>NC_066618.1:119084318-119385053 GCF_025201925.1 Gopherus flavomarginatus | reverse complement strand
TGGAGTAAAAGACAGGACACATGTTTGCTGGCAAACAAGTCTATACATGGAATTTCTCCATCAGTGTTGTGTGAAGGAGTATTTCCTTATGTCTGTTTTAAACCTGCTGCCTATTGATTTCATTGGGTGATCCCTGGTTCATCTGTTATATGAAGGGGTCAATAATTTCTTATTCACTTTTGCCACACCATTCATGATTTCACACACCTCTACCATATCTCCTCCAACATGAGCAGTCCCACTCTCTTTAATCTCTCCTCATACAGAAGCTGTTCCATACCCCCTCATTAATTGGCAATGCTATTCTGACAGAAGCAGAAGAGTGCAATGTGTCACATAGATTATGAGCTTTTTCTTCAGTTACTCAGGTCTCTGTTTTGAGGATTTCTGCTATGCAAGAGAATAGCTGCTAAAAGGCTATAAAATCATCAGGAGATGGTACAAGAGCCAAGACTGCATCATCAGGGGAAGATAATGACAGGTCGCTGGGAAAACATGAATGGTGTTGTTCAGGAGGCTCAAGACCTACTTGTTCCTCATCTTCAAGCTGTTTTTACTCCTCCTTCTCTGTAGTCAAGAGTCTGGCAATTGATAAAAAAGGCAAATGTTCTACGTTTTTGTGACTGGTAAGATGGTGATCAGCTCCTGGATGCTTTAGTCGATAAGTTCCCCAGTATATCCAATAGGACTAAGGAGGAGCACTGCAGAGATAAGGCTGGTTTTGTTATGATTGACTAGGCCAATGCTAGGCCAGAGGGGCTCTGAAGTGTGTCCCCCTAGATTGTAATGATACCTTCACTTGATCTGCATGAATGAAAAAGAGAAGGTTCTTTGCTGGAAGGTGGAAAGATGTTTCCCAGTAATGGAAAAGACAAGTAGACTTTCTCCAAAAGTTGGTGCTGATATCTGCAGTGATTTCAGTAGTATGAGGATAGTGCATTAACATCTGTACTATCAGTGCCAAAGTCTTCACCAGCACTGACAGGTATAGGTATGAAAGGTGTCTAATACTTCTTCAGTACTGACCTGGAAGCTTGTGCCAGCGTCACCTGCCCCAATACATGAGTGGCTTTAGTGCTCTGTTCCCAGGAGAGTGAGTTTTTAAATTTCTATTTGCAGGACAAGGGAGATTGGTACTAGAAGTCATTTCTATCTTGTGTTGCCTTGGTAAGGAGGTGGTGACATAACCTTAGTCCCAGATTTGGACCTTAGCGTCCAAAATATGGGGGTTAGCATGAAAACCTCCAAGCTTAGCCACCAGCCTGGACCTGGTACCTGCTGCCACCACCCAAAAAATTAGAGTGTTTTGGGGCACTCTGGTCCCTCTGAAAAACCTTCCCTGGGGACCCCAAGACCCAAATCCCTTGAGTCTCACAACAAAGGGAAATAATCCTTTTTCCCTTCCCCCCTCCAGGTGCTCCTGGAGAGATACACAGACACAAGCTCTGTGAAACTACACAGAGAGACTCCCCCTCTCTGTTCCCAATCCTGAAAACCAAAAGTACTTTCCTATTCTCCCAGAGGGAATGCAAAATCAGGCTAGCAATCCAACACACAGATCTCCCCTTGATTTCTTCCTCCCACCAATTCCCTGGTGAGTACAGACTCAATTTCCCTGAAGTAAAGAAAAACTCCAACAGGTCTTAAAAGAAAGCTTTATATAAAAAGAAAGAAAAATACATCCAAATGTCTCTCTGTATTAAGATGATACAATACAGGGTCAATTGCTTAAAAGAATATTGAATAAACAGCCTTATTCAAAAAGAATACAAATCAAAGCACTCCAGCACTTATATTCATGCAAATACCAAAGAAAAGAAACCATAGAACTTACTATCTGATCTCTTTGTCCTTACACTTAGAAACAGAAGATTAGAAAGTAGAACTACTTCTCCAAAGCTCAGAGAAAGCAGGCAGGCAGACAAAAGACAAAAGACACAGACACTCAATTCCCTCCACCCAAAGTTGAAAAAATCCGGTTTCCTGATTGGTCCTCTGGTCAGGTGCTTCAGGTGAAAGAGACATTAACCCTTAGCTATCTGTTTATGACACGCCCCCCAAATTGCAGACAGTGGGGAAGCTCACTGGCGGCGATTTCCTTCTAGAACTTGAAAATAAACAGATTAATACAACACATACACCTTTACATATACTCCTAAGTATATAACTAACAGACTTCTACATTTTAAGAACACTTTTTAACTACTGAATTCTGGGAAACTCTCACGGGAGAGTGCATCAGCTACTTTGTTAGAAGCTCCTGTGATGTGTTGAATTTCAAAATCAAAATCTTGGAGAGCTAAACTCCAACGAAGAAGTTTCTTGTTGTTCCCCTTGGCAGTATGAAGCCACTTTAGTGCAGCATGGTCAGTTTGTAGTTGGAACCGCCGTCCCCAAACATATGGGCGTAGCTTTTCCAGGGCGTACACAATGGCATAGCATTCCTTTTCACTGACTGACCAGTGACTTTCCCTCTCAGACAGTTTCTTGCTGAGAAACACGACAGGATGGAAGTTGTGATCTGTTGCTTCCTGCATGAGCACTGCTCCTATACCACGCTCAGATGCATCCGTGGTTACTAGGAATGGCTTGTCAAAGTCCGGGGCCCTGAGCACAGGGTCAGACATGAGCATCGCCTTAAGCTGGGTAAAGGCCTTTTGACACTCGTCAGTCCACTTAACGGCATTTGGCTGGGTCTTTTTGGTCAGGTCGGTCAATGGGGCAGCGATTTGGCTGTAGTGTGGGACAAATCGCCTGTAGTATCCGGCCAAGCCTAAGAAGGATTGGACCTGCTTCTTGGACCGTGGGACAGGCCACTTTTGGATAGCATCCACCTTGGCCTGTAGGGGGTTTATGGTTCCTCGACCCACCTGGTGCCCCAGGTAAGTCACTCTGTTTTGGCCTATTTGACACTTTTTGGCCTTAACAGTTAGTCCGGCCTGCCTGATGCGCTCAAAGACCTTTTCCAGATGTAGTAGGTGTTCGGGCCAGGAGTCTGAAAAAATGGCCACATCATCGAGGTAGGCAACTGCAAATTCTCCCAGTCCAGCTAGTAGACCATCTACCAGCCTCTGGAAGGTGGCGGGTGCATTTCGAAGGCCGAAAGGAAGGACATTGAATTCATACACCCCCGCATGGGTGACGAATGCTGACCTCTCCTTGGCAGGTTCATCTAGCGGTACTTGCCAGTACCCCTTGATTAAGTCTATTGTAGAGATGAACTGGGCACGTCCCAACTTTTCCAATAGCTCATCGGTACGTGGCATTGGATAGTTGTCCGGACGAGTTACAGCATTTAGCTTACGGTAGTCCACGCAAAAGCGTATTTCCCCATCTGGTTTGGGTACCAGAACCACTGGAGATGCCCATGCACTGGTAGATGGGCGGATTATACCCATCTGTAGCATGTTCTGGATTTCCTGTTCTATAGCAGCTTGGGCATGAGGAGACACTCGGTAGGGTGGGGTTCTGATTGGGTGAGCATTACCTGTATCAATGGAGTGGTATGCCCGTTCAGTCCGTCCTGGGGTGGCTGAGAACAATGGGGCGAAGCTAGTGCACAGCTCCTTGATTTGTTGCCGCTGCAGACGTTCCAGGGTGGTTGAGAGGTTCACCTCTTCCACGCCACCGTCTTTTTTCCCGTCGTAGTAGACACCGTCAGGCCACTCAGCATCATCTCCCTGGACTGTAAACTGACAAACCTGTAAGTCTCTGGAATAGAAAGGCTTGAGAGAATTAACATGGTACACTTTAGGCGTTAGTGAGGAATTGGGAAATGCTATGAGGTAGTTTACAGCTCCCAGGCGCTCTTGGACCGTGAATGGCCCTTCCCATGATGCTTCCATCTTAT
Source organism: Gopherus flavomarginatus (assembly GCF_025201925.1). Lineage (NCBI taxonomy): Eukaryota > Metazoa > Chordata > Testudines > Testudinidae > Gopherus > Gopherus flavomarginatus. The sequence continues at coordinate 119,381,203 of NC_066618.1, read as the reverse complement.
GGGCCTGTTGCGCCTTCAAGACCATAACCTGGTCTCCTACCTTGAAGGACCGATCTCTGGCATGTCTGTCATACCAGGCCTTTTGCTCTTCTTGAGCATCCTTTAGGTTCTCTCTAGCAAGGGCTAAAGAGTGTCAGAGGGTGCTTTGTAGGTTGCTTACAAAGTCCAGAATGTTAGTTCCTGGAGAAGGCGTAAACCCCTCCCATTGCTGCTTCACCAACTGTAATGGCCCCTTAACCTCGTGACCATACACAAGTTCAAATGGTGAAAACCCTAAACTGGGATGTGGTACAGCCCTGTAGGCAAACAGCAACTGCTGCAACACTAGGTCCCAATTATTGGAGAATTCGTTGATGAATTTTCGTATCATGGCCCCCAAAGTTCCATTGAACCTTTCCACCAGGCCATTGGTTTGATGGTGGTATGGGGTGGCAACCAAGTGATTCACCCCATGAGTTTCCCACAGTTTTTCCATGGTCCCTGCCAGGAAATTAGACCCTGAATCTGTAAGGATGTCGGAGGGCCAACCTACCCTGGCAAAGATGTCTGTTAGGGCCAGGCACACAGTGTTAGCCCTGGTGTTGCCTAGAGCTACTGCTTCTGGCCATCGGGTAGCAAAGTCCACTAAAGTCAGTACGTACTGCTTTCCTCTGGGCGTCTTTTTTGGGAAAGGGCCCAGAATATCCACAGCTACTCGCTGAAATGGGACCTCAATTATGGGGAGTGGCTGTAGAGGGGCCTTGACCTGGTCTTGAGGCTTTCCCACTCTTTGGCATACCTCACAAGACCGGACATAATTGGCAACATCCTTGCCCATCCCCTCCCAGTGGAAGGACTTCCCCAACCGGTCCTTGGTTCTGTTCACCCCAGCATGGCCACTGGGATGATCATGGGCTAAGCTTAAGAGCTTCCCCCGGTACTTAGTTGGAACCACCAACTGTTTTTGCGGCTGCCATTCTTCCCGGTGTCCACCAGAAAGAATTTCCTTGTACAAAAGTCCTTGGTCTATAACAAATCGGGATCGATTAGAAGAGCTGAGAGGCGGTGGGGTGCTCCGTGCCGCCGCCCAAGCTTCCTGAAGGCTGTCATCTGCTTCCTGCTCAGTCTGGAACTGTTCCCTTGAGGCTGGGGTCACCAGTTCTTCCTCAGACTGTGGACTTGGGCTTGGTCCCTCTGGAAGCGATGTAGGTGATGGGGTTGTTTCCGTTGCTGGTGAACCGCTCTCCGCTGGTGCACCTGAGGGTATTTCAGGCTCTGGCTGAGCCTTTTGGGTATGGCTGTCTGTTGCTTCTGCCAGTTTTGGCTCGCTGGCGCCCTCTGGCGTTGAGTTTGAAGATGGGGTTGCAATGGCTGGTGCTGGTTGCTGTTCCAGTTCCGGGCCTGGGACTGGAGATGCTGTGGCTGTTTCAGTGGTAGGCATGGAATCCGGGTCCACTACCTCGGTCTGGGTCTCCGGTAACACAGACGGGGCCTCTGTGGACGGTTCAGGAACAGGAATGGGTCTGGAAGCTTGCCTGGTTTGGCTACGTGTAACCATTCCCACTCTCTTGGCCCGCCTCACCTGGTTGGCCAAGTCTTCCCCCAGTAGCATGGGGATAGGATAATTGTCATAGACTGCAAAAGTCCACATTCCTGACCAGCCTTTGTACTGGACAGGCAGTTGAGCTGTAGGCAAGTCTACAGCTTGTGACATGAAGGGGTAAATTGTAACTTTGGCCTTTGGGTTGATGAATTTGGGGTCGACGAAGGATTGGTGGATAGCTGACACTTGTGCCCCCGTGTCTCTCCACGCAGTAACCTTCTTTCCGCCCACTCTCAAATTTTCCCTTCGCTCCAAGGGTATTTGAGAGGCATCCGGGCCTGGGGATCTTTGGTGTGATGGTGGTGTAATGAATTGCACTCGCATGGTGTTCTTGGGACAGTTGGCCTTGATATGTCCCAGTTCATTACACTTAAAGCATCTTCCATCTGATGGGTCACTGGGCCGAGGTGAGTTACTGGAGACTGGTGAGGTTGAAGGGTAGGGTATCTGTGGCTTTACTTGGGTGGTATGTGGGGTCTTTGGCTGTCCTCGGTTGTAGGGTTTATGGTCTGTGTGCCCCCTGGGGTAATCGTTCCCCTTGACAGTAGCTTTCTTGCTTTCTGCCAGTTCCATCCATTTGGCTCCAATCTCCCCCGCCTCAGCGATATCTTTGGGATTTCCATCTTGTATGTACCGTGTGATGTCTTCAGGAACACCATCCAAGAACTGCTCCATTTGTATGAGGAGGTTTAGTTCTTCCAAGGTTTGAATGTTGTTTCCTGTTATCCAGGCCTCATAGTTTTTTGCAATGTAGTAGGCGTGTTTGGGAAATGACACCTCGGGTTTCCACTTTTGGGTTCTGAAGCGCCGACAGGCATGATCTGGGGTTATCCCCATTCGGTATCTGGCCTTGATTTGAAAAAGTTTATAGTCATTCGTTTGCTGCTTAGGCATTTCAGCTGCCACCTCTGCTAAAGGTCCACTGAGTTGTGGCCTTAATTCTACCATGTACTGGTCTTCGGGGATGCTGTACCCAAGACAGGCTCTTTCAAAATTTTCCAAGAAGGCCTCGGTGTCATCACCTGCCTTGTAGGTGGGAAATTTCCTGTGCTGTGGAGCAATATTTGGCGCCGGGTTGTTAGGGTTGGCTGGCACATGCAGCCCAGCTTTGGCCAACTCCAGTTCATGTTTTCTCTGTTTTTCCTTCTCTTCATTCTCTTTTTGTTGTTTTTCCATTTCTTTTTGGTGTTTTTCCATGTCTCGGCGGTGGGCCGCCTCTTCTTCTTCTAGTTTTCTTCTGTGTGCTGCCTCTCTTTCTCTCTCTCTTATTTCCATCTCTGTTTGTTTTATTTCCAGTTGTCGCCTGTGTTCAGCTTCTTTGAGTTGCTCTTCGGCCTCAATTTTTGCCTTAGAAGTCATGATTCCTGTTTTCTTGTGTTGGGGTGCCCTCCGGTGTTTATCTTCTGAACTGCAGGCTCTCTGTTGCCTCCTGAAGTCTGCCTAGCAACAGTGCCTTTAGCTAATCTTCAATGTTAAGTAAACCTGAAAAACCACTTTATTTGCATGCCTATAAGTGCTGGTACTTGCCTCCTAATGGGAGGGCTATTGCATGACAAAAGACCCTCAACAGTCTCTTAATGGCTTCTCACTTAACATGCAAGCCACAAACTGCCAGAGAGAGCAGAAAAAAAAATTATCTCTGGTTCCCTTTTAAAACCAAACTGTTTCTCTCTGCTAAAAAAGCCCTTAGCAGAGAAAAGAAAAATATAACATTCCTACTGGCTTCTGGATTCTGTCTATATCCTCCCACCACTGCCACTCATGACATAACCTTAGTCCCAGATTTGGACCTTAGCGTCCAAAATATGGGGGTTAGCATGAAAACCTCCAAGCTTAGCCACCAGCCTGGACCTGGTACCTGCTGCCACCACCCAAAAAAATTAGAGCGTTTTGGGGCACTCTGGTCCCTCTGAAAAACCTTCCCTGGGGACCCCAAGACCCAAATCCCTTGAGTCTCACAACAAAGGGAAATAATCCTTTTTCCCTTCCCCCCTCCAGGTGCTCCTGGAGAGATACACAGACACAAGCTCTGTGAAACTACACAGAGAGACTCCCCCTCTCTGTTCCCAATCCTGAAAACCAAAAGTACTTTCCTATTCTCCCAGAGGGAATGCAAAATCAGGCTAGCAATCCAACACACAGATCTCCCCTTGATTTCTTCCTCCCACCAATTCCCTGGTGAGTACAGACTCAATTTCCCTGAAGTAAAGAAAAACTCCAACAGGTCTTAAAAGAAAGCTTTATATAAAAAGAAAGAAAAATACATCCAAATGTCTCTCTGTATTAAGATGATACAATACAGGGTCAATTGCTTAAAAGAATATTGAATAAACAGCCTTATTCAAAAAGAATACAAATCAAAGCACTCCAGCACTTATATTCATGCAAATACCAAAGAAAAGAAACCATAGAATTTACTATCTGATCTCTTTGTCCTTACACTTAGAAACAGAAGATTAGAAAGTAGAACTACTTCTCCAAAGCTCAGAGAAAGCAGGCAGGCAGACAAAAGACAAAAGACACAGACACTCAATTCCCTCCACCCAAAGTTGAAAAAATCCGGTTTCCTGATTGGTCCTCTGGTCAGGTGCTTCAGGTGAAAGAGACATTAACCCTTAGCTATCTGTTTATGACAGGTGGTACCGATCCTCAGTGCCAAAGTGGAAGCTGGTACTGAGGTGGTTTTCCATGGTCCCAGATCCTTGACTGACAGTGGCACAGATTTTTTGCTAGTACCGACCTTAGCTGTTTTGCACCAGCTAACAGGAACACTGGCTGTCTGGGACTTGAAGTGGATGCCCATGCTTCGGGGTCTAACACTCCCCTCACCGATTTCTCAAGAAGGTACAACTATCAGGGTCAAAAAGGAGCAGCATACTGAGCAGCAGGCTGGTATATGACTATCACTAAGACAAAAAAGGCAGCAGCTATGGCCATCTATAAGTGCAATGAGTCTGTCATAAGATGATCTGGGCTTGAAGCCTGAGGATTCTGAATGTACCATTTTAGATTACAGTGGGGTACTAAGCACTAATGAGAAAGTACATTTTTAATTATTATTTTTTTTGCAATAAATTAATAAAAAGGAGGGTGGGGGGAAGAATTTATTGGGAATTAACCAAAGCTAACTGACTAGAAGAAGTCACAAGAAGAAAATTCCACTAAGAAGAAGAGGGTGAACTCTGCTTTCCATCAGATGGTAAGAGGGAACCAAAGGACGGTTGCGGCCATTCCACACTTTATGCTCTAAGGGTAGAGGCAGGGGGTCAAAAGGACTTTGGTAAAGAACCTTGGGGTGGTGGAGGGGCCAAAGGGTAAGGACACAATACTGGCAGTGGTCTCCGCCCATCACAAAATTAGAAAACATCCTTGTGAGAAGTGTATGACAACATGGACACAAACGTGTCCTGGAGGTCAAGGGAGACAAACCAATCTACCATGGAGGGAATTGTCACTGCTTTGGTTACCATTCTCTGAACCACTGAGAGTGGACAAAAGTGTTCAATGTCCTGAGGTCCAGAACTGGTCTCCATCCCTCCCACTCCTGTTTTTCTTCGGGACCAGGAATGGGAACCCTTTTCCAACGAAGTGCAGGGGAACAGGTTCAACTGCCTGACTGTTAGGAGGATTGTACATTCTGCCTCAAAAGACCCTAACTAGGAGGGTTGATAAAGTGTGATGGGGATGGGGGAAGAAGCAGAAAGGAGGTGAACTGGATGGAGTAACTAGTAAAAGTCACCGCCAGGATCCATCTGTCCAAGGTGATGAGCTCCCAGTAAGGTAGGAAATGGGAGCGATGATCCTCATAACAATGGGGATGGAATAATGTGCAGGGTAAGAAATGGAGCAGGAGAGAGTTCATGACCCTTAAATGGGTCATAACAGCCGTTTCGAGGATGTCACCGGCTGGGAGGTCACTGAAGAGGATGGTCTTCTTTTTAAGTGTGCTTTTTCCTGGGGTGCTCAGCTGTTCTCATGGGCTCATAGGCAAGGCTACATTTCAGTCAGGGGTATTTTTAGTAAAAGTCACAAGCAGAACACAGGCATTAAACAAAAACCTCACGGTCTGTGACCCATCCCGTGCCCCAACCTCTTGACCCCCCCCAACCCCAAATTCTGCTGCTGGGGGTATTGGGACAGTGGCCTGAGTCTGCTCCAGCAGCAGGCGGTAGGACTGGTGCAGGGGCTGCCTGAGCTGCCCCTGAGCCAGGTGCACTGGCTACTGCAGAAGTCATGGAGGTCACGAAAAGTCACAGACTCTGACTTCAATGACAAATTTGCAGCCTTACTCATAGAGACTGAGTGAAACTGTTGAGCCATCCACGCTGGACTGTAGTTTCTCTTTCCCACATAGGTGCATAGATATCCAGAGATTGCAGTGTCACCTGGGAGTTTTTAAGAGAATGAAGAGACCCATCTGTGCGATCACTAAACGATTTGGGTCCCTTGAAGGGAAGGTCCTTGACAGTGTTTTGTTCCTTGTGGGGCAGACCAGAGGACTGCAGCCAAAAATCTCATTGAACGATTACTGCTGTAGCCATGGAACATGCAGCTATGTTGGCTGCATTAAGTGAGGCCTGGAGAGATGCCCTGGCGATTGTCTGGCCTTCTGTTATGAGGGCTTGACATTGTTCCCTCTGTACCCAAAATGTTTGTGATAGGCTGGTGACTGTGTCGGTACCAGAGGATGAGTTACTGTTGCAGATGATAGTATCGGAGGTCTCCGGAAACTCAGACTGAAAGGGGTAACTTTCCTTTCTCTTTTCCCACTCTGAAGAAGGGTTTTTTTTTCCTTCTTTGAGGAGCTAGATGATTTTGCGGGGCTGCAGGGTCTCTGCTTATTGTCACAGTAGAGACAGTCACCAGGGCTCTCTGTGGATCTGAGGCACAGGCGGTGATTTGGATCCTACAGGTCTGAGATAGTGCTCCATTAGCAGGAGTTTAGTCCATCTTCCCTCAATTTCTTAGATCTGCTTTTAAAACCTGGGCAGATCTTACATTTGGAGGGGACGTGACACACTCCCAGGCAGCAGAAGCAGCTTGAATGTACCATCGCTGTGGGGGACAGATCTCTGGCAAGGTGTGAAGCCTGGGATCCTGGGCATAACCCTGTACTGGAGGACAAAAAAAGAGCAAGAGAGAGAGGCACCCAAATCAGGCAAAAAGCACGAACTGTGCTTTAAAAAAAACTACTAAGAAAAGATTAAGCAAGAGAGGTAGCAAGCTGCATAGCTAGCCAACAGACACCGTGATGCTCCATCTCAAACCACAAGCAGTGGAGAATAAGCTGGAGTGACAGGGGGTCTATCCCTCTCCTATTAGGGGTCTAAACAGTGTTTTGAAAAGTAACCATTTAAACTGTTAAAATTGTATCAGTTAACTGTTTAACTGTTAATGAGTTCACAATGAACCGACCGTACATATTATTGTTGTCAAGTACCTTTACTAACAACAAAAACAGACAGTCTTATGTATAAAACCTACCTTTTTGTTTAACCTTTTACATAATACCTCTGAGCCATCCAAAAACACAAAAAGTTCGATTAGAATTTTAACTCTACTGCTGATTTTTGTTAAGAAAGATTAACATGTTTACATGTTCTGGTATCAGTTTTGTACACAGTAAGGCCAGCATTGGAAGACATGTTCTGCAGGCACAGACAATCCTGGAATGCACAGGTAACTCTTTGCCAGTTTTCCAAGCCTGGGAAAACACTGTGCATTGACCTTCCACCACTCCAATGGACTGCATTCCAATGTAAGATATGGCTTCCCTGGTGAAGTGATTCCTGGTGATCCATCAACACTTGCATAACCACATAAAAGCAGCCCTTTCTGTTGATGTACTCTATGGTAAGGTGAGCTGGAGCCAAAATAGGAATGTGTGTGCCATCTATCCCCCGACCATGGTTTGGTAACCCCATAGTCGCAAATCCATCCACAACATCCTCCATATTACCTAGAGTAAGAGCCCTGCATAGCAGGATACAATTAATGCCCTCCCCACACTTGCATAACAGCCCCCACTATGGATTTTCCAACTCTAAAATGATTTCCCACTGATTGATAGCAATCCAGCTTTGCAAGCTTCCACAGTGTGATCTCCACTTGCTTCTCAACTGTCAATGCAGCTTTCATTCTCTTGTCCATGCTCGAACATGGCATACAGATCCAGGAATGTAGCCTTTCGCAGTACTGAAAGTACTGCAGCCACTTATCATCCCAAACCTTCATCATAATGCATTCCCACCAGTCAGTTGCTCATTTCTTAGGCCCAGAAGCTGTCCTGTAGCTGATCTGTAAATGCCACCAACTTTGAATTGTTTTTCATTATGTCCCTTAGCAATCTGTCCTCAAAGAAATTATCATGTGCCCCTTTGTTGTGGTACTTCCTGCAGCTCTGCAAGTGCCGGAAGATTGTTTGTCCTGCATTTGCAGCATCAATGACAACAGTGCAGACCTGCATGTGCTCCTGATAGAGATGATGGATAGCGACAAGTGCTGTGTGAGTTTGTGGGATTTTAAAAAGGCACAAAAATTATGGGTTAGTCATAACCATCTCATGGCATTATGAGATAGTGAAAGTTGCATGATGGGAACTTGACCTTTTCCTCCTAGCCCCCTGGCAGGAGTCATGTGCGCCCAACACCACATTGTGAAAATTCCCCAAAAGGCATTGAACTGGAGGGTGGCACACTGGGATACATACCCCTGGTGAACTGCACTTAGCATCAATGCAAGCAGCTAAGTATGCACATGCATGTGTGATATGCAGTGGCTTTACACTGACATCAAGTGTGGTCGACCAAAGTTTGTAATCTATACATTGCCTTAGCCAGCATTACATATTTTATACTTGTTAAATAAAACCGTTTATCAGTAATTCAAGAATAAAGAAGCTTCCTAAGCAGAACTGTGGACAGAGGAAAATCCCCTTAAGTAAAATGGCCATTCGCCTCCTCCATGCTGACCTATTCTGCACCAGATTAGGATGTCCCACCACTGGGTTTAAGTGACAAAAAGAGCCTTTAATGACTTCTCCACATTAAAGAGTATTTCACACCTCATAAGAAGGCTCTGTTATTACCTAGCTGCTCTGTGTTCTTGGGGAACCAGGGCACAGTATTCAGCCTGTTTGACTCATGACAGACACCACCACCACCACCCACCAACCCCCGCCAGCCTCTGAACCAAATCTGCATCAGAAGACAAAAAGCAATGAAAGACACAAAGCAATGAAAAGGCAGTGTGAGACACACCTAAACCCCTGGGATAAGGATGACAGAATTAAGGAAACTCCCCTAGCCTCATTTGATTCGAAGATGGGACAAGGAGGCATCTCCATTAGCATACAACATGGAGAACAGAGATTCCAAGGCAAGAACCGCATGGAACTCTGGGACCAGAAAAGCAGGGAAGTACTGTATGATGAGGGATCTCTGCTCTAGATATTAATGAATCCATGCCTGCACACACCCAGCTCAGCAGTTATCAGACCCATTCTAGTAATAAATCCTTTACTGGTATCCAAAATAGTGAAGCTCCCTAATTGCATTGTGAGCTCCCTCCAAAGAACACCGCCCAAACCAGGAATGATCAGCAAACCCCAAAGTAACAGGCAAAGCTGGTGACACTGTTGTGTTATTCTAATTTTCTGATAACTTAAATGGCCAGAGTTGGTTTTTTTTCCAATATTTCCCTTCCCACTTCAAAAACAGAAGGAAAAAAGGGAGAGGGGGAGGATGAAACACCTGCGGGCTTAAACTATGAATGAAAAACTTACATTCAAAAGTTCGTATTCTAGAAAATTCTAACCCAGTTATGATAGGGCTTAGAATGGAAGTGCTTCCTCAACAGCAACTACAACATCTCATCAGAACTGCAGTAACAAAAAAACACCTCTGCATACTTTACAAAATACCTTCACACTTCATTACACTCAAGATAAAAATCTAGTTCTCTGGAAAATTCAATATGCTGGTTAAAAAGAATTTTAGTAATTTTAAAAGTGGAGTCTCGCCTTTTGTTAACATTTGCTTAAAATGGAATTAAATTCAGCTCCTATTGGACTTGAGATGGGGGATGGTAGAAAGAGAAAGGGCTGTATCATTTCTTTGACATGCCTCCTAAATGGGCTATTTGAATTTGTAAACTCTTCATTTCTCTGCCAGATTGGAAGCAACATGTGAAAAAGAAGTGGTGTGTAAGGAAGTTTCTTTGATTGAGTAAGATCAGCAGCTAAGATCTGCTTTCAGATCTGCAGCCTCGAACCACAAAAGAACAGGCAATATGATATTACAGCTGCCCCGTGAATTCAAAAAGCTGCTTTCATATTCATGCAAACTTTTAAAAAAATCCTGTATAATTATACTCAGTTGTCTGTGTGCCTATATGTTTCACTTTATGTGAGGTGAACTACTCCATTCCTGAACTGACTTGTGAGTGTATGTCATTCCCATAATATTTTCCTATGGCTATGCCTGCCATCCCAAAATTTCTAATCAGTTTCTTGGTTTTTAATCAATGACCCAAAATGACTCATTTTTTAAAAAAACATGAAGGTGATTCAGATCAAGATACAAATCCTGTTTTTTTAAAAAGAGATATTTTTAGAGTTTAGCATATATTTTTGTCTTCTTTTCTTAGTTGTGAAAAGACTTTCCCTCTTACTAATGACATTGCACACAATTCTCCATGCAATTCTCTACAGAAGGAACTTCTATGACAACAAGGAGACAGAACTAGATACTATGAAGATTAGCACCTTATGAATACAACAGCCAGATTACATAGAATTTCCTGAAAGTAAAGATTTTCTGTGAAGCCACTAACTGAAAATATGTTTTTTAAATAAAAAAATGTGAGACGTGCGAAATATTTTAACCAATATTAAGCTTCAAACTTCTCTGTATGAGGATGTGTTGGTTTAACTGTAATGGTCAGTCCTTCTCAACAGCGATTCAGATGTTAGCAGCAGCTAACTGCAGATTTAGCTTCAAGTGTAAGGGCAGGTGGGACAGAATGAGGGTGAAAAGAGACAAGAAGGTGCTCATGGGGGAAGGAAGGAAAGAAGAGTGAGAGGTGAAAGCTACAGTTTTCATGAAAGCAAAGGGATCAGAGAAGAGCAGTAGCAACCAGGCCCATCCTTGGATGATCAATAAGGTAATATAATGTGTTTTCAAAACCTCATATAATGGTTCGATACTTTTACTGATTTACTGTCACCCATGAAGATATACACCTCTACCCCAATATAACGTGACCCGATATAACATGGGTTCGCATATAGCGCAGTAACCCAGTGGCTCTGGCAGCGGGGCTTGGGTGGCGCTTTAAAGGGCCCGGGATCCCGCTGCTGCAGGGAGCCCCACGCCCTTTATATCACCGCTGGAGCCCTGCCGTTGCTCCCCTGGAGTTGCGGGAGCGGGGCTCAGCCAGTGATTTAAAGGGCCCAGGCTCCCTGCAGCAGCTGGAGCCCTGGGCTCTTTAAATCACCGCTGGAGCCCTGCCGCTGCTACCCTGATATAACAGGGTTTCACCTATAACGTGGTGGGTATTTTTAGCTCCCGAGGAACGCGTTACATTGGGGTAGAGGTGTATTTCTGTGTAAATGGACATTTTATACTCCACTTGCTCCTCCTGATTGAGGCTTTCGGTGATGATATAATAATTGTTTTCATCATTTCATAGATAATGAGTTAAGTAAAAATGTATTAAGTGATTACCATTACAGAGCAATGGAAAAAGAAAATGTAACTACAATAACCCCAAGATTGCTTTTACTGCACAATTTAGTGCTCTCATTACGTAACTACATTTATTAGCCTACCAATTTTTTCCTCTTCCTTGGATAGCTGATTGAAGCATTTATTAACTACATAAACTGTGCAGTAAAATAATCTGTATTCTACATATGGTGAGAAAACTGTGGTATCTGAAAGTTATTTTAAAATTCACCTCTTGTCATATAAGAATAATGTTTTACCAAACTGAAGTCTCGTCTATTTAGTTCCACAATATCTGGTCAGAAAACCCTGGAAATATACTATCATAAAACAAATATAAAAATACCACAATGCAGTACATAGAAAAACAAATTCTACTACCTCCTCCTACCGTCGCAGATCTGATTAGAGGAGACTTTAAAGAGGTGTCCTCCTGTTCATTAAACTGGCTTTTAAGTTCTTCTGCAGATTCTGAATGGAGTTGTAGAAATTCTTTTATGGCAAATGACGCTTCCTCTTTTACTGGATTTATCATTCTTTGGAGAATTTGTTTATCTTCTAGTCGGACCCGCAAACACAGTTTCTCCATCTCTCGGATATTGGCTCTCAGTTGCTGCAATAGTTTTAAAAGATTATTTGTAACTTTATGGCATGCTGCTACTCCTACACACCTCTTTCTAGGGGTGATGCAAATTAACTACAGTTATTTTCATTTTTAAATAATCAAAAAAATTACATTTCAATATTTTGTATAAGTTGAGAAAAACAAAAATTCCAAAAAGGCTTGTTCTCAGAAAACCAAATGCTTTAATTTTATTCTAGTTAAAATGAAAATATTCTAAACAAAAATCTGTTGCACCAAGGAGATAATAGGCATATTTTGCACAAGTAGAAGAACTCACCTACAGTGAGAAAAATGTTCTTTCCCCACTGTTTTGTTCTTTCCTGTTTTATCTGTGCACAGGTCTATTCCCACAGTATTTCATTTCCTACATCTGTGACAACTGATACCTATAAGTTCTTTCCCTGGAACCAGTACAACCCACACAATCCACCAGATACCCAGCAGCTCAGTGCAGTCACTAATTCTGTATCCTCTCACCCATTCTAATAAACTAGCTGTACACTGGGGAGTAGCCACTGACATTTGGTACCTAAGTACCCAATTACAGCCCTGATTACAGATGTCATATTTAAGGTCTTGTCTTCACTATGAATGTGCCCCAATTACAGCTATCGATATAGCTGCACAAATGTAACCCTTAACACAGACAGGCAAAGCATGGTTCCTCCTCTGTATATTTAATCACCTGTCCCATTGTGCCCACAGGGGCTGCAGAATTCCAGTTCTTGCTGCCATATTGGTAATAGGAGAGAAATGTACTGATTACCAAAGGGAAAAACGATCTCAGTGTCTCCGATGTTCATCAATCAGACTGATCTAAATGTCACAAAAGCTAACCAGACCTGTAAGAGCAAACTTCAGTTCAACCACAGCTAAACCTCCATTCTCATCACAATGGGAGTTGCTCACAAGACTCTCCATGAAGATGTGGTCAACACTATGAACATGTTTCAGAACCCAACCCTAGTGGATGTAACAAACTTGATTGCTATGATACCTAATATATTTAGCATATTTTGTAAAGCAGTCACTGTACTCTACATTTACACAGGAACTCACAGGTAGTGGAGAGCTGCTTTAGTTTACATTGACTCATTATGATGATCCTACACAGATAAAAGAGCCAAAAATCAGTGTAGTATAATATTTACATAATTACAACCCTTTCAGCCTCAAACCTGACCCCACTGCAGCTTAGACCCAGCTCTGCTTTCCAAACCAACACATCTCTACCCTGCACAAGATTTGGACAGAGACAGAATCATCTCACGGCTGTACCAGATACTGCCGGATAGCATTTTACAGATACCTGGCATAGGTGTCAGCGTCTACAGAGGGCACAAGTCTGTGAGAATGTGTCAGACTATTTGGAAGGTCAAGAGTTCTATAACACTATGTATCCGAGCCTGATATGGGTCTAACGCAGGGGTGGGCAAACTATGGCCCGCAGGCTGGATCCATTTTAAGCCGCACTATGCAGCTCGGCCCCGCTCCCACGTTCCAGCCGGGACGCTGGGTCGGGGGCCACACCACACGTCTGCCAGAAGCCACGGCATGGCCCCACTCTGGCTCCTACGCGCTCCAATGGAAGCTGCATGGGCAGTGCCTGTGGATGAGGCAGCGTGCAGAGCTGCCTTGCTGTGCCTCTGCATAGGAGCCAGAGAAGGGACATGACACTGCTTCCGGGGGAGGTAAGCACCGCTCGGAGTCTGCATCCCCTGAGCCTCTCCCCATGCCCCAACCCCCTGTCCCAGCCCTGATCCCCCTCCTGCTCTCCATACCCCTCGATCCCAGCCCAGAGCACCCTCCTGCACCCCAAACCTCTCATCCCCAACCCCATTCAGAGCCTGCATCCCCAGCCAGAACCTGCACCCCTGCCCGCACCCCTGCCCCAGCCCTGATCCCCCTCTCGCCCTCAGTCCAAGCCCAGAGCACCCTCCTACACCCCAAATACCTCATCCCCAGCCCCACCCCAGAGCCCACACCCCCACCCAGAGCCCTCACCCCCACCCAATTTTGTGAGCATTCCTGGCCCGCCATACAATTTCTATTCCCTAATGTGGCCCTCGGGCCAAAAAGTTTGCTCATCCCCAGTCTAACGGATTAAAGATTTACTTGAACTCTACAAGATCTGAATAACGATGTGACTGTGCACAGTTATTTCTTGTTAAGGACATTAATGTATTATAATTAAACCTTGCAGGTTTACCACAAGATCACCGAAATCACAGAATCTATCATTTTATTGATTTTGGCCCTAGAGTGCCATGGACCACTGCTTGATGCTCCCTTGGAAAGGAGGGGGAGAGAATGTTCCTCAAAGCATATTTGAATTCTAAGCAGTTGTACTGTGCCATCTTGCTTTCTTTGGGCAAGCTTTCTTCTGTTGTGAGCACTACCCTCCCTCAATTCCTTTCACATAAAATATTCAGACTGATGTGTGGAAGGGAGCTGAAAGTGTAGGTTTGTTTTGTTTTTGTTTTTTTTTAATGATTTCAGTTGGCTAACTGAGCACTGTCAGACAAAATGGTGCATCTAAGATAACAATATTTTGCATTTATATAGAATATTTTCATCCAAGGAACTTCAAGTGTGAAGAGAAGCTATATCCATTTTACTGATTGGGAAACAGGTACCAATCAGTTAAATGCCTTGCCAATAGTCACATGTCGACATGACGAGTCATTGGTAGATTAGGAATAAAACATCAGGCATCCTGGTCTAACTGCTAAATGACTCTGAATCCATAATTGCAGCTGCATTGCTATTTCTGGGAAACATCTGGGTCAGCTAGCATCAGCACTCGTCCTACAAACATTTTTTATCCCAAGAATCAAAAACTTTGTAGGTGGTAGAACAGACACAATTAGGGATAAATTATGCCACCGGGTGTGGGGATGCATCGGAGAAGCATAATGTGAGGAAGAAAGAGAGGAGAGGAAAAGAGGGGGAAAGCTGGAATTGGCACAGAACAAGCGGCCTGGCGAAGGGATGGCTTTGCTAGGAAGAGTGCTGGCTACATCTGTTGATCAGATATAGCAAGAGACATCACTTTCCAGACATCTCCAGAAATATTAAGCCTTACAAAGGCAAAATGCTACTATCAACTACTCACTGCTGATTGAGTGAAGACCTACATACCTCCCTGCCTCTTCTCCCCAATGCAGCTTACACTCATATGAGCTATAATTGAACCCATATTAGGAGATGTGGAAGTCACAAAGTATTGTCCGTACATATACACTGTTCATGTTGCACCTTGTGGAAATACTAGTAACTTACAGTGTATGCCACCTGGAAAGCTATATGTATTTTTAAGTGTGCAAGGAGAATCTGGTGCCTGCTCATGGAAACGTTTTCCCTAACATGATTGCAGGGTTAAGGAAAACTCTGCTGCACCTGTGTTCCTTGAGGGTTCACGCTGAGGCAAAGGAATAATGCAGCCGAGGGCCTCAAAAAAGGATTACCTGTCTGTATATCTCCTTTAACCAAACAAAGTCTTTCAGAATTACTCATTTAAATGAAGCAGTGGGGATACCACCCATCAGGCTCAGATTCACAAAGATACTGAGGTGCCAAAACCTTACACTTGGGCACCAACATCCCAGTTTTAGGCTCCCCTGCAATTCACAAATTCCCACCAAACTCTGTAGGTACCTAAATTCACTTGGTGCCTAAGTTTTCAACATAAAAGTTCCCACCTCTGAGCATGCACATCACTGTCTCCCTATAGGCATCTGGAGGCCTATCTCCCACCTAAACCACAGAGCAATTCATAAACTGGGGGAACACAGGTGTTTGTCAGCCTAAATCGCAGTGTCCAATCTAGTAGGTGTTCTCAGAACAGTCTACCAGACTGGGTCCCATACAAAATCTGGCCACCAGAGGAGGTGGAGTTGGAGGAGGTGGTGGTGGTGCCACCTGCCTTGTAACTTTTAGCCCTGTGTTTAGAGTATTCACCTGGGATGTGGAAAGTCCAGGTTTAATTCCCCTACCCACCACCAGAGAGGGAGACGGGAGATCCCTGTTGAAATCCTACCTCTCAAGAGAAGGCTCTAAACACTGAGATATGGCATATTCTGAAACGAGGCTCCTTCAGTCTCTACTATTAAAGCTGTTCCACTGTGTATAAATAATGAAGGAATGATTGGAGAAGGGGGACCAGACACTGGGTCTCCCACTCGCAGGTAGGCACCCTAACCACTGACCTACAGAGTGAGTTGTTCATATTGATTCGTTCTCATTCTCTCTCTCTTTCCCCACCCTCCACCCCCAAATGATTGTTCCACTGTGGATAAATACTTAAAATTGTAATTGGATACTCAAGACAGAAAAGACAGTTACCTTTTCCATAACTGATGTTCTTCGAGATGTGTTGCTCATGTCTATTCCACAGTAAGTGTGCATCCTCGTCACGTGCACCGGTGCCATAAGTTTTTCCTCAAGCAGTTCCTGTAGCGGACTGCCCCAGCGACCCCTGGAGTGGCACCTCCATGGCACAGTATAAGGGGTGCTGCGCACTCCCCCCCCCCAAGCTCCTTGCCAGACAACTCCAACAGAGGGGAAGGAGGGTAGGATGTGGAATAGACATAAGCAACACATCTCGAAGAATGCCAGTTACGGAACAGGTAACTGTCTTTTCTTCTTCGAGGGACTGCTCATGTGTATACCACAGTAGGTGACTCCAAGCTATATCTGTTGGAGGTGGGTAGGAGTTCACACGTTCCCAGGATGGAGGACAGCCCTGCCAAACCCGGCGTCATCCCTGATCTGGAGGACGATCGCATAGTGCGAGGTGAACGTGTGAACTGAAGACCACATGGCAGCCCCACAATGTCCTGAATGGGGACGTGAGCCAAAAAGACAGCCAACGAGGCCTGTGCCCAAGTCGAGTGCACCTTCACAATTGGTGGTGGAGGGATTCTCCCCAGGTCATAATAGGTACAGATGCACGAGGTGATCCAGTTGGAGAGCTGCTGAGTGGAGGTTGGCCGACCTTTCATGCGCTCAGCCGAGGCAATGAACAGTTGTGAGTACTTTCTGAATGGCTTGGTCCGCTCCAGGTAGAAAGCCAGAGCCCGTCTCACATCCAGCTTGTGGAGGCGGTGCTCCTCACTGGACGCATGGGGCTTGGGGCAAAGGACCAGCAGAAAAATGTCCTGACCCATGTGGTAGGCGGAGACCACCTTCGGGAAGAAAGAGGGGTGTGGGTGGAGCTGGACCTTATCCTTATGAAATACCATGTACTGGGACTCAGAGTTCAGGGCCCTGAGTTCCAAGACCTGCCTAGCCGACGTGATCACAGCCAGGAAGGCCACCTTCCACGAGAGGTGTGACCAGGAGCACATAACTAGTTGCTCAAACGGGGGCCCCGTGAGACGGGCCAACACCAAGTTTAGGTCCCACTGCGGGACTGGAGGCCTAACATACGGGAAGAGATAATCCAAACCCTTAAGGAACTGGCCCCTGGTAGCATGAGAGAATACTGTGTGGCCCTGCACTGGCGGATGGAAGGCCAATATGGCCACCAGGTGCATCTTGACTGATGAAGGCGCCAGGCCCTGGGCTCTAACGTGAAGGAGGTAGTTCAGGATAAGCTGGATCAGGGCAGCCACTGGGGAAACGCCCCGCTCATCCACCCATCTGGAAAACCCAGATCACTTTGCCAACTAGGCTCGGCACATGAAGGGTCGCCTGCTTTTTGGGAAGACGCACTAAACCCCTTCTGAGCACGTCCTTTCCTCTCTACCTAACTATTGAGCAGCCACGCCATGAGGTGGAGTGCCGCTAGGTTGGGGTGGAGGTGGCAGCCCTGGTCCTGGGAGAGCAGGTCTGGGCGGGACAACAATGGCCACGGTGGAGCGACTGCCAGGCCCATGAGGGTCCCATACCAATGCTGTCTGGACCACGCCAAGGCAATCAGAAGGACCGGGCCTTGTCCATCTTTATCTTTTTCAGAACCTTGCTGATCAGCAGGAACTGGGGGAAAGGCATAGAGAAACTGGCCTGACCAGGATAGGCATCGGAGATAGTGCCCTGTCCCAGCCTCCTCCCGAAGCAGAACCAGGGACAGCGACGGTTCTGCCAAGTCACAAACAGGTCCAGCTGGGGAGTTCTCCACACTTGGAAAAGTCTGTGCACCACCTGTGGGTGGAAAGACCACTTTGCTTGAGCAGGGACTTCTCCTCTCAGCACATCTGCCCACCCGTTCCAGTCACCCGGCAGATGGAAGGCCTGTAGGCAGATGTCGTGGGCTATATAAAAGTCCCACAGCCTGAGGGCTTCGCAGCAGAGGGAATAGGATCTAGCCCGCCTTGCCTGTTGATGTAGAATATTGCGGTTGTGTTGTCCGTGAGGACCCTGACCACCTGGTCCTCCAGGTGTGAGCAGAAGGCCATGCACGCCAGTCATACCGCCCTAAGATCCTTGACGTTTACGTGGAGGGTCAAATCCTGAGTCGATCACAGACCTTGAGTCTGAACATTCCCCACATGGGTCCCCAATCCCAGGTCCAACATATCAGACACCAGCTCTGCCCCTGAACAGGACCCCTTGGAGCATGTTTCTCGGGGAGGACCAGCACTGTAGGGAGGTGATCACTGCTTCGAGTACTGTGAGGATTTTAGTATCAGAGGGGTAGCCGTGTTAGTCTGGATCTGTAAAAGCAGCAAAGAGTCCTGTGGCACCTTATAGACTAACAGACGTTTTGGAGCATGAGCTTTCGTGGGTGAATACCCACTTCGTCAGATGCATGTGAGGACTTTGTCCATCCTGTCCCTTGCCAGGGAGAACTCCGAGGCCAACCAGAGCTGGAGTGGCCTCATCCTGAGTCTGGCATGATGGACCAAATATGTGCACTCCGACATTTGACCCAAGAGCTGGAGACATGCTCTGGCTGTTGTCACCGGAAACCTTGTGACCGTGTCAATGAGCCCCTTCAGGGTCTCGAACCTGTCCGGTGAGAGGGAGGCTCTGGCCGATGAGGCATCCAGGACTGCCCCGATAAACTCTATGCGTTGAACTGGGACTAACATGGACTTGTTGTTGTTTACCAACAGGCTCAAAGTGGTGCATGTGGACAGAAGGAGCGGCACGTGATCCCACACCTTCAACCAGGAGCTGCCTTGACCAAGCAGTTGTCCAGACAGCGGAAGAACTGGAACCCCCCAGTGCCTGAGGTGGGCCATCACCACCAACATCTGTTTCGTGAATACGCTGGGGGCAGCGGACAGGCCAAATGGGAGGACTGTAAATTGGTAGTGTTCCTGCCCCACCGTGAAACGGAGGAAGCATCTGTGCCCCTCGAATATATGAATGTGGAAGTACACGTCCTGCAGATTGAGGGCAGTGTACCAGTCCCCGGGATCCAAGGAGGGGATGATGGAGGCCAGGGAGACCACATGGAACTTGAGCTTCACCACGTACTGATTCAGGGCTCGCAGGTCCAAGATGGGCTTGAGCCCCGCTTTGGCCTTTGGGATAAGGAAATAGCAGGAGTAGTGCCCCTTGCCTTTGAATTCCCCAGGTACAGTTTCCTCTACTCCTAGGCCCAGGAGCCGCCCCACCTCCTGCTCGAGCAGGGCCTCGTACAAGGGGTCCCCCAGGAGGGATGGGGGCAGGAGGGGAGGAAGTAAACTGGAGGGTGTAACCCCGGGAGATGGTGTTGAGGACCCATCGATCTGAGGTCAGCCGCAACCACTCCGGGAAAGGAAGCTTTATTGAGGGTGGATCCCTGATGAGAACTGGCAGGGCGTCCCTGGCGTCCCATCAAAACCGCCTTTTCCCCACCTTCTTGCCCTTGGAGGACTCAGGCTTGGGGGCAGGGCAAGACTGCCTCTGTGGGCACCTCTTATAATTCTGCAACTTCTTACAAGCGGTCTCATATTTTGGGTGGGTGGCCTGAGCGTGAGTCTGCTGCAGCTTTAAATTAGGTTTAGCTGGAGCTGAAACAGAGACCCAGAGTCTGGAGAGTCACCAGCCTCTGCGAATCTTTATTTTCAATCATGGCAAGAAGGAACTGAGGCGCGCATGGAGGCCATGCCATGGAGGCACCACTCTAGGTGTCGCTTGGGCACTCCCCTACGGCTACTGCTAGGGGAAAAACTTTCAGCACCAGTGCACGTGGCGAGCATGTATTCCGCAATAGGTATGCATATGAGCAATCACTTGAAGAGGAATGACTGTGTAGCCTACTGTTTAGGGCACCCCTCTGAGAGGTTGGAGACCCTGAGTCCAGCCCTCTGCTCCAAACACTCTTTCACAATCTATGTACAATGGAACAGCTTCAAACGTTTTGGTTTGGGGGTTTTAGCACAAAACATTACCTAGACTTTCAAAAACTAAGAATGCATGACTTATTTTTACTAAAATCTAACATAAGAAATGTACAGTACAAATTATATTACTTGTTGATTTGGTTTGGGATAGACTTTTCATTAAAGCATAAAAATTAATGTTGCAATATAAAAATAATCATTTGTATGACATTCTAAGCATGTATAATAAATCATTCTTCACTGAACTGTTTACCATTTGTTTTGAACCTTATTCTTAGAGTGGAATGAGGGAACAAATAGTTTGGGAGGGGTGTTTTTAAGGTGCAAGTTTTATTCATTAATGCAAGGGAGCTAGAAGAGGCAACATTGTTTGCTTGGAAAAAGTAGGGTGTAGAGCAGGCCTGCACAACTCATAAAGTGGGGAGGGCCATATTACTCCAAAGAAAACAGCTGAGGGCCGAACCCTACCCCGGCCCCACTGAACCCCTCCCCAGCGCCGCCCAGCCCCCCCCCGAAACAACACCCCCCAGCACTACCCGCCCTGCAAAAACAACCCCCCCAGCGCTGCCCAGCCCCCCCAAAACAACTTCCCGCCAAGCGCCGCCCACCCCGCGGAAACAAACCCTCCTTCCCCAGCGCCACTCCGCCAAACAGTGGTATTGAACCTTGGTAATATGTTACAGCGAGCCCTTAAGGTAGTATAATTAACGTAAAAGAAAAATGTCTGTTTGCTAGAAGTAGAATAAGATCTTCCCCCCACTTTGTAATCAATTGCCCTGTGGAATGAATGAGGTGTGACTGAGGAAGGCGTGGAAGGCAGGCATCTCCAGACAGCTGCAACCCTTGGAGAGAGGATGGGAGCCAGACCAGATCAGCAGAACAGGTCAGCCACCAACTCGTAGCTCATCTCCTCAGCCCCCCAGCCCCCATTCGCCTCCTCAGCCCCCCTCCCCCACTGCCAGCTCACCCACCCCCCTGCCACTGCCCGTCCGCTCGCCTCCTCAGATCCCCAACTCCCCCAGCTCACCTGCCCCCAGTTCGCCTTCTAAGCCCCGCCCTCCCCGGCTCACATACTCACCCCTCGCCACTGCCCACACACTCGCCTCCTCAGCCTTCCACTCCCCGGCCAGTGATGAGCTGCCAAAATCTTAACAACTGGCTCCCTCCTCACCCCACAAGGGGGTCGCGGCTCGCTCCCTGGGACTCTTGTCCCATCCAACCCCCAGCGCTCCTTGATGCCCCCCCCCGGGACCCCTGCCCTATCCACCCCCCTTCCCTGTCCCCTGACTGCCCCCCGCCACCCCCTCCTCTCATTCCTGATGGCCCCCCTGGAACCCCTGCCCCATCCAACTACCTCTGGAACTCCTGCCCCTGTCTGCCCCTCGCCACCCCATCCACCTTCCCCCAGGACCCTTGCCCCCATTCAACGCCCCTGTTCCCCGCCCTCTGACCACCCCAACCCCTATCCACGCCCCCACCCCGACCATCCCCCTGAAGTCCCCTGCCCCCTATCCAACCCCCTCCCCCGCCCCCTTACCGCACTGCCTGGAGGTGGCTGGCGGCACTACAGCTGCGCCGCCCGGCTGGAGCCGGGCCACGCCGCTGCCATGCAGCGCCTGGAGCACCAGGTCAAGCCAAGCTCGCAGCCCTCTCGCTTCCTGCAAATGAGCTGTTCACACAGGAAGCCTGGGAGGGCTAGAGAAGCAAGCGGTGGCTTTGTGCTCAGGCCCAGGGAGGCGGAGGCAGAGCGGAGGTGAGCTGTGGCAGGGAGCGGTTCCCTTGCACACACACCCCTGGTTATCTATTGCGGCACGGGCGGCCCCCCCACCCCAGCTCACCTCAGCTCCGTCTCCACCTCACTGGGCCTGAGCACAAAGCCACTGCACCGCTTCTCCGCCCTCCCAGGCTTCCCATGCGAACAGCTGATTCGTGGGAAGTGGGGAAGAAACAGAGCGGAGCATTCAGGGGTGGAGGCGGAGGCAGAGTGGCAGTGAGCTGGGGCCAGCCACCGGCTCACCTGCCCCCCGCCACTGCCCACCCACTTGCTTCCTCAGGCCCCCTACCCCATTGCCGACTCACCTGCGCCCCCGCTACTGCCCGCTCGCTTGCCTCCTCAGCCCCCCTCCCTCACTCTCCGCTTGCCTACTCACCACCCTCCCCACAAACGGGCCACACAGTGAGCCCACATGGGCCACATGTTGTGCAGGCCTGGTGTAGAGGTTGTTTGTTTTAAATGACACATCCTGGATACAATTAAATGTTTTTTTTAAATAAGCGAAGAAACCCCTCTCCTCCCCCACTCCGATAGAAATATAACTACATACAAAGGAAATGAATCCAACCTCCATAAACACTCTATACGCTGAGGGGAAGGTCACGGTAAAAGATGTATTAAACAACCAAAGAGAGAGAACTATTGATTCATAAAAATCAATTGTCAAATTAATCAAGACTATACTATACTGTATGTTTAAATTAATAGTATTACTAGTCAATCTTAGGCTGCAATATTTAAAATTAATCCCACATATAAACATTGATTACCAATAAAGGAAATATGGAAGATACAAAGTATGGTGTTATAAGATACTGAGTTGAAATAGAAGTCTGATATAATAATATTCCCCATAAATTCTTCATTAAAATCGAACAAGTTAGACACTTCTTCCTAGCATTTCACTTTAATTATTGTTTTTAAGCAGCCAAAAAGTGATTATCATAAACACAATCCAGAAAAAAAAACTTCTCCTTTTTAGGAGATCTTTAGAATTTGGCAAGAAACAAAATGGAAATATCTAGACACAGATCTGTAATTACTTCTTCTGAGCATTCATCAGTCTATCTAAAGAACAGTATGAACAGAAATGAGTGTGAAATTTACATGGATAAATTATATCACACTGCTTTGTTTCCAGAACAAAGACTGTTATCCTGTCTTTATTCTCAAATGAGACAGAAAACCATAATCCTGACAGAAATCTCTTTTGTAGTAGCCTGGAGGGAACAATATTAAGTGTGTGTGTGTGTGTGTGTGTGTGTGTGTGTGTGTGTGTGTGTGTGTGTGTGTGTGTGTGTGTGTGTGTGTGTGTGTGTGTGTGTGTGTGTGTGTGTGTATATATATATATATATATATATATATATATATAAAAATGATGTTGGGAGTGGCTAATATTTTTTCCCAAAAAAATTCTGAACTGCTAGTGAACCTCCTGAATAGGAAGTCCCCTCGGATCCTTGACAAATTAGGTAACTTTTGCTCGGGGCTTGTATTGGAGTAGTACACATGTACACAGCATACATCTACCTCCCTAAAACTTGCCTTCCAAAATTTAAACCAATGGTTCTCAACCCATGGCCCAATCAGCACACAATTGTCAGAGCCATACAAGTAGTATATATATTGTGTGGATGCCAGCCACATAACCTCTAGAGAGCTGCATACGCAGCCCACAACGGTAAATCAGTTGAGAACCACTGATCTAAACTCTCATTGTTAAAAAGTCTTAATTTCTCACCGCTGTGAAAAAAAAATCATTCAAAACAAGAACCATGGCCTTGTCTACCCTGAGGGATTTTTGCCATTGGCAGCCAGCCACCAGTATAGCTGCAGCAGTGCAGTTGGACAAAGCCACTGTAAGCTATAATTCGAACTGGCGCATCTTACCCCACTTGAAACAGTAAAATGTACCACTGTTTTAGGAGTCTGCACCATTACAACTACATTGATGGCTAGTCACAGATAGCTGTAACTGGAGCAAATTCCCAGCACAGATAAGGCCTGAATAGAAGCAATAGAATGACATCTGCCTGAGTTTGCAGAGAGGCTAAAACAACAGTTCCAAAAGATACAAACCACTCTGTTTCAAATAGATAAATTCAAAATGTCACTATTTTATTGTTGATTTAAACTTGTAAACAAGTAGATGGAGGATCACATGAAGATCTGCACAATCTACCATCAATGATATTTCATCCTAGTGCCATGATTTCTCCCCCTCCAATCAAGAAGCCAAACTCAAGCTGCCAAAGCAAGGCATCTGAATTTCAATGAAGAAAGTCAAGCCTGAAGAGCTCACCAAAATGTAGCATAGCATGCAAGATTGTATTTTGAATATCTGCAAAATCTATTATAAGTGGCTTCTCATTATGGTGGTGTTAAATGAGTGGAGCTTAGTTTGTGGGCAGACAATGGAACTGTACTTTTTACCCTTTTTGTTTTACCCTTTCCCTCACTAATTTGATTCTGTTTTTAAACAACCTATAGCAAGTGATGTGAAAGCATGGTCTCCTTAATCCAAGCTACTTTAAGTATTTAGAAGTTTGAAGCTTTAGTTTGTAAGCCCTGGAATGTCTCTCTATAATATCTGGAATCTTGATCTGCCCGTTTTCCCAAAGAATTTGACTACTGAAATGAATAAAAGGCAATCTTTGTTTCAAGTGCTTGTATATCTCGCTATATAATAAAAAAGCAATATTACTTAGCTCTTATATAGTGCTTCCATCCCTAGATCTCAAAGTACTTTACCAGGGTGAATAACACGCATTATTCCCATTGTAAAGATACAGAAACTGAGGCACAGAGACAGAGTTTGAGCCTAAATTCTCGAAGTATCCACAAATTTTGGGTGCCAAAGTTAAAATGTCAAAGGCCTCATTTTCATTAGTTACTGACCACCTGCAATTCCTACTGACTCCACCAACATATCACAATAAGAAAATTGTATAGAACTCTAAATGTAACAATGTACACAGACTATCTCCCTTTCCAAATCTTTACAACACATTTAACAAACAATATTTTTCCATCATAGAACAAAAAAAGAAAGAGCAAAGTTAAAATTGTGAAGGAGCATAAACTGGATGTGATGATAGTGAATGATGACAGGTTGTTTGTCAAAAAGGAAATGGCTGGATCCTTTCACTGTTCATTTCCAGACCTTCTAACATTTAGGGTGAATGAATGGTTTGCAGGTGTATGTTTCCTGTATAGAAAGTGTAATACTGTTTTGGGGCATAAGGATTAAAAAGTTTTTCATTGGAATTCAGCTAAACTCTCTTTTAACAAAGTTTTTGTCTGGGAATTTCCCTGTTGTTTTACAGAGTACCAAACATTTTAAATTGGGTTAACATGTAATTTGGAAAAATGCCACATTTTTCTCTTAAAATGTTGTGCTGACAAGTAATATCTAAGATTACTAAAACTAAAAGAAATTTGCAGAATATAAATTGCTCTTTTTTTTCAGTTATGCATTTGACAGTACTTTGTGTATAGTCAGTTTCACTGTTTCTCCCGCCCCTTTCTAAAAATATCCTTAAAAACATCAACAGTGGAATGGGAAAACATCTATACAAAGTAATTACATTTAAGGACATACTATTTAAAGTATGGCCTATCAGAACCTGAAATCTTTTGAATTAGTTTTTAAGTTCCTGCAGCTAAATCCACTCTAAAGCATAACACTATTCACAAAAAAATCTTAACACAATGATTTACCATTACCTTATTAAAAGGAAAACAATCATAAAAACAACCAGCAGAGAGAAAACCTTAGTCTTCTAGTTTGATCTTAGACACTGTAAAACTATCAAATGGTAAACAGTAAGCACAAAAACGAAAAGGCTTCAACTGAAATGATGCAAAAAGCAACCATTTCCTTGATCATTATCAAGGGCATGACACAGAATATAGTTTTAGCAAAGCTAAGATACATAAAAGACTCATGGAGATCTTACAAATCGTAAAAAAAAAATCTTAAAATCTATCCAGGATTCTCCAAGACATAGGGATTATCAACTTTCAATGAAACAGATGCCATCCTAGAGCTAGCATAATTAATTTTATCTTGAACTGCAAAAACACTGAGACTATAAAATTTAGACTTGTCCACAAAAGCCAAATATATCAGACACAATATAATAACTGTAAAATAGGTTAATATACTGATCTGATCTTGATAAGAAGGAAATATAACCCGATGATTAAACTAATTCACATGCTGATTTTGCAAGAATTCAGTGAGTAAGGAGTTACAACACTCAAGTCTAGATGTTATTACAATATGAATCAGAACCTCCTTTTATTTTGATAGCAAAGGGTGCACAATGACAACATTCTGCCAAGGTAAAAGGAAAAATGTAGAAACAGTCTTGTAATGTGTTCCAATATAAAACCATCTTGAAGTCTAGTGCTGCAGAAACATTATCAGATTCTACAAATTCTAATATTAACTCCATTGAGGTAAACAGAAGACACAGAGCTTAACAGTTACTGTGGCCTGAGGAGAATTTCAATTTTATTAGTATTTAATATTTTTTTTACTTCTTAGAAAGACACAAATCCACTGCCAATAGGCAGAATCACGTTCTCTGTATGCAGTGGGGTAGTATCAGGGAAGAGGAGGTAGATCAAACTGTCACATGCATAGCAGTGATATGGCTGACCATATTAATTGAAAATCCCACCTAAAGGAAACATACACAAATCAAGGAACATGAGATCCAGAACAGAGCTCAGGGAAATATCCAAAAGGGTCAACCTGCTATCATAGTTATGCTACCTAATCCTGCCATAGGAAACATTACAGGTCTGTCTCATCTTACGCTGGGGTTCTGTTCCACGGTTAGCGCGTAAAGGAAAAACTGCGTATAGTCAAAATTATATTAAGTTGAATGGCAGGTGAAATCGCCCGCACTACAGAAACAATATTTAAATTGTTATTTTTCTCTTTTTTTTTGTTTTTGCCAACCACGTAAAGCTGAAATCGTGCATGTTAAATGCATGTAAGATGCGACAGACCTGTACTGCAAAAAGAAATAAAAAAGGTGTGACCAGAAGAGATATAACCCTCCCATCAGGAGCTATGCTTGGTAACTATCAGTAAGGTGACACAAACTTTTAGTTACTCTTCTGATTATTAAGAATGTGAGTTTGTCATGGAGGTCACAGAACAGATTCCATGACTTACGGGACTTCCATGACTTCTGCACCACCTGAGGAGCTCAGGCAGCCCCTGCTCCAGCCACACCGGCCACTGCTGGGGCAGTCTCGGGCCATCCTCCTCCTCCCCACCTCAGCAGGAGTTTCAGTGTGTATGGGAGGGGACTCAGGGCTGGGGACACGGGGGGGGGGAGGGAGAAATGTGGGCTACAGACAGTACTTACCTCAGCGGGTGCTCCCTGGAAGCGTCGACATGTCCCTCCTCCCTCTCAGTTCCTACCTTCGTGCACTGGCTCCGTCCCCAGGCACTACCCTCGCAGCTCCCACTGGCAGCAGTTCTCAGCCAGCGGGAGCTGAGGAGCCGAGGCTTGGGGCGTGGGCGTGGGCAGCATGTGGAGCTAAGAGCTGAGGGAGGGATATGTTGCCACTTCCAGGGAGTCGCAAGGAGCCAGGTAGGGAGCCTGCCAGCCCCGCCGACCCTCTCCCCAACACAAGCAGGGCTCCCAGGCCACGTGCCATTGCCTGCCTCCCCCAGCACCAGCAGGGGTGCCAGGCCTCCCCCCCAGGCACCCACAGCATCCCCTGGCCACTCCCAATCCTCCCGATTTAGTCAGGGGTATACAGTACAAGTCATGAACCAGCCACAGGCCATAAATTTTTGTTTACTGCCCAGGACCTGTCCATTAATTTTACAAAAAATACCCATGACTAAAACGTAGCCTTACTCATTATGTCCCAAAGCCTGCAACAGGGTGACCAGGTGCCCGATTTTCAACTGGAACACTCAGTCGAAAAGGGACTCTGGCGGCTCCAGTCAGCACTGCCAACCAGGCCATTAAAAGTTTGGTCAGAGGTGCTGTGGGGCTAAGGCAGGCTAGTCCCTACCTGTCCTAGCACCACACACTGGAAGTGACCAGCAGGTCCAGCTCCTAGGTCGGGGGATCATGGGACACTGCACGGTGCCTCTGCCCTGAGCACTGGCTCCGCACTCCCACTGGCGGGTTCCCTGCCCCAGCCCAGAGCCCCCTCCCACACTCTAAACACCTCATCCCCGGCCCTACCCCAGAGTCCTCACCTCCTCCTGCACCCCAATCCCCTGCCTCAACCCACAGCCCCCTCTCACACTCCGAATTCCTCAGCCCCACCCCACCCCCAGCCTGGAGCCACCTCCTGTACCCCTCATCCCCAGCCTCATCCCGGAGCCAGCATCTCCTGCCTAGAGCCCTCACCCTCTCCCATACCTCAACCCCCTGCCATAACCTGGAGCCCCCTCCTGTACCCTCCATCCTCAGCCCCACCCCAAAGCCCGTACCCCCTCCCACACTCCAACCTCCTGCCTCAATCTGAGGGAGGGGAAATGCAGTGAGCACGAGGTCAGGGCCTCGGGGAAGGAGCAGGACTAGGGTGTTCAATTTTATGAAATCAGAAAGCTGGCAACCCTATCCTACAAACCCCTTGTCACCTGCACAATTTTAATCACGAGTGGTTCCACTGACTGAAATGGGGATTATTCACAAGCATAAGAATTTGTACAACTGGGGCCTGGTTCCTCATTCAAAGACATATACCCTATGCTATTTACTTCTGTAGTGTCCCTTCATGAGGCTTTTAAGGACTGCAAACGCCAATTCAGAAATATTTCATCCTATTTGGATTGTAGGGATACATAATGCAACCTAGATATGACATACTAACAACAATGAAAAACTTTAGATGATCCAGGACAATTAAGATACTAGAATATGTGGTGGAAATTTGGGGTATTTTGTGAAAAGCAATTATGGGCAAGAATACAAGTAAATATTTGTACAGACTGTTATATGGATATTACTGATTGTATGATTTCCTTCAAGTATAAGAGGGGTAGCCATGTTAGTCTGGATCTGTAAAAGCAGCAAAGAATCCTGTGGCCCCTTATAGACTAACAGACATTTTGGAGCATGAGCTTTCGTGGGTGAATATCCACTTCATCAGATGCATGTAGTGGAAATTTCCAGGGGTAGGTATATATACACAAGCAAGCTAGAGATAACGAGGTTAGTTCAATCAGGGAGGATTAGGCCCTGTTCTAGCAGTTGAGGTGTGAAAACCAAGGGAGGAGAAACTGGTTTTGTAGTTGGCAAGCCATTCACAGTCTTTGTTTAATCCTGAGCTGATGGTGTCAAATTTGGTTTTCACACCTCAACTGCTAGAACAGGGCCTCATCCTCCCTAATTGAACTAACCTCGTTATCTCTAGCTTGCTTGCGTATAGATACCTACCCCTGGAAATTTCCACTACATGCATCTGATGAAGTGGGTATTCACCCACGAAAGCTCATGCTCCAAAATGTCTGTTAGTCTATAAGGTGCCACAGGATTCTTTGCTGCTTTTATGATTTCCTTGTTTCTTGCTCTTACGCATTTAATTTTAAAATTCATAATTTTAAACTTTTTTCTTGGTAATTTTTTGTATTTTTCTTATTCGGTCTATGTGTGAATTACCTTTCCTGTCACTTTACTATTTACTCTATTCACACTATTTACAGGTGGCCCTTACTGTCTGTGATGTATGTTTTCTCATGCGTGTAAAGACCCTGGTTGGGGGGTGAGGGCAAAGGTCGTCAGAGAAGTCACAGATGAACAGGGAGAAGCCATCGAAATAGATTATGTGAGAAATACCAGCCAGCTATCAAGAAGGTATACCCTTTTTTGGGTCTGTGTGACAAAGAATGATTGGGAAAAGTATAGTCCTAGAGGATCACATGACATATGTCAGCTGTGAACTATCAAAATTCCTGTGTTCAAATCAAGAGGAAGACACACAAAAGCTTGCCAGCTGAGCAAAAGAAAGTTGCTGATCATGAAACTTAAAGTACAAAATAATTTCCTGCTTTTGTTCATAATTCCCTATCTCGTACTATTTTAAAATGTTATATATATAGCATATGAAAAAAATGAGTGTATTTAATGCTACTGACAGATGTTTTGGTTGACAGATTTAATTAACTACTGAGTCCTCTAGTTATCTACAGAATTTGCTTGGTACTTGGGCCAAAAACATAGTTCAGCCTCCAGAACCATTCAATTCTTGTTTTCTCTGCTAAGGCTACCAAAAGTTGCAATTAGTGCCAGGCTCATATTTACTAAACTCCTGTGTGTTATTAATGAATGGAAAGGACCTGCCTGAGTGTTTCAGAACAAAGAATTAACCTTGTTAGAGTTGATAAAAGATAATGTAAACACTGGAATAGACACCAATTTTAATGATGAAGCCAGCACTGGCTCCACTGTTCAGCTTAGGTTCCTTGATCACAGATAGATTCTTTGCAACACAACGGATGTAGTTCCATTGCAGGAGGATGCAGAAAGTGGATAAGGGTGAAGTATCATATGTGGCAGCACACAGAAGCAGGAGGGGCTGGGCATGGGACAGCTGTATGTGGTGGGGTGGAGAAAAGGTCCAACATTGGCTACTTTGGCCTACTGAAGTAGTCTCCACAGAATGTCTTCTCACACATGCCCAACAGCTGACCCCATTACTCAGGACAGACAATGGGCACAGGATATGATCCTTCATGAACAAGACAGAGAGAGAGAACTATTTTTAAATATTGAAAAATATTAAATATTTACATACACAATTTTTATATACACTTTCCCAGCTTGCAGTTTCTAAGTGTTTAAGGAGAGGGGCTCTCTCTTGTACACTTCTTATGGTGTCTAGTACAGGGATTCTCAAACTGGGGGGTCGCAACCCCTAAGGGGGCACAGGGTTTTTATGTGGGGGTCACAAGTACATGCATGAAACAGAGCAACTGCTATAAAATGTATCATTTAAGTCTAGCATTTTAGAAAATTACACACGTTTCTGTCACACTGTAGTATTTTTAGTTCAAAAAGTACTGTAAACGTGTAATGCAGAGATCATTATTCCTAAATAAAATATATATTTGCATCATCGCCACTTTCAGGAAATTGGACTCTGTGGATTGTAGTATCGTGCGTGCAGGTCTGTTGTCTTGAGACTAAAAAGGTAGACCTGAGACAACATTAGAGGGCTTGATTGTTTAGCAGTTGAAAAGCTGTATTAAACAGCAGAACAATCAGAGCTCTGAGGCTGGCAAAAAAGGTAATTTATAATTTAACAGTCAGACACATAGGCAGGGGCAGTGCTAGGGGAGAACTGCAGGGGCAACAGCATCCCCAAAATTTGCCTTAGTCACTCCCCTCATAGCCACCTCTTCCCAGCACTAAGGTCAAACGTTACACAGAAAAAAGGGAGGCACGGTATGACATTACCACATACTTCTAAATAAAGAACAGGAGTACCTGTGGCACTTTAGAGGCTAACAAATTTATTTGAGCTTTTGTGAGCCACAGCTCATACATCAGATGCATAGAATGGAACATACAGTAAGAAGATATTTATACATACGGAGAACATAAAACGGTGGAAGTTGCCATACCAACTCTAAGAGATTAATTAATTAAAATGAGCTATTATCAGCAGGAGAAAAAAAAAACTTTTGTAGTGATAATCAAGATGCTCCATTTCAGACAGTTGACAAGAAGGTGTGATATTTGTATGTTTGTTAATATTACTTTTCCCAACAGACTTACTAGTGCTCCATTGCCACCCTTACCTCTGCGCTGCTGCTGGCTGCAACACTGCCTTTAGAGCTGGGAGGCTGTGAAAAGTGATATTAACAAATATACAAATATCACTTTGCACAATGCCATTTACATGCTAACAGCCCTGGATTCATCCTGGCAACATGTCACATCCACAGTTCCTGTGCTAAGCTATTCATTAGTTACTGCTCAAAGGGAAGGACATAAAGGGAATCAGTTCAAAAGGCATCAGGTTCTAGTGTGGGCTTCCACACAGCCCCCAACAACTACTTCTTCCAGGTATCCTAGACGTAGAGCTCCAAAGCTCCTTCACAGGCCTCCAGAGACAGAAGGCACCACCACTGCTGATAGACCCTATGGATACTTAGCCTGTCTGGCATCACAGCCTTCGGTACAGCACCAGATATCCCAGGGTACCCACTATTGGCAACTCTACTACCAATAGTCTACACTAGTCTTAATGCCATCAACTACTTCCCCTTGCCTCATTACACTTCCTGTAATTGTCATTGATCCTCCCCACCTCCCCATAGCCATTCCCCTTTTCCTCTTCTCTCCAGTTTATTATATTCTTTAACGTCAAATATAATATCAAAACACACTGGGTGTACTGGTTGATCACAGGATGATTATGAGCTGCCAATGTGATGCAGCCATGAAAAAGGCTAATGCAACCTTAGAATGCATCAGGCGAGGTATTTCTAGTAGAGATGGGGAAGTGTTACTACCATTATATAAGGCACTGCTGATGCCTCATCTGGAATATCATGTGCAACTCTGGTCTCCCATGTTTAAGAAAGATGAACTCAAACTGGAACAGGTGCAGAGAAGGGCTACTAGGATGATCAGAGGAACAGAAAATCTATCTTATGAGAGGAGACTCAAAGAGCTGGGCTTGTTTAGCCTAACCAAATGAAGGTTGAGAAGAGAGATGATTGCTCTCTATAAAGACACCAGAGGAATAAATACCAGAGAAGGAGAGGAGTTATTTAAGTTAAGGGCCAATGTTGACACAAGAACAAATGGGAATAAAAAATTACTAAGAAAAAAGTTTTAAAATAGTGAATTTTAAAATTAAATGCATAAGAGCAAGAAACAAGGAAATCCTACAATCAGTAATATCCTTATAACAATCCGAACCAAATATGTATTTGTATTCTTGCCTGTAATTGCTTTTCACCAAAAAAAAAAACCAACTGCATCAACAAGTTCAGGCTTGAAATTAGATTAAGGTTTCTAATCATCAAAGGAGTGAAGTTCTGGAACAGCCTTCTAAGGGGAGGAGTGGGAAAAACAACCCAACCGGCTTCAAGACTGAACTTGATAAGTCTATGGAGGGGATGGTCTGATGAAACTTCCTATAGTGACATGTAGCTGATCTGCAACCGTTAATAACAAATAAAACCAACAGGCAGTGATGGGACAATAGATGGGGAAGGGCTCTGAGTTACTATATAGAATTCTTTCCCAGGCGTCTGCTTGTTGGGTCTTGCTGAAATGCTCAGGATCTAACTGACTGCAATATTTGGAGTCAGGAAGGAATTTTCCCCAGGATCAGATTGACAGAGACCCTGGGGTTTTTCCACCTTCCCCTGCAGTGTGGGGCATGGGTCATTTGCAGCTTTAAACTATTGTAAATGATGGATTCTCCATAACTTGAAGTCCATAAATCATGATCTGAGGAATTCAGTACCTCAACCAGAGGTTATTGGTCTATAACAAGAGTGAGTGGGCAAGATAATGTGACTTGCAATGTGCAGGTGATCAGGCTAGATGATCATGATGGTCCGTTCTGACCTTAAAGTCTATTTTCCAGTTTTGTTACCTTTTAAATATATCATTTATTCATAGTACAGTAGCACAGAGATCACAGTCATGTCTCCTCCTTACCTACCTACCCTGTGTCTCCTTTTCCCTCCATCATCTTTCGCTGCTCCCCTCCACAATCTATATGCTTTTGTTTTGTTTTAAATCAAGATTTATACTGTACTTCTAAACCAGCTCATTGTCTTGTATTTGTCCCACTTATGCCATTGCACTAATACTTCTGTTGATTCTGTCATGTCATTATTTGGTCCCCTATCCTCCAAAGCACTTACACATGCTTAATTTTAAGTACCTGAGCAAACCTATTGAAGTCAACAGAAACACTCACATGGGTAAAGTTAAGCACATGCATAAGCTTTTTGCAGGATCAGGGTTCTAAACTTTCAACTCTTTGGGGCAGTGGCAACGTCTATTTTGTCTCTGTAACACCAAGCATACTTTTGGGCATTCAGTGAATAATAAAAAAATGAGTTAATATTGGCATATTTTGATCACCTGTGTTTGCAGCTAAAGGCTATCTTACACACTGAGTTCACAGGTTTAACTAAAGGTGTTGTTTTTAAACTGATTTACTTAAACCAATGCAAAAGGCTGAGTAGACACTCTTATTTTGGTTTAAACCAAGCTTACTGTGGTTTGTCTAAGTCAATCATGAACAGATTTAAGACAAATCAAAATAAGCTTCTCTTAAATCAAAATAAGAGTATACACAATGGGCTGCACTGGTTCAACTAAATCAGTTTAACTAAACAGGTGCAAAATTCATGTGTATACACGACTAAGGTTAAATATGAAGCTAATTCCCTCATTAAATGATTTGCACCTAGGAAGACTATGCAATTGGTTGGGAAAAAATGGATTATATATGATTGCTGCAAAAATATTACAACACACAGCTTTGAGAGAAGAGAATTTCTCATATAAAAAAAAATCCATGGGCTAAATTTAGAAGAGTAATTAAGAGACTCAGTGCAATTTACACCTTCTTCCATCCCCTTCAACATTCAAGTTGCATTAACTTAAACTCATGCCCATTTACCAAGGTGTAACTTGCATCACTTATGCCTTAACTACTCTGGCAAGTTTCTGCACAGTAAAGCAGCTTTCTGCGCTGTAACTCCTGAGGTACACACACTTAGTGTGCAGAAACTGCACAGTTGTGGCACTTTAAAAAAAAAACACACACCCCAATGAGAGGCATACAACTATCTGCACTGGGGCTACAGCGCTGCAGAGCCAGTGTAGACACCGTGGCAACTACAGAGCTGTGATTGGCCTCCGGGAGGTGTCTCACAAGGACTGTTCTCACTTCTCTGGTCATCGGTTTCAACTCTACTGCTCTGCCCTCAGGTGACCAACCGTCACCCCCACCCCATAAATTCCTTTGGAAATTTGAAAGTCCCCTTCCTGTTTGCTCGCTGATGCGTGCAGTGGTCTCATTGCATCTTTCCAGGTGGCCATGCCTGCTCCACACACCAGGTGATCCTCCACTTGGAGCAATGATGAGCTGCTGGACCTCATCAGCATTTGGGGAAAGGAGGCTGTCCAGTCTCAGCTGCACTCCAGCCATAGGAATGATGATACCTATGGACAGATTTCACAATGCATGACAAAAAGGGGCCATGACTAGGACACATTGCAGTGCACGGTCAAAGTGAAGGAGCTGTGGAATGCCTACTACAAGGCGCGGTGGGCAAACTGACGCTCTGGTGCTGCGCACATGAGCTGCCGGTTCTACAAAGAACCGGAAGCAATACTAGGTGGCGACCTCACCTACACTGTGAAGGCCCCTGTAAATACTCCGTTGGCCCACGTATCAGTCGAGAGTGGACCAAGCCAGGAGGAGGAAATCTTGGACGAGAACATGGAGGGGGGCTCATAGGCAGAGGATGACTCGGGGGTCAGAGATGCATGCAGCCAAGAGCTCTTTTCTACCCCAGAGGAGGCTAGCCAGTCACAGCTGTCAGATGTTGGCGAAGCGGAAAGAGGAAAGGAGACCCCTGGTAAGTGGATCTGATTTTGGGAATTGCTGAAGCGAGTTGTTGGGCGTAGGACAGGAGGGTTGCAGAAAGCAAGTTTCTCTCCCACCACAGGGCTAGTCTGAGCAGCGGAACAGGCTGTTGACTTACTCCCTCACTTCCCGGGGAATCTCCTTCAGATACCTTCCACGATCATCACATCCTGTGGAAAGTGTGGGGACAGGAATGATTATCAACTCCCGCGGCCTCCTCCTCATCCCCCCATAGCGTTGACTCTCCCGCAGAGCACATGCCCAGTGTACAGCAGGGTCAGGGAAGAGTGATTTACCCTGTCCCTGAGGCTACCCATCATTTTGGGGGTCTTGTGGCTCATGTGTGCTCACCTGGGGTCAGCCAGTTAGTGACAGGTGTCTGAGTACTAGCTGTGTTTTAAAGCACTGAATCAGTGTTGTCTGTGTTGCAAACAATACTGCTTCTGTAAGTTGTTATGTTTAAACTTCAGAGAGATGACTTTGGGAGCCCAGCCTCCCTCTTTGTTATCGCTGGCTGAACGGTTGCACAGAATTAGAAAGCGGCTGTGACGGTACCTCCCATAAGGCTTTATGGAAATATGCTTAGAATGTGTTTTATGCTACTTTTGCCATGTAACATATCTCAAAGGTTATGATCTACTAAATGTATTAATCCTATTTGTATGCATGTATCATTTTTTTATTCAAAGTTATGAATGTTGGCTGTGTACTGGCTTGATTTCTAAAAAACCTTAGTAGAGCATTTGGTCAGTTCCTGGAGAAAGGAATGTTGAAATTAAGTACCTAATCAAGAAACACTTAAAGGACAAAGGATCTTGGAATGCTCCAATCCACATAAGAAGTCTACTTGAGGATGTTCAAGGTAGCATGTAAACAATGGATGCTACCTGTAAAAACTGAGTCATGCATGGACATGTGACTTGCCCAGGTGACTACTAAACTCCATCTTGGAGCTGGACTTTGCATAGGAGTGAGGAGGGGGTCTCCACCCAAAGAGAAAGTCTATTTAAACCCCTGGGAAGCCCCTCCCTTTTGTCTTCAGCTGCCTAAAGAAAGAGCCTCTCCACCCCCTCAAGATACCTGAAAAAATTGGAACAAAGGACAGTGACTGCAAGGGCTGTGAGCGACTGCTGGACCCAGGCTAAAAGGAGATTAGTCTGTAAAAGGGAGCATTCTGGAACTGGTGAGGATCTTATTTGTATTCAGTTTGATTAGACATAGATTTGCACATTTTATTTTATTGTGCTTGATGACTTACTTTGTTCTGCCTGTTACTACTTGGAACCTACTTTCTGTATTTAATAAAATCACTTTTTACTTATTAGTTAACTCAGAGTATGTATTAATACCTGGGGGAGCAAACAACCATGCATCTCTCTCTAACAGTGTTATAGAGGGCGAACAATTTATGAGTTTACCCTGTATAAGCTTCATACAGGGTAAAATGGATTAGACCCCATTGGGAGTTGGGCATCTGAGTGTTAAAGACAGGAATACTTCTGTTAGCTGCTTTCAGGTAAACCTGTAGCTTTGTGGCAAGTAATTCAGACCCTGGGTCTGTGTTGGAGCAGATGGGACTGTCTGGCTCAGCACGACAAGGTGTGGGGGTCCCGAGCTGGTAGGGAAAGCAAGGGTAGAAGTAGTCTTGGCACATCAGGTGGCAGCTCCCAAGTGGGGTTCCGTGATCCAACCCGTCACAGTGGCCAAAAAGAATTAAGGAGGACATTCTGTGTGAGGTTTTGATGCACTCCGCCACCAAGAAACAGGAATTAAAGGAGTGGGAGGACAGTGAGAAGAGGGACCGAAAGGAGAACACAGCATGCCAGAATGAAGCCACGGAGCAGCTCTTAAACGTTATGGAACGCCAAGTGGACATGCTCCAGGCAATACTAGCACTTCAAACCAAGCAGCTCCGTGCCTGCCCTCCCCTGCAGCTGCTATCGCAAAACTCTTCCCTTGCACCCCCCTAGACACCGCCAGCACACTCTTATGAACTTCCTGGCTCCAGTCTCTACCTGCAGTATTGCACTCCTCCCTCCCCACAGTCCAGCACCACGGACTCCCACTACCCACTGCACTCAACACCCATCCCTCTGCAGTTTGACCCTGCTGAAGTACAGCACCCACTGCATTGTACTCCAAAGGAGAAGGCTGGATATGATCCCTGGACATACACAAATCTGTAGCTATCAGGGGACCCCAATTCCTCTCAAGACCTTCCATTACCCCAATCCTTCCCTTCACCCATTCCCCTCCCTGCTGATGTATTTTTTCGTTTGACTCTCTCCACTGGTTGTCTGCTTTAATAAAAGAATTGTGTTGGTTTGAAAAGACATCTTTATTCTATTAATTGAAAGCAAAAAGAGCACTGCAAAGCAACATACAATTATGTTAAACCCACATATTGCATCATGAGCATCAATCACCTCTTAGCATTACAAGCACTGCAATCCAGAGCATGGCAACAAATACTAAGGGCTTTCAGCTTCAAAATGCTGCCTCAAGGCATCCCTGATCATTATGGCCACACGCTGTGCCCCTCTAATAGCCCTGGTCTCTAGCTGTTCAAACTCAGCCTCCAAGTGTTGAGCCTCTGCGTTCTAGCCCTGAGTGAAGCTTTCAGAGTTCTCTTCACAAATATCATGGAGCGTACAGACCACGGCTATAAGCATAGGAATATTGTCATCAGCCAGGTCCAGCTTCCCATACAGGCATCGCCAGCGGACTTTTAAATGACCAAAAGCACACTCAACAGTCATTCTGCACTTGCTCAGCCTGCTGTTGAACCACTCCTTGCTTCTGTCAAGTTGCCCTGTGTATGGCTTCATAAGCCATGGTATTAAGGGGTAGGCAGGGTCTCCAAGGCTCACAATGGGCATTTTGACTTCCCCTATGGTGACCTTTTGGTCCAGGAAGAAAGTCCCAGCTTGCAGCTTCCTGAACAGGCCAGTGCTCCAAAAGATGCGTCCATCATGCACCTTTCCAGACCAGCCTGAGCTAGTGTCTGTGAAACACCCATGGTGATCCACAAGCACCTGGAGAACCATTGAGAAATACCCCTTGCTATTAATGTACTTGGTGGCTAGGCGGTCTGGTGCCAGACTTGGAATATGCATGCCATCTATCTCCCCTCCACAATTCGGGAAGCCCATTTGTGAAAGCCATCCACAATGTCACACACGTTGCCAAGAGTCACGATCTTTCGGAGCAGGATGCGATTAATGGCCCTGCACACTTCCATCAACACGACTCCAACAGTTGACTTTCCCACTCTGAACTGGGTTAGCGACAGATCGGTAGCAGTCTGGAGTAGCCAGCTTCCACAATGCAATCACTATGTACTTCTCCAGTGACAGGGCAGCTCTCAGATAGCTGTAGTTCCACAGGAGCCAGCAAACAGAGCTGTAAACAGGGGAGTTTGAGTGGGAATTCTGTTGGAGGAGTTTGGGGTGAAGACTAGGAGAACCAGGCAGAGGAACAGAAAGGCTAGTGAAGGGAGTGCATGGTGGTCTGGCAGTGTTTTGGTGCTCGTTGGGGGTTTGGTTTTTGTGTGGGTGGTGGTGTTTTGGTTTGGTTTGGTTTGTGTTTCTTGGACCTACAGGATTTAGGTGGGAAGACTATGACAGATACAGAGGCAGCAGTGGTAGTGACCCAAGCAGTGGAAGACACAATGAAGATGACTTGATGTGGAAGCTGTGGCATGTACATGATCCTAGAGGGGATACCTGAAAAAAAGTTTCGCCTGAATGAAGTGCTGCCTGATAGAGCTGATAGAAGAAAAGA
The DNA here is from genome assembly GCF_025201925.1 of Gopherus flavomarginatus. Taxonomy (NCBI): domain Eukaryota; kingdom Metazoa; phylum Chordata; order Testudines; family Testudinidae; genus Gopherus; species Gopherus flavomarginatus. The sequence goes on along the minus strand of NC_066618.1, from coordinate 119,341,824 downwards.
TCCGAGGACTGGAGATGCAGGTGGAAACTCTGCTTGAGTTTAGAAGGCGGTCTGAGCAGATGATGGAGCACATGAGGTGGCTGAAGGGAAAAGCTCAGACTTGCAGATGGAAGCAGGACCAAAGAACTCTGAGGGGAGACTGCTGGGTGAGGAAAGTGGACAGTGGAAGCACGTTACTAAGAGAACCAGGCAGAGGAAAAGACGGGCTAGTGGCGGAGAAACAGAGCTCAGGAACAGGTTTGCAGAGTTGGAAAATGAAGAAGGGGCACAGCAGGTGGTCGCTGAAGGTGAGAGGACAAGGAAGAAGAGAAGAGCAGCTAGTCCTATAGGAAGAGGGAAGAGTCAATGGAGGTAACAACAAATGTGAGCCCCAGGAGGATATGGGATGGGTTGCAGAGGATTGCAAGGGAGAATAAGAATCGAGAGGACTTGCAGTCAGAGGAAACAGGATAGATCGGAGAATCGCACCATCACTAGGAAAAGGCAGGTCTACATGACTGGGGACTCCTTACTGAGAAGAATAGACAGGCCTGTAACCAGAGCTGATCCAGAGAACAGAAGGGTGTACTGTCTGCCGGGTGCTAAGATATAGGATGTGGACCTGAGGCTCAAGAGGATCCTAACGGGAGCAGGAAAGAATCCACTGATTGTCCTTCATGTGAGAACAAATGATACAGGTAGATGCTCGCTGGAACGTATCAAGGGAGACTATGTCAAGCTGGGGAAGACGCTTAAGGAAATCGAGGCTCAGGTGATCTTCAGTGGGATTCTGCCTGTTCCGAGAGAAGGGCAACAAAGGTGTGACAAGATTATGATGATCAACAGATGGCTCAGGCAGTGGTACTATAAGGAGGCCTTTGGGATGTATGGCCACTGGGAGGCATTCATGGACAGAGGACTGTTCTCTGGGGATGGATTTCACCTGAATAGGGAGGGAAATAGACTTCTAGGATGGAGGCTGGCACAACTGATTAAGAGACCTTTAAACTAGCAATTTGGGGGAAATGGTTGGGAGATGTCCAGGTAATCTCCAAGCTGGATTTTAACAATGAGAAGGAAGAAAATGAAGAAAGAAAGGATACAGCTGTGGGCAGGAGAATTGACATAAGGAGGAAAGATAGTGTAGATACCAGTCTAATAGGTGATACTAGCGGTAGAATATCTGTGCCCAATCGGGTAAAGTAGTGATGGAATGGATAAGATAGAGTCAGTCTGGGCAAAAATCACACTGGGGAAGAAAGCTACTAGAGCATCCCCTGGGATAGTGCTTGAGGTGTGCTACAGACCACCAGGATCTGATCTGGATATGGAGAGAGAGCTCTTAAATGTTTTTAATGAAGTAAATACTAATGGGAATTGTGTGATTATGGGAAACTTTAACTTCCCAGATATAGGCTGGAGGACAAGTGCTAGTAATAATAATAGGGCTCAGATTTTTCTGGATGCGATAGCTGATGGATTCCTTCACCAAGTAGTTGCTGAACCAACAAGAGGGGATGCTATTTTAGATTTGGTTTTGGTGACCAGTGAGAACCTCATAGAATAAATGGTTGTAGGGGACAACCTTGGTTCAAGCAATCATGAGCTAATTCAGTTCAAACTAAATGGAAGGATAAACAAAAATAGATCTGGGACTAGCGTTTTTTATTTCAAGAGGGCTAACTTTAAAAATTTAAGGAAATTAGTTAGGGAAGTGGATTGGACTGAAGAACTTCTGGATCTGTAGTATGCATGGCCTTGGAAAAAATTTTGAAGAAGAAAGTAGTTAAGGACATTGAGGTCAGTGGCAATTGGGACAAAACACAACATGGTTTTACAAAAGGTAGATCGTGCCAAACCAATCTGATCTCCTTCTTTGAGAAGGTAACAAATTTCTTAGACAAAGGAAACACAGTGGATCTAATTTACCTCGATTTCACGAAGGCATTTGATACAGTTCCACATGAGGAATTATTAGCTAAATTGGAAAAGATGGGGATCAATATGAAAATTGAAAGATGGAAAAGGAACCAGTTAAAGGGGAGACTACAATGGGTCACACGGAAAGGTGAACTGTCAGGCGAACTGTCAGGCTGTAGGGAGGTTACTAGTGGAGTTCCTCAGGGATCGGTTCTGGGACCAATCTTATTTAATCTTTTTATTACTGAATTTAGCACAAAAAGTGGGAGTGTGCTAATAAAGTTTGCGGATGACACAAAGCTGGGAGATATCGCCAATACAGAGAAGGACCAGGATATCATACAGGAAGATCTGAATGACCTTGTAAACTGGAGTAATAGTAATAGGATGAAATTTAATAGTGAAAAGTGCAAGGTCATGCATTTAGGGATTAACAATAAGAACTTTTGTTATAAGCTGGAGACACATCAGTTGGAAGTAACAGAGGAGGAGAAGGACCTCGAAGTATTGGTTGATCGCAGGATGACTGTGAGCCGCCAATGTGATATGGCTGTGAAGAAAGCTAATGCAGTCTTGGGATGCATCAGGGGAGGTATTTCCAGTAGAGATAAGGAAGCATTAGTACCGTTATACAAGGTACTGGTGAGACCTCATCTGGAATACTGTGTGCAGTTCTAGTCTCCCATGTTTAAGAAGGACGAATTCAAACTGGACCAGGTACAGAGAAGAGCTACCAGAATGATCCAAGGAATGGAAAACCTGTCTTATGAAAGGAGACTCAAAGAGCTTGGCTTGTTTAGCCTAACCAAAAGAAGGCTGAAGGGAGATATGAGTGCTCTCTATAAATATATCAGAGGGATAAATGCCAGGGAGGGAGAGGAATTATTTATGCTCATTACCAATGTGGACACAAGAACAAATGAATATAAACTGGCCATCAGGAAGTTTAGACTTGAAATTAGATGAAGGTTTCTAACTATTAGAGGAGTGAAGTTCTGGAAGAGCCTTCCAAGGGGAACAGTGGAGGCAAAAGACATATCTGGCTTCAAGACTAAGCTTGATAAGTTTATGGAAGGGATGGTATGATGGGATAGCCTAATTTCAGCAATTAACTAATCTTTGACTATTAGTGGTAAATATGTCCACTGGCCTGTGATGGGATGTTAGATGGGGCGGGATCTGAATTACTACAGAGAATTCTTTCCTGGGTGTCTGGCTGGTGAGTCTTACCAACATGCTCAGGGTTTTGCTGATTGCCATATTTGGGGTCAGAAGGAATTTTCCTCCAGGGCAGATTGGCAGAGGCCCTGGGGGGTTTTCGCTTTCCTCTGCAGTGTGGGGCACGGGTCACTTGCTAGAAGATTCTCTGCACCTTGAAGTCTTTAAAGCACGATTTGAGGACTTCAGTAGCTCAGACATAGGCTAGGGGTTTGATATAGGAGTGGGTGGATGAGATTCTGTGGCCTGTGCTGTGCAGGAGATCAGACTAGACGATCATAATGGTCCCTTCTGACCTTAAAGTCTATGATTCTATGTTTCTTGTATCCTTGCGCCACAGGGCTGGGACGAGCTCATCTCTCAGTCCCATGAATGTGGCTTTTCTCATCTAAAAGTACTGCAGTCACTGCTCATCATTCCAGACGTGCATCACGATGTGCTCCCACCACTCAGTGCTTGTTTCCCAAGCCCAAAAGGAGCGTTCCACTGTGGTCAGCATCTCCGTGAATGCCACAAGCAATCTCGAGTTGTAGCTACTGTGCGTGGCAAGATCAATGCTGCACTCCTCTTGCCTTTGTAGTTTAAGGAATAACTCCCCTGTCACTTGTGACATGTTAGTCAGAGCGAGCAGCATACTGGTCAGCAGTTCGGGATCCATTCCTGTAACCTGAAGAGGCAGGGCACGCAGTACACAAACCATTGAAAGATGGCGCCAAATGCAGATGGAAGCACAAGAATTTCTGGGATGCGAAGCAATGCAACACAGGTCATTGGAACAGGACCCAGGATGCCCCCGCGACCCCCTCCACCTTCCCACAAGTCTTACCAGCAGAAGAGAAAGAGGTGTTCTGTGGGACAGCTGCACGGCTTCGAATACTGCTGCAAGTGCCACAAGTGTGAAAACGATATTGCACAGGCAGCTGACAGTGTGAATACACAACAGCGGTATCCCTTCAGTGTTCTCTGAGCAGCACTGTAACTGCTGGTGCTGTAACTTTGCCAGTGTAGCTGTGCCCTTATAGATCACCTTGGAATTTGGCCCACAGAGTCTAAGAGAGTAAAATCTGGTGGAATTTACCTGTTGAAGAGCCAGAGGAGAGGGGTGTATTTTAACCTACACCACGGATGGGCAACCTTTGGCCCACTGCGCCGGTTTATTTACCTGCTGCGTCTGCAGGTTCGGCGGATTGCGGCTCCCTCTGGCCGCGGTTCACCGTCTGAGGCCAATGGGGGCTGTGGGAAGCAGCGCGGGCCGAGGGATGTGCTGGCCACCGCTTCCCGCGACCCCCCTTGGCCTGGAGCGGGAAACCGCGGCCAGAGGGAGTCGCGATCGGCCGAATCTGCGGACGTGGCTGGTAAACAAAACGGCACGGCCCGCCAGGGGGCTTGCCCTGGCGAGCTGCGTGCCAAAGGTGGCCGATCCTTGACCTACACCTTTAGGTGCTTTTCCTGTCACATCCCTCTCTTCCCTTTTTTTTTTTTTTTGACAAATTCCACCAACATAGACTTCCTTACACTTTCTAGGCTTAGTTCAAAAGTGATGCGTTAAGGGATACAAGTTACAAGTTGATAAATGGATGTGGGTCTAAGGAAACCTGAATCTAACTCAGTATTGTTAACCACAAGCATTCAAAAAACAAGGGTCAGGCCTCCCAAAAGTCTTGAGACTGACTGAAAAAAATCATGTTTTTTTTTTTTAAAATAATAAATTTGTGGTTCTTTTTATTTCACTTCTGGTTTTATGCCTTTCAGGTTCATGTTTTCAAGCTTTTTTCTCTGCAATCCTGAGGACTGGAAACTTACTCTTATTTCAATAAAAGTTGAGATTTTCATGTAATCATTTGACTCCAGAAACTGGTGCTTTAAGAAAAACCCCAAATATTATGAGACTCCCAAGAAAGTCATGGAAGTTTGCAACTCTGATAACTGCCTTCAAGCTGATGTAACTTACATGTTAAAGAAGTTAGGGAAATGTTTAAGTTACACCAGATGACACTAACCTCTGAAACTGGCCTTAAATCAGTAAAGACCATTAAGACAATGAAAAGATTATGGGTGGGATTTTGAAGTCAAAGGGAGTTTTATTACTGACAACAATGGGAGCAAAGTAATAACAACACTGAATACTTTTGAAAATCCCACCCTCTAAACCAGTGGTCTCAAAGTTTTGTATTGGTGACCCCTGTCACATAGCAAGCCTCTCTGAGTGTGACCCTCCTTATAAATTAAAAATAATTTTTATATATTTAACACCATTATAAATGCTGGAGGCAAAGCGAGGTTTGGGATGGAGGTTGACAGCTCGCGACCCCCCATGTAATAACCTCGTGACCCCCAAGGGGTCCCAACCCCGTTTGAGAACCTCTGCTCTAAACATACACGAATTTAAAAAAAAATAAACACACAGTTGCTACTCACTTGTATCTAAAGTGTTAAAGGCAAAAAAATGTACTTGACCTGTATAACCCAACTGAAGAATAATTTAAACTCCATTTGAAGACAAAGGCACTGTAAAGGTATATAACAGAGGCCATAATTTGTCCTATAGAGTCTTCATTATTGTTGAAGAAGATATATGAGAAACAAAGAGCCCAGTTTGAGTTTGCAGGGCTGACAGCTAGAAAAAAAAAATCTTTCACTCATGATTTGCAACTCAGGTTGTCATAAACAGATAGTTAAGGGTTAATAGTTAAGGGTTAATAGAACAGGAGTACCTCATAACTCTTTTGCCTGTAAAGGGTTAACAAGATCAGTGAGCCTGGCTGTCACCTTACCAGAGGACCAATCGGGGGACAGGATACTTTCAAATCTTGAGGGAGGGAAGTTTTTGTGTGTGCTGTTAGATTTTGGTTGTTGTTCTCTCTGGGTTCTGAGAGCGACCAGACGTGCAACCAGGTTTCTCTCCAATCTCTCTGATACAGGTGCTTATGTGCTCAGAATAGTAAGTACTAGGTAAATAGGGCGAGTTAGGCTTATGTTTGTTTTCTTTATTTGCAAATGTGTATTTGGCTGGAAGGAGTTCAAATTTGTATTTTGCTGAAAGGATTTTAATTTGTACTTGTATACTTAGGCTGGGAGGGTATTCCCAGTGTCTATAGCTGAAAGACCCTGTAATATGTTTCATCTTAAATTTACAAAGATAATTTTTACTGTTTTTTCTTTCTTTAATTAAAAGCTTTTCTTGTTTAAGAACCTGATTGGTTTTTTTTATTCTGGTGTGAGACCCCAGGGGACGGGGTCTGGATCCACCAGGGAATTGGTGGGGAGAAAGGAGGGAAGAGGGAGAGAAAGGTTAATTTCTCTCTGTGTTAGGATTACTTTCTCTCTCAGGGAGAGTCTGGGAGGGGGAGAGAGAAAGAGGGGGGAAGGCGAATTTTCCTCTCTGTTTTAAGATTCAAGGAGTTTGAATCACAGTAATCTTCCAGGGTAACCCAGGGAGGGGAAGCCTGGGAGAGGCAACGGTGAGGGAAAGGGTTTGCTTTCCTTGTGTTAAGATCCAGAGGGACTGGGTCTTGGGGGTCCCCGGGCAAGGTTTTGGGGGGACCAGAGTGTACCAGGCACTGGAATTCCTAGTTGGTGGCAGCGCTACAAGTACTAAGCTGGTAATTGAGCTTAGAGGAATTCATGCTGGTACCCCATCTTTCGGACACTAAGGTTGAGAGTGGGGAATTATACCATGACACATGTGTGTTCAGTTTACAAATGAAAAAGCATTAAACAAAAATGTTCAAGTTAGTTTTCTGATTAGAATTGCATTTTAAGGACAGCATATCCCAGAACTATTTGGTATATTGTTCAAAATAGGCTCTCTCTTTTGCACATGTCCACTAAGCAGGACTTTTCTGTTGTGCAAGTCTAGGTTGGAAATGGACTGGAGCTAGACAGGGCATCCTTGGCATTTTTTCCTTTTTATTCAACAACTTACATACTCTATGATAGTGGTAATATGTTTTACCTCCAACTGGGAGCATTCATTTATCTGTTGTAATAACACCTTGCTGGGCTGTTGTACTGTTCCTTTTGAGTTCTCTTAAAGCTTATGATAGACTATTAATGATCTGTTGCATTGAACACATCTGGGGCAAACTCCTCAGCAAAATTTACCAAGTTATTACATGTGTGTTGCCCCTGCAGCTCTACAGAGTGACTAGGATATGTGTCACATGGTTGACTGATCCTTAAGCGGTAGCTGGGCTCAGTCACATCTGCTCCAGATTAGCTACTATTCCTTCCCTCTCACCCCCACTCTCCAAACTGGACTTGATCAGGTGGGTGATTTCTTTAAAAGGGATGAGAACTCAGTATGAAGAGTGTGGAACCAGAGAAAGTTGGTAGGCTCCTGTGAAAGGCCCTGAATGAGGGTCTGCAGGAGACTGAGGGGATTCTAGGGAAAGAGCCTGGGAGTCAGGGCTCTGAGAGCCTGACAGTTAACCCAGAACAGATGAGGAACGAAGTCCAGGGTAGGTTAAAGAGGAAACCAAGTGGAGAGAAAGTACTTTGCATTGGTTGGGACTTTTGTTTGTACTTGTTACCCTGAAAGGGAACTGAACTCAAAATGACCCAGCCAGAGCGCTCAGCCACACCTCAAATGAAGCAAAATTATGGCAGGGAGGGCACACAGTACAACACTGAGTCAACAGGGGGCACTACAGGGCAGGTATGCCCTGTGACAGTATATTAGAAGGGGGGGGGGGAATCTATCAAAACGACTTCAGAAATTGAGGACACTGTATGCAAGAGCTACCTTCTTAATGTTCTGAAAGGAATAGCATAATTTTCTGCAAAATAATAAATCTCAAAACCCATTGGTGAAATTTTCTTTTAAAACTGTTTTTTAATATCTCATTCGGTTTACCAGGAGTAAGAGGTATACATTTATACTTACCTATACTTCTATTATACTTTTGTCCAGCTTTAAAATACAATAAAAGTAATTATTCTGTGTAAACTGAAAATTCAGAAAAATGGCTAATTATGCTACATGGATTAAATGTAGAGTGGCTGTGCATATATTTGTCTAAAACCTGTGGCGGGTGCCTTGGGTCAATATTGACTTAGGGATTCCTAATGTATTTTTACAACATCTAATTCTGAGAGCAAAGTGTGTGCTGCAGAGAACATTTGGTATCAAAATAATTAATCTGATTTCTTTGCAAACAAACAGAACACAAGTCCATTGGTAAACATTTAAACAGCTTAGAGCAAACATATTCTACATGTCATATAATTTATTATCAAGTACTCCAGACTCCTAACTATTTAATTAAAACAAAGTCCTAGTCTATTCTTTGCTTGCATGGATCCAAATACTTATTCTGGGCTGTTAATATCAGACTGTATATCAGTTTAATGCATAACTTATCCTTTCAGCATCAAAACATGAAAACATAAAAGAATTAAATACAAAAGTAAGGACACTGGGTTAGCTTTAAGTAAAAATGGTACCCCTTCTGCTCAGCCCCAAAATTACATAGTTGCAGATACAATATAAAAAATTATTTTGTATTACAGATTTTATCTTTAAATATATTTCACATTATATTAATACAGGTGGCACTTCTGAATCTACAACTGATAGACGTCATCTTGCTAAAACTGTAAGAGTGACATCGATAAAATTAGAACTCCACGTAAAGCCCTATCTACCATTACTATTCAACTGTCTATAAACCGCACAATTTTAACTCAGTTGTGGCTAAACAGGTGTCCACTTGTCAGGAGCCTAGGTTACAATACTGTTCTAACTGTTGTTCTAAGGGTCTGATTCTGCAGTCACCTTCAGAAGAAACTTTGGAGTATACAAAGAACCAAGTGCTGTTATTTCATCTTCAAACATCAGAAACACATCACACAAAACATAATAATGCCAAATTCAAACCTCCCAAAACCTGGAAACACAAAATAAAACTACATTTCTACATATATCACCTATCACATTTCTGCCCACAGACAATCATATACCTTCCATCTCTTATAAACCAAACCTACTCAGCCATGGACTCAAGATGACACCCACTCAACTTTAACTTTGCCCTTTGTTTGAGGCCATTGTTCCTTTGTGATTAACGTTTACTTCTGACTGTGAGTTTTAATCTCCTTTTATTTTTCATAAGAGACAATAACCAATTTTAAGGTAAGATTTGTTTGTAGTATTACAAATGTGAACTTTAATATGATCTTAGCAGACATTTCTATCAATGAGGCTCCTTGGATGATGGGTCATTAGCTGGCTGGATGCTACTCTCTGGCATGTATATTACTTTGCATTGCTCTGTATCTAGGAGATGTGGGTTTGTTTTTTTAAACTTTCATGACATTCCACACAGGACCAAGTTAAGGTTGACTGGGCATGAAGTTTATTGACCTCCATATAGGCACAGGTGTCCATGCCATTGAATCACACTGCAAGATCAGATCCTTTGACACCTACGCAAGTAAAATGGGTATTTACGCATCTAAGAGCGGATCTGAACATCCAATATGGATGATCCATTTAGGTCTATTTATGTTGGAAAGCCGAGCCCACGTCTGTTCCATTATAACAATTGCTATGTTCTAATTATATTTATAACATACGATAACCCAGCGTTCAAACTCTGCAACACACAAGACTGCATTAATAATTTGTCAGGTGCTAAGAGCCACACACAGCTGCAGATTTGCATGCATACACATAGTATTTAAAAATCAAAAATAAGGGCACACAACCACAAAATTTACTTGCACTTGTACCTTGTTAGATTAATAGAAACATTTTGTGGTTTGAGTTTGCTGGCAATAAACACTGTAGATGATCATCTTTGTTCTCTTTCTGCACTTACAAGGAGAGAAAACCTATGGCTACATTTGCCCCTCAGGCCACATTTTGGGTAACCCTACCTTAAAATAAAGCAGTAACAGGTGCCTATAAAGTATTAATCCCTATCAAAAACCCTCTCCATCCCATCGAGTACTAGATTAAAAGCCATTTAATCCCATTAATTTCACATAGCCACTTTAATAACCTTACCTGAACAGTACGTCCTGCATTGATGTGCTCTTCGTGTAATCTGTCCCACAGTCTGCACTTCTGATACTACATAAAGAAAAAATACTCTGTATAACTGCTAGAAAAGAAACTTTATCACTCAATAATTATTTTACATTTCTGTAGTTTGCAGTAATAACAGGGCCAAACTCTTCCTGGTGCAAAGCCAGGGAAGTAAATAGATCTTCACGAGGGATTAATTTGGTTCACTATATTTTCATTCATCCTAACATAACCAGAGACCTTGTATTAGTTTTCAACAACAAATAGACTTAATAGAGTTCTGGTAATGTTACAGTATATTTCCATTAATGAACAGCAGAGAGATGACAGCAAGCAGTGAAGAACATAGGGGGGAGAGCTGTACCAGTCATGCCTGTTACAAAACAACAAGCTACCAGATGTTATTTTTATATAGAGAATTACGTTCCCTTCAAGAGACTGCACATGCCATTTAATTTTAATACTTTAAAACAGTTACAAACATGGGCCCCAATCCAAAAAAGATGATCACATGCACGAAGCCCTACTGACTTCAGCAGGGGCCATCCATGCAGCATTCTTTACCAGACTGGGGCCACAGCAATGACTCAAATGATAAATACCCCGGATATCAAAATCATCATACAAAGCTTTTCATCAGTTAAATAAATCAATCCTTGCTACTGACAGTTCACAAAAAGCTACCACAGAGACACTCCTACCATAAAAGCAAATCTCTTAACAAAAAATAATTTTACCAGCAAACAATACAAACTGGGATTTTTGGTAAATACAATTAAAACATTAAATAATGTATTAAATGAAATAAGAGAAAATACAGGCTCACGTATGAACATTTTTAGTCATTTAAATGACAGAGGAAAACAACAGCATAGGTTTTAATCAAAAATATGAGTTGCCATTTTAAGTAACATTAATTCTTTCAGTATCTTCATAAATCATCCTCTCAATAGCATATTTTATCTACCCTCTATCTTTTATTTGTGTTATTTTTAATTTTTTTAATTTTTTATTTTTAATTTAAGATCAACTCAAAATATTCCAAAGTCCTGACTCTCCTAACCATCATATAAGGAATCAGGAGTTACTTCTCAATTTAGAGAGTATGTTAGAGAGAAAAGGTCCTTCATACTAAGATTTTGCACAGTATTAAGAAAAAAAATAATAGTTTGAGGTCAATTAAATTAAATCAGAAGGACCATTTAAAAAAAAAAGAGTATTAGGAACACCTGCATAACTCGTTATGCTGATAAAATCATTGTTCTTTAATAAAAATTAGAGAAGGGACTGAACCAACACCCTAAATTCTGCAGTTTATGCTATCTATTAAATAATGACAAACCTGACCTACACTATATTTTCTAAAAAAAACTATTCAGCTGATTGTAACATAATGTAATTTGCCACATCAATTCAATACCATTAAACCATGAAAAAAAACTGTTCTCCAAATGTACACGATCACAGAATTTCTTCAAAAAGCACTTATTCCTCCTTATACTTCCCATAAGAAATGCTGAGACATCTTGCTTTGCTTTACACATTAAGAGTGCTATTATACTGTATCAAGTATCAGAGGGGTAGCCGTGTTAGTCTGGATCTGTAAAAGCAGCAAAGAATCCTGTGGCACCTTATAGACTAACAGACGTTTTGGAGCATGAGCTTTCGTGGGTGAATACCCACTTCCTCAGATGCATGTAGTGGAAATTTCCAGGGGCAGGTATATATATGCTAGCAAGCAAGCTAGAGATAACGAGGTCAGTTCAATCAGGGAGGATGAGGCCCTGTTCTAGCAGTTGAGGTGTGAAAACCAAGAGAGGAGAAACTGTATTCACCCACGAAAACTCATGCTCCAAAACGTCTGTTAGTCTATAAGGTGCCACAGGATTTTTTGCTGATTATACTGTATGTTATAATATCTAAGATGCTAGTGGTCTCTCTGAAGGTACTTTGAAAGAACCCAGGTGGCTAACATGACTAGAGTAGTGAGCCTGATGGGGAGTGAAAGGATGTGGTCCCTGTATGTTGCCCACTCCAGGTCACCCCTCTGCTCATCATATATGAGTCTATTCACAATGAAGTCAATGTCAAGTTGGATCACAAACCTTAGCTAGAGAATATTGTCACCACCTCTTTCTCTGAAAGAAAGGAAGACTAGTCTTTAGGGCTCTCGATTAATCACAGCTAACTCACGGAATTAACTCAAAAAATCATGATTAAAAAAATTAATCGTGATTAATTGCAGTTTTAATCGTATTGTTAAACAATAGAATACCAACTGAAATGTATTAAATATTTTAGATGTTTTTCTACATTTTCCAATATATTTTGATTTCAGTTACAACACAGAATACAAAGTGTACACTGCTCACTTTATATTATTATTTTTGATGACAAATATATGCACTGTAAAAATGATAAACAAAAGAAACAGTATTTTTCAAGTCACCTCATACAAGTACTGTAGTGCAATCTCTTTATCGTGAAAGTGCAACTTAAATATGTTGATTTTTTTTGTTACATAACTGCACTCAAAAACGAAACAATACAAAACTTTAGAGTCTACAAGTCTGACAAAACGCAGAGGAAGTACCACTGTGAGATTTCTAAAGATAGCAACAGCACTTGACCCAAGGTTTAAGAATCTGAAGTGCCTTCCAAAATCTGAGAGGGATGAGGTGTGGAGCATGCTTTCAGAAGTCTTAAAAGAGCAACACTCCGATGCAGAAACTACAGAAACCAAACCACCAAAAAAGAAAATCAACTTTCTGCTGGTGGCATCTGACTCAGATGATGAAAATGAATATGCATCAGTCCGCACTGCTTTGAATTGTTATTGAGCAATCCAGTCATCAGCACGGATGCATGCCCCCTGCAATGGTGGTTGAAACATGAAGAGACATATGAATCTTTAATGCATCTTGCATGTAAATATCTTGCAACACCAGCTACAACTGCGCCATGAAAACATCTGTTCTCACTTTCAGTTGACATTGTGAAAACAAAACAGGCAGCATTATCTCCTGCAAATATAAACAAACTTGTTTACCTGAGTCATTGGCTGAACAACAAATAGGACTGAGTGGGCTTGTAGGCTCTAACGTTTTACATTGTTTTATTTTTAATGCAATTTTTTTGTACATAATTCTACATTTGTAAGTTCAACTTTGATGATAAAGAGATTGCATTACAGTACTTGTATTAGGTGAACTAAAAAATACTATTCCTTTTGTTTTAAATAGTGCAAATATTTGTAATCAAATATAAAGTGAGCACAGTACACTTTGTATTCTCTGTTATAATCAAAATCAATATATTTGAAAATGTAGAAAACATCCAAAAATATTTAAATAAATGGTATTCTATTATTCTTTAAACATACGATTAATCCTGATTAATCTTTTTAATCACCTGACAGCTCTGCTAATCTTTTTCCTTCACATCTCGACCTGTAGCATATTTAGATGGGTTCTGGGCTGTAACCAGCAACTGGTTCAGCCTCCACCTAGAAATACAACCTACGATGACACCTCTCTAAGAATCTCCTGTTCTATGTCATGCACTTTTGAAAATTCTACTTAACCATGGGTGGTGAGGTGCTGCTGCACCCCCTGGCTTGAAGTGGTTTCCATCATATATGCAGGGTTCACAGTTTGGTTCAATGGCTCTCAGTACCCCCACCATACAAACTGTTCCAGCACCTCTGCTCAAGTTCTGCTCTCTGAGAGTGCAGTTCTGGAAAATGTATCTCACTGTTTAGCTTCTGGTCAGGAAGTTTAGAGGAGGTGCACTGCAGAAGACCATATTCTATTATGCAGAGGCTGCTAGAACTGTGTCACTGACTAAAGAGGAACTTTTTCAAGCACATAGGGCCCAGAGTGATTACTGAATACCACTCAGAGTACTCACCCTCCAGAACACTCAGTGGACTTGGGCAGAACTAACATTCTGTTCTGAAAATCCCCTGTAACCATAAACATGCCCTGAGCCCCAGATGGAGCATGCAGCAAGCCACTTGTGCCCACAAAAACTTTTGAAAATTCCACCATAAGTTACTTGCTCAAGGTCACACAAGAAGTCCATGGCTGAAAGAGAACTCAGATCTCTCAGTTCCCTATCCTGTGCCCTTACCACAAGAGCATGCTTCCTCTATATCAGGGGCTCCCAAATTTGGTTTCCGGCTTGCTCTGTGGCCACTGGGAGCTGTGAGTGGCCATACCTGCGGACGCTCAGGTAAAGAAAGCATCTCGTGGCCTGCCAGGGGCTTACCCGGTACAAGCCGCGAACCAAGTTTGGGAACCCCTGCTCTATATATACACACAGCGTATCATATCCTTCAACCTCTCCTAGTGTTCTCACAGCAGCTATGCTGATCTACCTGAGACTATCACAAATTTTGATATTTGTAAGGGTGTTGTATGAAATAGTCATACTGAAAGGTTTGTGTCAAATATTCATGTTAAATATTACATTCAATACATGTTTTGGGGTAAGAGAGCTTCATATTCAAGCAGTGTGTTTTAGAAAATAATAGTGACCTTCAAGAAAGCCTGACAAAGAATAGAAAGACTGAGTGCTAATTTCTTAGGGAGTGCCCTCTCAAACTCATATTGGTTTAGATTCTCAGAACCCCTGATTATGAGGAGAATTCAAAATATTGTTTTATCATCTTTGAGAAGCAAGAGTCTAACAGGTGGTCTCAAGGTCAAATTTCATTATACATTGATTTTATATTTTCTTCAAACAAGTGATTTAGTAGATTAATTGTCTGGATTATCTCTGGAACCTAAGGTTTAAATCAATATTCATGAAATGAGGTTAGCGACATTGGCTTCCTCATAAGTAAATAATGTTGCTGCTTTAAGCGATTTGGCATAATTAATGATTTTTGCTTAAAAGTAACCTGCAAAATAAAGAAGACTAGATTTTACAAAGTTATCTTTTTACCCCAAGGGGTGATGGGTTTATATGATTAAAATGTAATTCAACAAGAAATACTCTATAGGAAACAGTTTAGTTGTTGGTACTGACAGCCTGCAAGATTGCTGGTGCTAAAATTTATTTCAGTCAAAAAATTATAAAGAGATATATAAAAATGTGATGATTAAAGAGCTATTCCAGCTAATGTATTATTGTTCTGATTGTCTAGTCCAGTGGTGCCTAGCCTTACTACATAGGAGGGACACATAAACCTAAGCACAACCTTGTGTGGGTTAAAGATTCTACACATTTTAATACGATTTAAAGTCACCTGTATTGATTTATATTTTAAGTTCAACTTGTTTCATATGTATTTAAATAGAAACAACCTAGGTACAGTATCGTGTATTTACACACTTGGTGTGAACTAAAATAATGTAAACATGACAAAACGTTAATAATCAGCCATTAGTATATTGTGTTGAAGCAGGCCGTGGGCCTTATGAAATGCTCTAGTGGTCCTTGTATGGATCACAAGCTGGAGGTTGGGCACCCCAGTCTACAATATATGGGATGAGATTACAAATCCAGAAGGGCCATATATGAAATCCTATTAACTCATAAAGCTTCCATCTATAGTATGACCTTCTGAAAGTTTATAATTCTTCAAAGCCTTAGAAATCTTTTCTTAAATGGAAGGGTTAAAGTTTAACTTCGAGTGTGGCTGTACATTGAAAAGCAAAACTGTATAAATGACTCAGCACTTTTGAAAATCAGGTAATACTTTTTTTTTTTAATGTTGGATTCAATTTTGTATATATTGCTATATTTTTCTGTCAACATCCAAGAGTTTTTCTATTCTTCCAGTGTTATTCAGAGTCCCCACAATGTTTTCCACATATTTTTTGTACTTACAGATTTTGTTAAATTCATCACATCAGCAATTGCATTAAAATAACGAGTAACAAATTTGGTAATATCCAGTGCTTTTGACATTAAGTACTATATCCTGTTAGTTAAAGTTGCTGTATTCAGATGGTTGTAAATGCAGACATATCAAGTCTCACTCACTGGGTGCAGGACTCACTCATCAGCGTGCTATCTCACTCTCACACATTCCTAAGCTTATCACACTCATTTTGAATAAATATATAAAGATTTAATATATTTTCACTTGGGCGCTACAGAAGACAATAATACATCCAGGGCCTCAAGCATGGGGCTTAGAGCTTCCAAGTTTGTATACTGTGGTAACCATGGAGACTTCAGGCCCGCATTCTATATTGCATGTGAGAGAGAAGGCTACGCTAGGGGCGGAGGGGTGTGTGTGAGAATACCTGACAGTCAAAAAAATGAGTTTGCCCAAAAAACAAAGCAGGACTTGTCCGAAAGTTTGCAGATTCTGCAAAATACAGTTCAAAATTTAAATCAAACTGGACAAATTCATGTCCTCAGGGATCTCCAAACATCCAGGTTTTTGTTCCAACCAGCAACTAATTGTTTTAATTAAAATCCACTAGTCTGCACAGAATATAAAATTCTCACATGCCCTAGACTTCATGTATGAATTAGGACATTTACATGTTTTGTGTGCATATTAAGCATTGCACATTTTAAAACAAACTATTAAGTGCTGGTTGGATTAAAAATCTGGACTACCAGATGTCGCCAAGGACCAAAGATGAGACTCCCTGTTTCAAGCAGTGACCTAACACACCACTTGGAAAGTCTCATTCTTTGGGGCTGTAAATCTCACTGTTAAGGACAGCCAATCCTTGGCATCTATGTAAATGGCAACAACCCAATGTCATGAATAAAAGTACTGTAAAAAACAAATAAGGTTTTTACATTAGAAACTTTTGACTTTGTCTACGTTATAGAATTTTAGCAAGTTCAACAATCAAGACACTGGAAAGTCACCAGATCCTTGTCTAGATAGCATTAACAGATGCTAATACCTGTGGTGATTTTTTGCAAAACTTCCTAAGTGTACACACAGCCTTAGGTGACTGACAACCTAGTGAAATTATGACATTTCAAAACCAGAGAATGAAAGCTGAGCTGAGAAGGGAAGGGATTTTTAGTCAGTGTTTACAACTCTGCTTTGTTTTGTTTAGGTTATGAAGGAAGAGGGTTTTCTAAGAGTTTGTTTGGGATAGGGAGTTTGCCTCAGGCCTATCAAGCAGAATTTATGTAATTCAATCATTTCAGAAGGTTGACTTTCTAGGATTTTCACGTTTTATGGTCTGATAATTAACAAGACCTAAACAAAACAAAACTCCTGAACTTCAGCTATGGGCTGTGTACAGTACATGAAGCTAGTCAACCAATAATGTTCTGAAAACAGGAAGACAAACTTGTTCTAAATATTGCTAGAAGTTCCTGCTTGTAGAATAAGAAACAAAGGTGATGTAGCTGGAATAAACGGTATAGTCAATACCTGAAAAATAAGATTTGTGTTAAAAACTGCATTAAAGAATTTTCTCTTCTGTAGTCACATTTAACTGCATCATTTAATAGTTTGTACACTACTGTTCTCTACCTAAAAAAAATTAGATACTTTTTCAAAATGCATTAGATTTTGCAATTAAAAACTTAAATTAAGCTTTAACCATAGATAAAGTAGAATGTTTCTACTATGTGGTCACAGAAGCCTGTCACAGAAACAATGTGCAGTTGTACTGTCTGTAATTAAGCTGTTGCTAAGCATGAGTTTCCCTGACAATGATCTTGGACAGAATTCTGGTCGTAGCTGCCTGCTTTATACACAATAAAAGTTAAATCAGCACTGACCTACAGACTCATTTAATCTTAGAGGATATATTTTATATGCATGTTTTCACCAATCACAGAAAAATAGCTTTAAAAAATATGTGTGTGTGAAAGAAACAGAATGGAGAGAAAGAGGAAGGGAGGAAAACCGAAAGAGATTGAAAATAATTGGTAGAAGCCCACCACTGTCTGATTTCACTCAATGGGCATAAATCCTAAGGGCACAATATATTGAACAATCTATAGGCATTCTCAATCAACCAGGTAGTGAAGCAATCTAACTATATTAATAAATTAAACTACCTCATTCCTTCAGAAACTTTACAAACACATTTTGGAGGTGTCATTAACAAAGGGAGACACCAGAAGAAAGTGTGTAGTTCTGGCTATTAAGTCTATAAATAGTGGAAAGTCCAAGTGGCTTCTCTAATAATGCTACAGTGAATGGTTCTTAATTTACATTGTGCGTTTCAAGATTCTAGGAAACATATAGCCTGTAGAAGTAGGGATAATTTTCTCCTATCCCTAAAGAAAGCAAACTCCATGGGTGAATATACTGGTTCTCATCAGTTTTCACTGCTTAAACTGAATATAAAGCTTTGTGCTAAGTGCTTGCCACTTATTTGAAGCCTGTTAGAAAGAGGTTTATAAACCATAAACATCTTTATAACAGGTTCTTCCAGCACTAACATGGTATGGACAATACATATAGGTTGACACTTTGTTCTATTTAGCTTTGTGAAGTAATACTTTTATTGCAACTAAGAAAATACAGAGAGCATATAAAATACCAGTTAAAACATTTTAGCTGTATTTTAACCTTAGACTAATATCTAATACAGGGGTAGGCAAACTACAGCCTGTGGGCTGGAGTCGTTTTAAGCTGTCCCGCAAGCTCCCACTGGGGAGCTGGGTCAGGGCCACACCACGCCTAGGAGCCGGAGAAGGGACATGTCACTGCTTCCGGGAGCCACTTAAGATAAGCACTGCTCAGAGCCTGCACCCCTGAGCCCCTCCCCACACCCCAACCCCCTGCTCCAGCCCTGATCCCCCTCCTGTTCTCCAAACCCCTAGTACCAGCACAGAGCACCCTCCTGCACCCCAAATCTCTCATCCGCAGACCCACCCCAGAGCCTGCACCCCCAGCCAGAAACTGCACCCCTTCCCACACCCCTGCCCCAGTCCAGATCCCCCTCCAAAACCCCTGGTCCCAGCCCAGAGCCTGCATCCTCAGACAGAGCCCTCAACCCCTCCTGCACCCCAACCCCAATTTTCTAAGCATTCATGGCCCGCATTACAATTTATATTCCCTGACGTGGCCCTTGGGGCAAAAAGTTTGTCCACTTCTGACCTAATATGTAAGCCACAAATATTTCATCCTGCTTAAGTCTATTAGTATGAGAAAGGGAATGGTGAAACTTAAGCCTTAGTTCTGCATTACTCTATTCAATAGGTGGTCTGTCCACCCTTGGCTTTTATTACAAGACAGTCTCTTATATCTATGCATTTCTTTCAAATGGGAGGCAGTGCTTTTTTAGTTTGTTTTGATGTGTGTTGGATGGTTGTTCTACTGAAAAAAATTCCATTCTAAACTTCCTTCCAGTGGAAACAGTTATGTCAATATTCATTCACACACTGCATTATCCATTATGCCATCACTGAAACACAGCTCACCAATAGCTTTAGAAGAGTTACAGCACCTCCTGTAACCTTCAAATTTAACAATGGACACCAGATATTCCTTTTTTAGGGCTTCTCCTTTCCTCAATTTTATTTATTATACAGGGAGCTGGTAGCACCACGTAAGTTAAGGTTGCCCAAAACTTCCCATTACAAGACTCTTGTCAAGGTTCCTTCCCCACTCTGAACTTTAGGGTACAGATGTGGGGACTTGCATGGACACTTCTAAGCTTAATTACTAGCTTAGATCTGGTACACTGCCACCATCCAGAATTCGAGTGTCTGGAGCTCTCTCTGTCCCTCCAAAACTTTCCCCTCCTTGGGTTGCCTTGAGGGACTTCATCAATTCCCTGGTGAACACAGATCCAATCCCCTTGGATCTTAAAACAAGGAAAACTCAATCAGGTTCTTAAAAAGAAAGCTTTTAATTAAAGAAAGAAAAGTAAAAATCATCTCTGTAAAATCAGGATGGAAAATACTTTACAGGGTAATCAGTTTCATATAGCCCAGAGGAACCCCCTCTAGCCTTAGGTTCAAAGTTACAGCAAACAGAGGTAAAATCCTCTCAGCAAAACAGGAACATTTACAAGTTGAGACAACAAAAATAAGACTAATACGCCTTGCCTGACTATTACTTACAAGTTTGAAACATGAGAGACTGATTCAGAAAGATTTGGAGAGCCTGGATTGATGTCTAGTCCCTCTTAGTCCCAAGAGCGAACAACAAACAAAGAGCACAAACAAAAGACTTCTCTCCACAAAGATTTGAAAGTATCCTGTCCCCTTATTGGTCCTCTGGTCAAGTGTCAGCCAGGTTTACTGAGCTTCTTAACCCTTGTCATAAACAGATAGCTAAGGGTTAATGTCTCTTTCACCTGAAGCACCTGACCAGAGGACCAATCAGGAAACCGGATTTTTTCAACTTTGGGTGGAGGGAATTGTGTGTCTGAGTCTTTTGTCTGCCTGCCTGCTTTCTCTGAGCTTTGGAGAAGTCGTTTCTACTTTCTAGTCTTCTGTTTCTAAGTGTAAGGACAAAGAGATCAGATAGTAAGTTCTATGGTTTCTTATCTTTGGTATTTGCATGAATATAAGTGCTGGAGTGCTTTGATTTATATTCTTTTTGAATAAGGCTGTTTATTCAATATTCTTTTAAGCAATCGACCCTGTATTATATCATCTTAATACAGAGAGAACATTTGTATGTATTTTTCTTTCTTTTTTATATAAAGCTTTCTTTTAAGACCTGTTGAAGTTTTCTTTACTGGGAAATTTCAGGGAAAATTGAGTCTGTACCCACCAGGGAATTGGTGGGAGGAAGAAATCGGGGAGATCTGTGTGTTGGATTTGCTAGCCTGATTTTGCATTCCCTCTGGGGGAATAGGAAAGTACTTTTTGTTTCCAGGATTGGGAACAGAGAGGGGGAGTCACTCTGTGTAGTTTCACAGAGCTTGTGTCTGTGTATCTCTCCAGGAGCACCTGGAGGGGGGAAGGGAAAAAGGATTATTTCCCTCTGTTTTGAGACTCAAGGGATTTGGGTCTTGGGGTCCCCAGGGAAGGTTTTTCAGGGGGACCAGAGTGCCCCAAAACACTCTAATTTTTTGGGTGGTGGCAGCAGGTACCAGGTCCAAGCTGGTAACTAAGCTTGGAGGTTTTCATGCTAACCCCCATATTTTGGACGCTAAGGTCCAAATCTGGGACTAAGGTTATGATATGGTGTAGCAGCGGGTGGGATCTAGACAGAATCCAGAAGCCAGTAGGAATATTATATTTTTCTTTTCTCTGCTAAGGGCTTTTTAGCAGAGAGAAACAGTTGGTTTTAAAAGGGAACCAGAGAGAATTTTTTTTTCTGCTCTCTCTGGCAGTTTGTGGCTTGCATGTTAAGCAAGAAGCTATTAGCAGACTGTTAAGGGTCTTTTGTCACACAATAGCACTCCCATTGAGAGTCATTACCAGCACTATATATATATGCAAATAAAGTGGTTTTTCTAGTTTACGCTAGAGAGAGAAAAGGAAAAAAGCACTGTTGCTAGGCAGACTCCAGGAGGCAACAGAACCTGCAGTGCAGAAGATAAACACCGGAGGGCACCCCAACACAAGAAAACAGGAATCATGACTTCTAAGGCAAAAATTGAGGCCGAAGAGCAAATCAAAGAAGCTGAACACAGGCGACAACTGGAAATAAAACAAAAAGAGATGGAGATGAAAGAAAGAGAAGAACAAATCAAACAGGCAGCACACAAAAGAAAACTAGAAGAAGAAGAGTTCGCCCACCGAAGGAAACAAGAAGAAGAAGAAGAGTTGGCCCACCGCCGAGAAATGGAAAAACAACAAAAAGAGAATGAAGAGAAGGAAAAACAGAGAAAACATGAACTGGAGTTGGCAAAAGCTAGGGTTGGCTGGCACATGCAGCCCAACAACCCGGCGCCAAATATTGCTCCACAGCACAGGAAATTTCCCACCTACAAGGCAGGGGATGACACCGAGGCCTTCTTGGAAAATTTTGAAAGAGCCTGTCTTGGGTACAGCATTCCCGAAGACCAGTACATGGTAGAATTGAGGTCACAGCTCAGTGGACCTTTAGCAGAGGTGGCAGCTGAAATGCCTAAGCAGCAAATGAATGACTATAAACTTTTTCAAACCAAGGCCAGATACAGAATGGGGATAACCCCAGATCATGCCCGTCGGCGTTTCAGAACCCAAAAGTGGAAACCAGAGGTGTCATTTCCCAAACACGCCTACTACATTGCAAAAAAACTATGAGGCCTGGATAACAGGAAACAACATTCAAACCTTGGAAGAACTGCACCTCCTCATACAAATGGAGCAGTTCTTGGATGGTGTTCCTGAAGACATCACACCGGTACATACAAGATGGAAATCCCAAAGATATCGCTGAGGCGGGGGAGATTGGAGCCAAATGGATGGAACTGGCAGAAAGCAAGAAAGCTACTGTCAAGGGGAACGATTACCCCAGGGGGCACACAGACCATAAACCCTACAACCGAGGACAGCCAAAGACCCCACATACAACCCAAGTCAAGCCACAGACGCCCTACTCTTCCACCTCACCAGTCTCCAGTAACTCACTTCGGCCCAGTGACCCATCAGATGGAAGATGCTTTAAGTGTAATGAACTGGGACATATCAAGGCCAACTGTCCCAAGAACACCATGCGAGTGCAATTCATTACACCACCATCACCCCAAAGATCCCCAGGCCCGGATGCCTCTCAAATACCCTTGGAGCGAAGGGAAAATTTGAGAGTGGGCGGAAAGAAGGTTACTGCGTGGAGAGACAAGGGGGCACAAGTGTCAGCTATCCACCAATCCTTCGTTGACCCCAAATTCATCAACCCAAAGGCCAAAGTTACAATTTACCCCTTCATGTCACAAGCTGTAGACTTGCCTACAGCTCAACTGCCTGTCCAGTACAAAGGCTGGTCAGGAATGTGGACTTTTGCAGTCTATGACAATTATCCTATCCCCATGCTACTGGGGGAAGACTTGGCCAACCAGGTGAGGCGGGCCAAGAGAGTGGAAATGGTTACACGTAGCCAAACCAGGCAAGCTTCCAGACCCATTCCTGTTCCTGAACCGTCCACAGAGGCCCCGTCTGTGTTACCAGAGACCCAGACAGAGGTAGTGGACCCGGATTCCATGCCAACCACTGAAACAGCCACAGCACCTCCAGTCCCAGGCCCGGAACTGGAACAGCAACCAGCACCAGCAAGTGCAACCCCATCTTCAAACTCAACGCCAGAGGGCGCCAGCGAGCCAGAACTGGCAGAAGCAAAAGACAGCCATACCCAAAAGGCTCAGCCAGAGCCTGAAATACCCTCAGGTGCACCAGTGGAGAGCGGTTCACCAGCAACGGAAACAACCCCATCACCTACATCGCTTCCAGAGGGACCAAGCCCAAGTCCACAGTCTGAGGAAGAACTGGTGACCCCAGCCTCAAGGGAACAGTTCCAGACTGAGCAGGAAGCAGATGACAGCCTTCAGAAAGCGTGGGCGGCGGCACGGAGCACCCCACCGCCTCTCAGCTCTTCTAATCGATCCCGGTTTGTTATAGACCAAGGACTTTTATACAAGGAAATTCTTTCTGGTGGACACCGGGAAGAATGGCAGCCACAAAAACAGTTGGTGGTTCCAACTAAGTACCGGGGGAAGCTCTTAAGCTTAGCCCATGATCATCCCAGTGGCCATGCTGGGGTGAACAGGACCAAAGACCGGTTGGGGAAGTCCTTCCACTGGGAGGGGATGGGCAAGGACGTTGCCAAGTATGTCCGGTCTTGTGAGGTATGCCAAAGAGTGGGAAAGCCTCAAGACCAGGTCAAGGCCCCTCTCCAGCCACTCCCCATAATTGAGGTCCCATTTCAGCGAGTAGCTGTGGATATTCTGGGCCCTTTCCCAAAAAAGACGCCCAGAGGAAAGCAGTACGTACTGACTTTAGTGGACTTTGCTACCCGATGGCCAGAAGCAGTCGCTCTAGGCAACACCAGGGCTAACACTGTGTGCCTGGCCCTAACAGACATCTTTGCCAGGGTAGGTTGGCCCTCCGACATCCTTACAGATTCAGGGTCTAATTTCCTGGCAGGGACCATGGAAAAACTGTGGGAAACTCATGGGGTGAATCACTTGGTTGCCACCCCGTACCACCATCAAACCAATGGCCTGGTGGAAA
The DNA here is from genome assembly GCF_025201925.1 of Gopherus flavomarginatus. NCBI lineage: Eukaryota > Metazoa > Chordata > Testudines > Testudinidae > Gopherus > Gopherus flavomarginatus. The sequence goes on along the minus strand of NC_066618.1, from coordinate 119,317,622 downwards.
GGTTCAATGGAACTTTGGGGGCCATGATACGAAAATTCATCAACGAATTCTCCAATAATTGGGACCTAGTGTTGCAGCAGTTGCTGTTTGCCTACAGGGCTGTACCACATCCCAGTTTAGGGTTTTCACCATTTGAACTTGTGTATGGTCACAAGGTTAAGGGGCCATTACAGTTGGTGAAGCAGCAATGGGAGGGGTTTACGCCTTCTCCAGGAACTAACATTCTGGACTTTGTAAGCAACCTACAAAGCACCCTTCGACACTCTTTAGCCCTTGCTAGAGAGAACCTAAAGGATGCTCAAGAAGAGCAAAAGGCCTGGTATGACAGACATGCCAGAGAACGTTCCTTCAAGGTAGGAGACCAGGTTATGGTCTTGAAGGCGCAACAGGCCCATAAGATGGAAGCATCATGGGAAGGGCCATTCACGGTCCAAGAGCGCCTGGGAGCTGTAAACTACCTCATAGCATTTCCCAATTCCTCACTAAAGCCTAAAGTGTACCATGTTAATTCTCTCAAGCCTTTCTATTCCACAGACTTACAGGTTTGTCAGTTTACGGTCCAGGGAGATGATGCTGAGTGGCCTGACGGTGTCTACTACGACGGGAAAAAAGACGGTGGCGTGGAAGAGGTGAACCTCTCAACCACCCTGGAACGTCTGCAGCGGCAACAAATCAAGGAGCTGTGCACTAGCTTCGCCCCATTGTTCTCAGCCACCCCAGGACGGACTGAACGGGCATACCACTCCATTGATACAGGTAATGCTCACCCAATCAGAACCCCACCCTACCGGGTGTCTCCTCATGCCCAAGCTGCTATAGAACGGGAGATCCAGAACATGCTACAGATGGGTATAATCCGCCCATCTACCAGTGCATGGGCATCTCCAGTGGTTCTGGTACCCAAACCAGATGGGGAAATACGCTTTTGCGTGGACTACCGTAAGCTAAATGCTGTAACTCGTCCGGACAACTATCCAATGCCACGTACCGATGAGCTATTGGAAAAGTTGGGACGTGCCCAGTTCATCTCTACAATAGACTTAACCAAGGGGTACTGGCAAGTACCGCTACATGAACCTGCCAAGGAGAGGTCAGCATTCGTCACCCATGCGGGGGTGTATGAATTCAATGTCCTTCCTTTCGGCCTTCGAAATGCACCCGCCACCTTCCAGAGGCTGGTACATGGTCTACTAGCTGGACTGGGAGAATTTGCAGTTGCCTACCTCGATGATGTGGCCATTTTTTCAGACTCCTGGCCCGAACACCTACTACACCTGGAAAAGGTCTTTGAGCGCATCAGGCAGGCAGGACTAACTGTTAAGGCCAAAAAGTGTCAAATAGGCCAAAACAGAGTGACTTACCTGGGGCACCAGGTGGGTCGAGGAACCATAAACCCCCTACAGGCCAAGGTGGATGCTATCCAAAGTGGCCTGTCCCACGGTCAAAGAAGCAGGTCCAATCCTTCTTAGGCTTGGCCGGATACTACAGGCGATTTGTACCACACTACAGCCAAATCGCTGCCCCATTGACCGACCTGACCAAAAAGACCCAGCCAAATGCCGTTAAGTGGACTGATGAGTGTCAAAAGGCCTTTACCCAGCTTAAGGCGACGCTCATGTCTGACCCTGTGCTCAGGGCCCCGGACTTTGACAAGCCATTCCTAGTAACCACAGATGCATCTGAGCGTGGTATAGGAGCAGTGCTCATGCAGGAAGCAACAGATCACAACTTCCATCCTGTCGTGTTTCTCAGCAAGAAACTGTCTGAGAGGGAAAGTCACTGGTCAGTCAGTGAAAAGGAATGCTATGCCATTGTGTACGCCCTGGAAAAGCTACGCCCATATGTTTGGGGACGGCGGTTCCAACTACAAACTGACCATGCTGCACTAAAGTGGCTTCATACTGCCAAGGGGAACAACAAGAAACTTCTTCGTTGGAGTTTAGCTCTCCAAGATTTTGATTTTGAAATTCAACACATCACAGGAGCTTCTAACAAAGTAGCTGATGCCCTCTCCCGTGAGAGTTTCCCAGAATTCAGTAGTTAAAAAGTGTTCTTAAAATGTAGAAGTCTGTTAGTTATATACTTAGGAGTATATGTAAAGGTCTATGTGTTGTATTAATCTGTTTATTTTCAAGTTCTAGAAGGAAATCGCCGCCAGTGAGCTTCCCCACTGTCTGCAATTTGGGGGGCGTGTCATAAACAGATAGCTAAGGGTTAATGTCTCTTTCACCTGAAGCACCTGACCAGAGGACCAATCAGGAAACCGGATTTTTTCAACTTTGGGTGGAGGGAATTGTGTGTCTGAGTCTTTTGTCTGCCTGCCTGCTTTCTCTGAGCTTTGGAGAAGTAGTTTCTACTTTCTAGTCTTCTGTTTCTAAGTGTAAGGACAAAGAGATCAGATAGTAAGTTCTATGGTTTCTTATCTTTGGTATTTGCATGAATATAAGTGCTGGAGTGCTTTGATTTATATTCTTTTTGAATAAGGCTGTTTATTCAATATTCTTTTAAGCAATCGACCCTGTATTATATCATCTTAATACAGAGAGAACATTTGTATGTATTTTTCTTTCTTTTTATATAAAGCTTTCTTTTAAGACCTGTTGGAGTTTTTCTTTACTTCAGGGAAATTAAGTCTGTACTCACCAGGGAATTGGTGGGAGGAAGAAATCAAGGGGAGATCTGTGTGTTGGATTGCTAGCCTGATTTTGCATTCCCTCTGGGGGAATAGGAAAGTACTTTTTGTTTCCAGGATTGGGAACAGAGAGGGGGGAGTCTCTCTGTGTAGTTTCACAGAGCTTGTGTCTGTGTATCTCTCCAGGAGCACCTGGAGGGGGGAAGGGAAAAAGGATTATTTCCCCTTGTTGTGAGACTCAAGGGATTTGGGTCTTGGGGTCCCAGGGAAGGTTTTTCAGGGGGACCAGAGTGCCCCAAAACACTCTAATTTTTGGGTGGTGGCAGCAGGTACCAGGTCCAAGCTGGTAACTAAGCTTGGAGGTTTTCATGCTAACCCCCATATTTTGGACGCTAAGGTCCAAATCTGGGACTAAGGTTATGATAACCCTTAACTATCTGTTTATGACACGTCCCCCCAAATCTCAGACAGTGTGGAACCACACTGGAGGTGATTTCTTCCTAGAACTTTAGAATAAACAGATTAATACAACACATGCACCTTTACATATACTACTAATTATGTAAAACTAAAAGATTTTCTACATTTCAAGGACAATTTTTAACCAGTTGATTCAGGAAAACTTTGACGGGAAAGTGCATCAGCTACTTTGTTAGAAGCTCCTGAAATGTGTTGAATTTCAAAATCAAAATCTTGGAGAGCTGAACTCCATTGAAGAAGTTTTTTGTTGTTTCCCTTGGCAGTATGAAGCCACTTTAGCGCAGCATGGATGGTGTGTAGCTGGAAACGCCGTCCCCAAACATACGGGCGTAGCTTTTCCAGGGCACACACAATGGCGTAGCATTCTTTTTCACTGATGGACCAGTGGCTTTCTCTCTCAGACAGTTTCTTGCTGAGAAACATGACAGGATGAAATTCTTGATCCGGTCCTTCCTGCATTAAAACTGCTCCTACACCACGCTCAGATGCATCTGTGGTTACTAGGAATGGTCTGTCAAAGTCTGGGGCCCTTAGCACACGGTCAGACATGAGTGTTGCCTTAAGCTTGTTAAAGGCCTTCTGACACTCATCATCCACTGAACTGCATTTGGCTGTGTCTTTCTGGTCAGGTCTGTTAGTGGGGTAGCGATTTGGCTGTAGTGTGGTACAAATCGCCTGTAGTACCCGGCCAAGCCTAAGAAGGATTGGACCTGTTTCTTTGACTTTGGGACAGGCCACTTTTGGATAGCATCCACTTTGGCCTGTAGGGGGTTTATGGTTCCTTCACCCACCTGGTGTCCAAGGTAAGTCACTCTGTTTTGGCCTATCTGACACTTTTTAGCCTTAACAGTTAGTCCTGCCTGCCTGATGCGCTCAAAGACTTTTTCCAGGTGTTCCAGGTGTTCTGCCCATGAATCAGAAAAAATGGCCACATCATCGAGGTAGGCAACTGCAGATTCTCCCAGTCCTGCTAGGAGAGCATCTACAAGTCTTTGGAAGGTGGCAGGTGCATTTCGCAGCCCGAAAGGAAGCATATTAAATTCATACATCCCTGCATGGGTGACGAATGCTGACCTTTCCTTGGCAGGTTCATCTAGCGGTACTTGCCAGTACCCCTTGGTTAAGTTTAATGTAGAGATGAACTGGGCACGTCCCAATTTCACCAACAGCTCATCGGTGCGGGGAACTGGATATTTGTCAGGACGAGTCACAGCATTTAGCTTACGGTAGTCCACGCAAAAGCGTATTTCCCCATCTGGTTTGGGAATTAGAACCACTGGAGATGCCCATGCACTGTTAGAGGGGGGCATTATACCCATCTGTAGCATGCTTTGGATCTCCCATTCTATAGCAGCTTGGGCATGAGGAGACAGCCGGCAGGGTGGGGTTCTAATTGGGTGAGCATTACCTGTGTCAATGGAGTGGTATGCCCGTTCAGTCCATCCTGGGGTGGCTGAGAACATTGGGGCGAAGCTAGTGCACAGCTTCTTGATCTGTTGCCGCTGCAGACGTTCCAGGGTTGTGGAGAGGTTCACCTCTTCCATGCCACCGTCATTTTTTCCTTCATAGTAGACATCTTCAGGCCACTCAGCATCATCTCCTCCCTGGGCTGTAAACTGACATACCTTGAAGTCTCTGGAATAAAAGGGCTTTAGAGAATTAACATGGTACACTTTAGGCTTTAGGGTTGAGGTGGGGAATGCTATGAGATAGTTAACAGCTCCCAGGCGCTCTTGGACCATCAATGGCCCTTCCCATGACGCTTCCATCTTATGGGCCTGTTGTGCCTTCAAGACCATAACCTGGTCCCCTACTTTGAAGGAACGCTCTCTGGTATGTTTATCATACCAGGCCTTTTGCTCTTCCCGAGCATCCTTTAGGTTTTCTTTAGCAAGGGCTAAAGAGTGTCGGAGGGTGCTTTGTAGGTTGCTTACAAAGTCTAGAATGTTAGTTCCTGGAGAAGGCGTAAACCCCTCCCATTGCTGCTTCACCAACTGTAATGGCCCCTTAACCTCGTGGCCATACAGAAGTTCAAATGGTGAAAACCCTAAACTGGGATGTGGTACAGCCCTGTAGGCAAAAAGCAACTGCTGCAACACTAGGTCCCAAACATTGGAGTGTTCATTTACGAATTTACATATCATGGCCCCCAAAGTTCCATTAAACCTCTCCACCAGGCCATTGGTTTGATGGTGGTAAGGGGTGGCAACCAAGTGATTCACCCCATGAGCTTCCCACAGATCTTTCATGGTCCATGCCAGGAAATTAGTTCCTGAATCTGTAAGGATGTCGGAGGGCCAACCTACCCTGGCAAAAATGTCTGCTAAGGCCTGGCACACAGTTTTAGCCCTGGTGTTGCTTAGAGCTACTGCTTCCGGCCATCGGGTAGCAAAGTCCATGAAAGTCAGTATGTACTGCTTTCCTCTGGGGGTCTTTTTTGGGAAAGGACCCAGAATATCCACAGCTACTCGCTGAAATGGGACCTCAATTATGGGGAGTGGCTGGAGAGGGGCTTTGACCTGGTCTTGGGGCTTTCCCACTCGTTGGCACACCTCACAAGACCGGACATAATTAGCAACGTCCTTGCCCATTCCCTCCCAGTGGAAGGACTTCCCCAATCGGTCTTTGGTTCTATTCACCCCAGAATGGCCACTGGGATGATCATGAGCTAAACTCAAGAGCTTTACCCAGTACTTAGTTGGAACTACCAACTGTCTTTGAGGATGCCAGTCTTCCTGGTGTCCACCAGAAAGAGTCTCCTTGTATAAAAAAGTCCTTGTACTACAACAAACCGGGATTGGTTAGAAGAGCTGAGAGGCGGTGGGGTGCTCCATGCCGCCACCCAAGCTTTCTGAAGGCTGTCATCTGCTTCCTGCTCAGCCTGGAACTGTTCCCTTGAGGCTGGAGACATCAGTTCCTCCTTAGACTGTGGACTTGGGCTTCGTCACTCTAGAAGCGATGTAGGTGATGGGGTTGTTTTCATTGATTGTGAACCGCTTTCCGCTAGTGCACTATGTGATATTTCAGGCTCTGGCTGAGCTTCTTGGGTAGGGTTGTCTGCTGCTTCTGCCAGTTCAGGCCTGCTGGTGCCCTCTGGAGTTGGAGTTGTAGATGAGTTTGCAAGCGCTGGAGTCAGTGCTGGCAATGGTTCTGGTGCTGGTTGCTTTTCCAGTTCTGGTCCTGGGACTGGATGCACTATGGTTGTTGCAGTCGTTGGCAGGGGATCCGGTTCCACCACCTCTGTCTGGATCTCTGGTAACACAGACAGGGCTCCTGTGGACAGCTCAGCAACAGAGATGGGTGTGGAAGCTTGTTTGGCCTGGCTGCATGTGACCATTCCCACTCTCTTGGCCAGCTTCACATATTTGGCCAAGTCTTCCCCCAGTAGCATGGGGATGGGATAATTGTCATAGACTGCAAAAGTCCACATTCCTGACCAGCCTTTGTACTGGACAGGCAACTCAGCTGTAGGCAAGTTTACAGATTTTGACATGAATGGGTGAATTGTCACTTGGGCCTCTGGGTTGATGAATCTGGGGTCCACTAGGGATTGGTGGATAGCTGACACTTGTGCTCCCGTGTCTCTCCATGTGATAACCTTCTTTCCGCCCACTCTCAAGGTTTCCCTTCGCTCCGAGGGTATTTGAGAGGCATCTGGGCCTGGGGATCTTTGGTGTGATTGTGGTGTAATGAACTGTAATCGGTTGGGGTTCTTGGGGAAGTGGGCCTTTATATGTCCCAGTTCATTACATTTAAAACTTCGCCCAGCTGACTGGTCACTGGGTCGAGGTGGGTTGCTGGAGACTGGTGAGGTGGGACAATAGGGTGTCTGGGGCTTTCCTTGGGTTGTAGGTGGGGTCTTGGGTTGCCCCCAGTGATAGGGTTTATTTTCGGTTTGCCCCCTCTGATATTCGCTCCCCTTGCTAGTAGTTTTTTTCTTTTCTGCCACTTCCACCCATCTGGCTCCAATCTCCCCCCGCCTCGGTTACAGTTTTGGGCTTCCCATCTAGGATGTACCTTTCTATTTCCTCAGGAACACCCTCTAAGAACTGCTCCATTTGCATTAGGAAGGACAGCTCTTCCAGAGAGTTAGCACTTGCTCCTGATATCCAGGCATTCCAATTCTTTCCAATATGGTAGGTGTGTCGGGTAAATAACACATCTGGTTTCCACCTTAAGGCTCTGAACCGCTGACAGGCATGCTCAGGTGTTAGCCCCATTCTGATTCTGGCCTTGGTTTGAAAAAGATTATAATTGTTCATGTGTTCCTTAGGCATTTCAGCCGCCACCTCTGCTAAGGGTCCACTGAGCTGTGGCCTCAGCTCTATCATGTACTGGTCTGTAGAGATGCTGTACCCAAGGCAGGCCCTTTCAAAATTTTCTAAGAAGGCCTCAGTACCATCACCTGCTTTGTAGGTGGGGAATTTTCTGGGATGGGAAACAGTACCTGGAGAAGGGTTGTTAGGGTTGGCTGCCACATCCTGCTTAGCCCTTGCTAATTCCAGGGCCTGCTAGTGGGCCTTCCTCTGGATCTCCATAGCCCTCCGGTGGTCAGCCTCTTTGGCTTTCTCTTCTTTTTCTTTCATCTCCATCCCTTTTTCCTTCGCCTCCATAGCTCTCTTGTGAGCAGCTTCTTCCCTGGCTATTTCTGCATTAATTTCTAATTGTTTTAGTTCCATCCATCTCTTATGTTCGTTGTCTTTCTCTGTTGCTTCCAGCCTAGCCAGTTCTAGTTTGTTAGTGGCTCCACTGGTACTCATTTTCCAGCTTTCTTGTGATGGCCACACTCCTCTGCAGTTCACTGAAACTGGGATGCACTCAGCTCAGGGCTGCTTGGTTAACAGAGACTTTCTAACTAGCTATACCCGAGAGGTAGAAAGAAAGAAAACAATTCAGCTTGTAAATTCCTTTTGCTGGCTGCTTGCTCACAGCTTGAAGCCTCCTTTCAACAAAGACCCTTGTTAAAAAACTTAACACCTCTGCCTTCAGGCTGCTTTCTAGGCAGCTAGAAAGGAGAGAAAAAAAAATCCTACTGGCTTTTGGTTCCTAAAAAATCCCACACCGCTGCTCACCATGTCAAGGTTCCTTCTCCTCTCTGAACTTTAGGGTACAGATGTGGGGACCTGCATGGATACTTCTAAGCTTAATTACTAGCTTAGACCTGGTACACTGCCACCATCCAGAATTCCAGTGTCTGGAGCACTCTCTGTCCCTCCAAAACTTTCCCCGCCCTGGGTTGCCTTGAGAGACTTCACCAATTCCCTGGTGAACACAGATCCAATCCCCTTGGATCTTAAAACAAGGAAAACTCAATCAGGTTCTTAAAAAGAAAGCTTTTAATTAAAGAAAGAAAAGTAAAAATCATCTCTGTAAAATCAGGATGGAAAATACTTTACAGGGTAATCAGATTCATATAGCCCCAAGGAACCCCTCTAGCCTTAGGTTCAAAGTTACAGCAAACAAAGGTAAAATCCTCTCAGCAAAAAAGGAATCTTTACAAGTTGAGAAAACAAAAATAAGACTAATGTGCCTTGCCTGGCTGTTACTTACAAGTTTGAAACATGAGAGACTGATTCAGAAAGATTTGGAGAGCCTGGATTGACGTCTAGTCCTTCTTAGTCCCAAAAGCGAACACCCAAAAACAAAGAGCACAAACAAAAGACTTCCCTCCACCAAGATTTGAAAGTATCTTGTCCCCTTATTGGTCCTCTGGTCAGGTGTCAGCCAGGTTTACTGAGCTTCTTAACCCCTCACAGGTAAAAGAGGCATTAACCCTTAACTATCTGTTTATGACAACTCTATTTTCAGTTCTGTAGAACTCTGCCAGATTAACTATTCAGACTGAAATTTTCCATGGGGCATGCTGGTTAATGCTCCATAGACCCACAAAATTTTCTTCCAAACTCTTCATCCTTTCCCAAGCTGATTAAAAAAATATATACCCCAATTCTACAAAGGTTAACACACATACTTAACATTATGTACCAAGAGCAACTATAGTGAAGTTAATAGGGCTACTTATTATGCATAAAGTTAAGCATGCATATAAATCTTTGTAGGATTGGGGGCCTTGGTTTGCATTGCTTTGTGATCTGGTGTCAGATATAATTTCTTCCACTAAATACATTCTTTTTAATCTTTTCACCGTTTCTGAATGAATGTCATCAATATTATGTTCCTTACGTTCCTTACTTCACAATTCATACATCACCTGTTTTTCTCCACCCATTTCAATATTAACTTAGGTAAATCTCCTACAGAATTACTTTAAAAACATAGCGTCTCTTATAGTAGTTCCCAGAATACACTCAGGTATTTAAAACTATAGGTTTATTTTTCTCAACGCTTTAAAAGAGCAATATTCAACTTGTTCAAGTGGCTTTCCAGTTCAACAATCATATGCCAATATTTCCAATCGAAAACATACAATCAGGTATTAAGATTCAGCTACAATTTTCAATAACCAATCATTAACGATTTTTCTATTTGCTTTAAGGAACACTAAATAATAGTTATTTCTCCCACCTCATTTTAATTACTAATAACCTAATACTAGGACAAACCCCGAGTTCCTTACACAGTCTTTACTTGTAACAATCTTCCACTGAAGCAAAGAAGAGTTTTGCCTAAACAAGGATTGAATTAAAACTAAGGACCTCAGGATTTGTCCTATTTCTTATAGAACAGGTCCACACACACTAACGGAAGTTTTTCTAAATGTGTGGGTTTATCTATTGCTAGGTAAACCTTCTATGACTAATGTGTTTGCAGAGTAGATGAATAAAAGAACCACTAAACTACACTGTCAAACAACAGCCACGTTTTTGTCAAAGCATCTCATCTTATAGACTACATTTGGCTGAAATCAGTATAAATTTTTAAGTATAACTGCTTCTGTACATTAATAAGAGCTATATTAGTAAGAGGAAAAACTAACCTTCTTAATATTAATTTGGTGCTTTCTCAACCTTTCGAGATCCGTTGGAATTGCCACTTTAATGAATTTTTGGATGGCGGGTTCAAGACGACGAATATTAACCTTTTCTTCGTCTTCAGACATCCTAAAAATATCTATCAAGTCAGAACTTGACCAATAAGACTTTACTCATCTAGAAACCCCTAAAAAGAAAAAGATATTTAAATTTAAGCAAGATTTATTATTACTTGCTCTGATTACAGTTTCACTATATTAATCTTTTAAAAACAAAAAAAAGTGTCAATATGTCACATAATGCCCTCAGACAAAAAAAAAACCAATTATTACGAATTAATCATTCAAAACCTGGATGATTCATTAGCTGAAATTAATGCCAGTGCTCAAAAACAAATTAAGAACTTTATTCTTGGGGAATATTCTCAATGGACAATGTTTTCAATCTGACAACAAAACAGCTAAATGATTAAGGCATATGTTTAAGTACTTTGATGAATAGGGATGGACTTGTGCACATACTAAAGTTAAAATAGTAATTAAGAGCTTTGCAGACTCAGAACCCAAACTTAACAATTTTAAATTCTCTAAGCTTTGTACATATTTGTAAAACTTAAGATATGCTGGAAAAGACACCAACACAAAATTGAGGGTGAAAGTTCACACACACACATAATAATCAGGAAATCCTGAGTGAAGGTTCCCACAGCAAATGGACTCTACCTTCTTGCAAAAATAATTAAAGCCCCAATTCTACAAAAACTAAGCATATTGTTTAAGTTGTTATAGGATTTGGGGCTAATTAACCTGACTCTGCATCTTTCTTTAAACTGTACTTTGGGGGCTTTTTCTTTTCCCTTAGATGAAGATATATAGAATTTTATATTGCTGCATAAAAACACACACTTGTGCACATACACCATGTGACTAATAAAAAAAATTCCTTCATACTGTGTATGCACAAGGAACAAGAAAAACTTCATGTGAGAGTTTGAAAATCAAAAATGTCCCTTTATTCATGCAGCATTAATACTGTATTAATACAATTTATTGAAACATGATTTTCTTTGATTTACTTTCCTTTAAAAAAATTATACAAATTTGGGCAGATCGATGCTAGAAAGTTTTGCCAACATAGGTATGTCAGTAAAAGGACTAGTGCTGACACAGATTAGTGTAAAAGTGCTTTTCCATTGGAAGAGTTTTGCAGGTATAGTTAAACTAGCAGAACCCTCCGAGTGCAGAGCAGGCCTAGGATTGTAAACTTCCTGTCAAGTAGAGAAAAGCCTGCTGGACACTTAGTACTTCCTGCCCAAGCCTGTGGGAAAGGAGAAAGAACAACTTCTGGTGGGGGGAAATAGGAGTTTTCAGAGGAAAAAATAGTTCAAGATTAATCAAATTTCAATACCATCACCCTCTGATTTATCAATGTTGAGTTACAAATGATTTTCTTTTATAAAGAAAATACTACAAAAGCATGTATTTTTTCCTGAACAAAAAAAAATCACGTGGACAAGCAGATTTTAAAAAACAGTAGGACAAGTTTCAAGAGGCTTCCCTTCAAATATTTAAACTCAGCATTACCAATTATTTACCTTTTTCTGTTTCACAACCTCCAAAGAAAGGCATTTTAATTAATCAGTTTGGCAATTGTTTATGAATCACTCCAAAATGCAGAGGAATAGATTAGGTGATCTCCTAGATATCCTTTTCCATTCCAACAAATTCTGCACTTATACATGCAATTCCTGAAATGAGCATGCATCAATCGCCTTTAATTTTAAATCTGAAGTTTAATATTTCAGTATATCTATTCCTTAAAAGCCCTAGAAGATTCTACCATTACTGATGTTCAGTGTCAAGTGGTTAAAAAAAGAGTACATCAGTCCTTTTTTCTGGTTTTACTGTACTAAATCATATTAGAGAAGTCCTTAGTTAACAGTTATTATGAAGTCACCAGTCACAACTCCCCAGTTATGATGGAGTTCCATTTTGCATTTAAATGCAGGAATTCAACTTTTTATTATGAATAAAGAATACAGTGCATCATGCCCAAAATTTACAGCACTGATTCTGACAGTTTACAAGTAAATCCATAAAGGAGTTTGAATTAAAAATAATTACAAACAGGCTCCTTTAAGAAATTTAGCATGTGTCAGTTTTTCCTTTGTCCTGAATTATCTTAATAACAGACTCTTAAAACTTACCATATAGTAAAAATTAATTGAAATCTACTGCAGAGGCTGTATTTGAATAAATTAGATTGTAATTAAGATAAGCTAACAACATTGTTGTGTCTAATTGTTATTGTTATTTAGGATACACTCAGGGTCAGGTCAACAGTTCAGGTAAATTATGTGGGGCCATTGTGACAGCAGAGCTAACCTACCTCTCTAGTTTTATGTAAATTTACTCCTGGGGGAATTCTGCGCATAATTTATGTCCCCTGCAGATATATTGATTCCCTGCAAAAAAAATGACTTTCTGACAGGGAAGCCACAAGAGCGGTCATGCATCCCTCTCCAGCAGTATGTTTCAGGGGCCCAGGGCAGCCAGCAGAGAGGTAAATCACTGTTGGATAGGAGGCAGGGGTGTGGAAGATCTTTCTGGTGGTCCTACCCTGCGTCAGGCTCAGCTGCTAGTCACAGCTGGGCTGAGGACAGGACTTCCTCTTCCCTTGCACAGCATCTGGAGTCGAGTCAGAGCCACCCCTAGATTTATCCCCTGGCTGAAGGAAGCTCTGCAAACTTCCTTCCCCGCCACCTCCCGCACTTACTGCACTCATCACTCCTCAGCTGCAGGGGGAGGGATCCATATACGGGTAGCTGCTCCCTCATCTACCCAAAACCAGTGCATTCAGACCCCCTTGTATCCAGACCCTCCCAAGTCTCACCATCCTTCACTCAGACCTCCCCCCCCCGATGAGTCCCATTCCCCCAGCACCTGGATCACTCCAACAAGACACTCACACCCAGATCCCCACCCCACCGAGCCCCAACTAGCTGCATCTGGACCCCCCACACCCATACTCCCCTGCTGAGCTCTATCTCCCCACAGCGACACCACCCCCACCGAGCCCCAACCACCCTCATCTGGACCCCTTGCAGAGTCCCTTTACCATTGCACCCAGAATCCCCCAACAAGCCCCTGTGCATCCTGATTCCCTCCCCCTGCACCCAGATTGCCCCACAGAGAACCCTCTCAACCCATACCTGGATCCCCCCACATTTGGATCCTGCTTTGCTGAGCCTACCTGCCCACACCGGATACACCTGGCACAGAGGGGCAGGGCCCTGAGATGTTTCTGGGGCAGGCCCAGTCTTTGCGCTGTGTCAGTGTTGGGTGCAGCCTCATTGCTGAGTCCATGCCCTGGGGGGGAGCTGCACAGTGATCTCCCACCTCTGTACAGCCAGTGGCCTGTGCTCCCCAATACCATGCTGGAGCCCCCACATTTATTTGACAAAATTTGCAGAATTTTAAAATATTGTGTCCAAAACTTTTTTATTTTGGGGGGGGGAGGGGCACAGAATGCCCTCAGGAGTAACTGTGAATGCAGCAATTGTATTGGTTTCAGTAAGTGAGTGGTATGACGGAGATTAGACACACCATCATTTCTCAACAGCAAATTAGTCCTCCAAATTCTTACTCACTGCTCCTTAAAGGTTTCACAGCTTCATGCGAGCTTATACGAGTGTTGTAAGGCCCCTCATGGCACTGCTGTCTTCTCTCCACTGCACACTGAGACAGTACTATTAAGGGGAATAGAGAAGACATTGAGAAGACAGGAGTACAAAGAGAGCCCTTAAAATGCAGAAACTTCTCTCTCCTAGCCCCTCCTTCACGTAGGGTCTGCTCCAAAGCCTACTGAAGTCAACAGGAGTCCTTTCCTTAGACTTCTCTGGGCTTTGGATCAGCCCCTTAGTATTAGTCTCACTAGCACAGCCCTCTAAACCAGTGTTTCCCAAACTTGGGACGCTGCTTGTGTAGCGAAAGACCCTGGTGGGCCAGGCCGGTTTGTTTACTTGCCGTGTCCGCAGGTTCGGCCGATCACGGCTCACACTGGCTGCAGTTCGCTGCTTCAGGCCAATGGGAGCTGCTGGAAGTGGCAGCCAGTATGTCCCTCGACGCGCGCCACTTCCCGCGGGCCCCATTGGCCTGGAGCAGCAAGCCACGGCCAGTGAGAGCCGCGATCAGCTGGACCTGCAGATGCAGCAGGTAAACAAACCGGCCCAGCCTACCAGGGGCTTTCCCTACACAAGCAGCATCCCAGGTTTGAGAAACATTGCTCTAAACCAACAAGTCAATTGCAAATTAAGAACCAGACTAATCAATGAGCATCAGCTGCTATGGACTGTTCTGGCGATGCAAAGTCATTGTAAGCCCAGCAAAATGGGTTGTGTGTTCTGTCTGGTTCACCAGTGACTCTGCCCTTAAAAAGTTTTTTGTTTTTTTTTTTAAATATCTAAGGTTAATAACACATATCTTCAAATCATTAGAAATATCATATGGCAGCATTCTTTTTAGGTTTCCCGCAGCTCCCATTGCTGCAAGCAGCCGTACATGCGGATACTCAAGTAAACAAAAAGAACAAGGACTACTTGTGGAACCTTAGATACTAACAAATTTATGTAACCATACGCTTTTGTGGGCTAAAACCCGGGCTTTGGAGCAGAACCCGGAGCTGCAGCACAGAGCAGGTCCAGAGCAGTGGGGCTGCAGGTTTTTGCCTGGAGCTGCATCAGAGCCAGAGCACAGCTCCAAAGCCCTGGCTAAAACCCATTTCATCGGATGCATGCAATGTGCTTAAATTTGTTAGTCTCTAAGGTACCACACGTACTCCTCATTCTTTTTGCTGATACAGACTAACACGGCTACCACTCTGAAACCTCTCATCAGGTAAACAAAGTGTCTCACAGGGCTTACCCTGAACAAGCCGCGAACCAAATCTGGTTCTAGACCACTCCTGACAGGTGTTTGTCTAACCTGTTCTTAAAAATCTCCAATGATGGAGATTCCACAAGCAATTTATTCCAGTGCTTAACCACCCTCACAGTTAGGAAGTTTTTCCTAATGTCCAACCTAAAGCTCCCTTGCTGCAATTTAAGTCCACTGCTTCTTGTCCTATCCTCAGAGGTTAAGAAAAACAATTTTTCTTCCTCCTCCTTGTAACAACCTTTTACATACTTGAAAACTGTTACCATGTCCCCCCCAAGTCTTCTCTTTTCCAGACTAAACAAACCCAATTTTTTCAATCTTCCCTCACAGGTCATGTTTTCTAGATCTTTAATCATATTTGTCACTCTTCTCTGGACTTTCTCCAATTTATCCACATCCTTCCTGAAATGGGCACATTATTCCAGTTGAGGCCTAATCAGTGCAGAGTAGAGGAGAAGAAATACTTCTTTTGTCTTGCTTACAACACTCCTGCTAATACATCGCAGAATGATGTTCGCTTTTTTTGCAACAGCGGTACACTGTTGACTCATATTTAGCTTGTGGTCCACTATGACCCCCAGATCCCTTTCTGCAGTACTCCTTCCTAGGCAGTCATTTCCCATTTTGTATGTATGCAACTGACTGTTCCTTCCTAAATAGAGTACTTTGCATTTGTCCTTATTGAATTTCATCCTATTTACTTCAGACCATTTCTCTAGTTTGTCCAGATCATTTTGAATTTTAATGCTATCCTCCAAAGCACTTGCAACCCCTCCCAGCTTGGTATCATCCACAAACTTTAGAAGTGTACTCTCTATGCCATTATCTAAATCACTGATGAAGATATTGAACAGAACTGGACCCAGAACTGATCCCTGCAGGACCCTACTCGCTATGTCCTTCCAACATGATTGTGAACCACTGACAATTACTCTCTGGGAATGGTTTTCCAACCAGTTTTGCACCCACCTTACAGTAGCTCCATTTAGGCTGCATTTCCCTATTTTGTCATGACTCAATGCACTCACCCACATTTACTAACTGTACCAGTTTTAATTCACATTTTTAAAGATGTGTCTGGAACACAGAATAAAAAAACCGAAACATACTTACAAGTATAGTACTGTTTAAGTGACAGATAAAAACAATAGAAATATGTATATTAGCTTTCCACTGCTTTTTAACCTTTACAAAATCTCTGTTAAGTGACATTAAATTCCAAGAGAAAAAGGCTATTTTTGGAGGCAAAGTTTATTGATCAGTTACTAGCAGTATTAGAGAGAATAGTCAAATCAGATGCAACTTGAAGACTCTGTCTGTTCCTAGTGAGTTAGAAAGGGACCAATTTCTGAAATCTAGCTCTGAAGATAACTTGAGCTGAACTCTGGAAAATATGTTCCATGCCTCAGAGATTTATTCACAGATGAACTCACAGGTTTATACTTTTTAAAATATATTCAAATTTGTTTGTAGAGCATATAGAATTGGGATTTGATCATAAGTACCTAAGAAATTATGTCTTCTTATGATAAAGATTCTTAGAAATCAGTTGGACTACGTAGCTTTATTGTATTTAATGTTATATAAGAATCAATATTACTAAAAAGCTTGTATACAATATCATCCACTCAAATGTAAATATTTTTAATTGTCTGAGGGCCTGAAACTGCAGAGAGGAAGGTCAGCTAGTTACTCCCAAAGAGAGTCTTAGTAAAGTCAAACTTGGTCATAACCCTTTTCAAGATCAACCCATGAATAGATAAGTAGTTTATTTTTTCCCTTATTTTTCCTTCTCATGTTTTTCTCAGGCCTTGAAACAGGAGATGAATGATGATTTAGATATATATATACTAAACATTAACAGAGTTCATTTGCACATTTTCTCTCATTGAAAAACATTAATTGAAACAAGACTGAAATATCATTAGCCAATTAATCTGCATCAAAATAAAATATACATTGCTTCCTGTGGTCAGTGTCATAAATTTTATCATTACCATCAAGCAACAATTATCTGAGAGCTTTTAGAAAAAAATGCAAGCCATATTGTGTCCATCTTCCACTTCACAGGTGGACTGTCAATGCGTCCCACTCATTTGAGCACTGCCTTTACTGAAACTTTATTGTTCTGGAACTTCACATATGAAGAATACAGAACATAGTATGTTATTAATTAATAAGTTTGTTCAGCAGATAATTGAAGTTTACTTTATGATTAGATTTAAGGTAATACTATATAAGACATTGCACAAGTGACAAATTTGTAAGGTTGAAGCTGTCAGATTAAAACCAACATTTTTAGAAGTCATTTTAACTTATTGTTGTTACTGAGAGTAAAACAGACATGTTTTCAGATCAAGTGCCTCTTCTGCTAAGCTACAGTCTCTTCACAGAGAACTCTCTCAGCTCTTATTGACTGAGACACAGTGGAAGTTGAGGGCACTAGGAATTTTACAAGATTGGGCTCCAATTTTGCCCATTTTTGTACCTGTTAATTCTATTCTAAACTTTGTAAAAATTGAGGCAGTTTATCTGTAATGTACACGTTGGTGATTGCTATTAATATACACCTGCAAAGTTTCATACTCAAGTACTTCTGCAGAAGCCTATCAGGTCTTCTTTCCACTCATATACTGAAGTTACAAAGTGTAATAAACTTGAACAGTTGTTGTGTATACAGTGCTGTTTTCCATGTTGTACATTCACACGCATCTCTTATCAACTGTATTATGTCACCAAGTATAAATGTATGTACTTATCATTTTTATTTAGTTTTATAGGGCCACATTTTTAAATTGGCCTCAAACCATCCTATATCTGCATCAACAACCAAATTAAAATACTGTTTACATGTTACTAATAGTGTTGCTATACAGCAATGTTATAATACAACCCATGTCACACAACAGGGATCTTCCTCAGAGGTACAGGTCCAAAAATTTTAACCACAAGGTGTCCACATTACAACTTCAGACTGAGCGTGTAACCAGTTAGTGGCATGAAGGGCTCTAAACATGGGGGTCATATTATCTGCTGGCGTAACTCTGTTCAGCTATGCCAGCAAAGAAGTTGACCGGTGGTTTGTGTCCACGTACCACATGGTTAAAACACAGTAAGTGTGACAGCTAACAGTGTTTCAACCCTTACGTGGTGATATCTTCTTGTAACCCAACATTTCAAAAGTGGGGGAACTGGGCACTACCCTGAGGGGTTCAGACAATCAATAAATGAAGAGATGGCCTTTAACAGCACATGTGAAGGCTCTGAAGGGACACAATAGGTTTCATTTTCCTGAAGTGAGGCTCAGCTTCCAGACTTGAGGAAGCACTGCTGTAACCCACTCATCGCACTGGGCTGGACGCCCAACTATTTCTTTGGAAGTACATTCTGAGGTCCTTCAGCTCAGACCACCTTGCTCTTTGGCTGCTGCTGTGTGTGTGTGTGTCCCCCAAGCACTATTCCCTGCAGAGGACCTACAGACTTTCCCAGACTACCCCGATACAGCCATGGGTACGTGGCACGGTAGAGGCGGATATCCCGGTACGGCTGTGAGGTTGGAAATGTGGCAGGGCAGACACAGACTGAACTGTCTGACTGTGCCTCTAACTCCTCACAACAATCACTGCTGTGATGAGGCCAAGCAGGGCCCACGCTTCCATTCAGGCGACCTAGGCAGTCGCCTAGGGCGCCAGGATTTGGGAGGGCGGCATTTTGCGGCCCTGGGCGGCAATTCGGCGGCGGGGAGTCCTTCTGCGCTCCATGTCTTCAGCGGCAATTCGGCGTCCTTCACTCGCTCCGGGGCCCGGCGCTGAAGTGCCCCAAAGACCGGAAGGACCCCCCAGCCCCCCGCCGCCAAATTGCCGCCGACCGGGAGCGCCAAAAACCCTGGCACTGCTCCTGAGGCCAAGCCGCAGAGACCCAGGCGAGGACGTGCCCTATCTGCACAGGGGGGGTAAGTCACCACTCCAAGAGCCTCCAGCCCCAAGGCCCTGCTCCACAGGAGCCACTGGGGGACACACGAACTGCAGCAGCCCACAGCTCTGAGACTAGGAAGGGGAGGCGGAGAAACGGGTCCCCCCACGCCTCGTCCCCATCACATCACGCCACGCCCCCGTCTCACCCCCGTGCCGCCCCCCGCTGTTGCTGGGCTCGGTCGCTCCCCGGCGCTGGGGGGCGCGTCCAGGGCCCCCAGCCGGAGCCTCACACGCACCCCGGGCCGGCAGACCCCGCGGCATGGGGCCGCCCGGGGCAGAAACGAAAACGAAAGCGGGCCGGGCTGGGGGGTGCTGGGAGGGGAGACACCGACCGACCGGCCGCTCTCACCTCACAGCCAGGCAGGAGGCGACGCCGCTGAGACCCGAGTGGGGCGGCCCAGGAAAGGGCCGGAGCAGGCGCTGCGGAAAGGAAGGAAGCGGCGGCGGGACAGAGAGAGCGGCGAGCGCCCGCCCCCGGCTCGGCCCAGCCCCACCACGTGCTGGGTGTTTCCTAAGCCAGGAGCGCCCAGCGCGTTCTCCCCGCAGCGCGCCCAGGCCCCGAGAGAGACAGCGCCGCGCACACACCGCGGCACTGCCCGGTCTGCCGCCCCCGGCCCTGCAGAGCCCAGCCCCTGTTCTCGCTGCCAGGAGTCACTCAGCTACATGTACCTGGGAGAGGCTGAGCCCAATTCATCTGTTATAATCTCGCCCCCTGCTAGCGTGGATTACAAGTCAGCATTTTTTCTAGTTAAAATGTGCACAACTGTGCAAGATTAGGGGGGTTAAACTTTGTATTGATCTACATTTTCACAGCTGCAGGGAAATGATGGGGGCAGCTATCAGACAGTGGTTGTTTAAAAACAGTAGATTTGAGATTCAAAAAGTTAAAGTTGTATAACCCTTAAAATGCAAATTGTCAACCCCGCATCTGTCAAAATATACACAGTAAACATCTTTAAAACATGCATCTGACGAAGTGGGTATTCACCCAGGAAAGCTCATGCTCCAAAACGTCTGTTAGTCTATAAGGTGCCACAGGATTCTTTGCTGCTTTTACAGATCCAGACTAACATGGCTATCCCTCTGATATCTTTAAAACAAACTCTATAAAGTGTTTTTCTTACTTTGCCTAGTTGTATATTTCTGTTATCAAGGGAAATATGTGTAATTCCCTAATAAAATGTTGCTGCTGCAAGGCTTGCTGCTGGAGCGGGTCCCTAACCCCTTCAACAATTTGTCTAAGTGCATCTTTATCTCATTCCCATTCTTTTCTAGGTTGTTCACATTCCCCCCACTTTGTAGTGAGCTTCGCTTGGTGGGGCAGCAAGTGCAGGGGTCAAGCCACAGCCAGACAGTCTGAATCTTGGGATGACTCTGCCATGCAATCCAGGAGGCCAAGTCATATTTTGTTGTCCCAACCAGAGTCTGACGGGATCTCTCAGGCAGCCAGGGAAGGAGTGAAGGGTAGGCGGACCCAGACCTTTTCTCTCCACTGAGTCCTAGCCCAGGGCCCATGGGAAGAAAAGGTGCCTCAGTCCCTTCTGACTGCCACTCCAGATCAGTCTCCCCTGGGCCACTTCCTACCTTCCTTTCAGTTTGGGCCTAGCCTCATCAGTTCACAGCCTCAGCTGAGGGATAGTGGGGGGCTTCCCAGTTCACTCTCAGAATCTAGTTGTTCCTCCGCGTAGGGTAGCTACTCAGGCATTTCCAGAATACCAGACATTCTGGAACATCTGGGAATGGCATGGGCCTGCCCTCACTTCTGCTGCTGTGTGACCTCACATACATGTGTGTGCAAGGTCATGCCACACAGGTGATGCCATTTTTCAGAGTGCACCCTTTCCCCATCTCTGTATCCTTGATTCATGTCTTCCTCTGCCTCCATCCAATGGCTCTACCACACCTAGCTACTGTGCAGGTGTCACAGACCCATCACCTATTGGCCACTGCTGTCATCAGGTATCACCTCCAAAACAGCCTATTGGACATCCTCCCAAGTTCCACCCTGCCTCACAGCCATTGACCACAGCTGTTGCTAACCACTGCACCCTCCCTATTTCCATTGGTCAATGTTTCTTCTCCACCTGTCTCTTTGAAAGACCCCATTGGCCCAGATGTCGTCTTCTTCTTTGGTGACCATGACTGTTCTCCTGGGCCAGTTTCTGCACTATTACCTGTCAATCACAGCTGTTGCCTGCCATTATCTGGGGAGAGGGATAGCTCGGTGGTTTGAGCATTGGCCTGCCAAACCCAGGGTTGTGAGCTCAATCCTTGAGGGAGCCATATAGGGCAAAAATCTGGGGATTGGTCCTGCTTTTGGCAGGCGGTTGGACTACATGACCTGAGGTCCCTTCCAACCCTGATATTCTATGATTGGGTGACACTGGAGATGTGGGTTGAAAGCTGGAAGTGACCTTGCATGCTCTTCAAAATGGCATCATCCACAAGATACAGATACTAAACCAGATATGGTTTAGTCTCAGTACTGGATGGGGGACAAACCCTAGGAAAGCAGGACTGCCCAGTTTAATACTGGACAAGTGGCCTGTCTGCTGCTAAGTCAGGGGGCAAGGGTAGACCCCAGCCTCCTGGCTGAGTCTTACTCTCAGTTACAATCCTTTCCCTGTAGAGTCCTCTAACTCAGTGGCTACAGCCTGGATGCCTTCTTGCAGCCAGTCTCTCCTTCACTCTTCCCTGGGCCTGACTGCCAGATCTCCCTTTTAAGCAGGTGCTCTATAGGGAGCATGCCCAGGAGCTGCTGAGGGGCAGGGCCTTCTTGGCCTAATTCTGCTCCACCACTCCTTTAACTTTTTGCAGGGTCTAAAAATAGGTTTCTGTATAAAAAGAGATCTTGTTTAAGCTACTTTTGAATTTATTAATAGCTAGATTAGAAACCTTCAATTGTATTTATATAAGCCATTGGGTAAACTGGCTCTATTGGGTTCCATTCAGTCAGAAATCGACCATCAGTGATGCTACCATCCTCGGCAGTGCTCATTCCTGATGACCACTCCTGGTTCTGATTCCTCTGTGTGGTTGAAGAGATGTTTAACATCTGTCACTAAGTATATTGGGAGTAGAAGCTCTGCTAGAAGAAAACAGAAGAGTTCTTCAAGTGAGAAAAATTAAAGCTTCCATTTCTAAAAATAATAAAGAGATACCAATTCTTCCGTCAACTTAAGAGGTTTTCTGAAGTGAACTCTTTGGAACCAAAATTAATTATGCTTAAAAGTATCACCTAACTCATGCAAAGAACAATACAGTTAGGCTGTTCTAACTGACAAATTAGAAGATGGAGTACTGGTGGGGGACAGTTATAAACTACCAACTGAGACAGGAGAATAAGATGAGCTAATCTTAAACATCTATAGTATATAGAAAGAAAATTGTGTTATGATGGAAGATTTCAATCTTGAGGACACATACTGGAGATATCTTGACACTAGGAAAACTTCTTTGAAGTTTCAGAAAATTACAGATAACTTTCTAACAGAAAAGTATGGAAGCCATCTTGGGGTAATTCTATATTAGACCTCATTCTGACTGAGAAAGATTTTAAAAAAAGGTTGGCTACCTAGGCTATCATTACCTAATTAAATTTGTTAGGCATGAACTGAATATAGTCCTGACCAGTAATATATAAACTTGGTGTTTTAAAATACCCAATCTCTCAAAGCTGGAAAAAATCATGAGCAAAGCTGAGTGGGAGGAAAATTTTAAGTATTAAAATGTGAATGATAATGGGTATTTATTAGATGTCCCTCAATAACTTACAATTCCACAGTCACATAAGAAAGCTTCTCTGATTTAAAAACCATCCTGGTTAAGAGGGGAAGTGAAAATAGCAATTAAAATAATATACAACAAATGGAAAAATGGGTAAATTGAGAGCAATGAGTTCAAATGAGCAGTTAGGAAAAGCAGACAATTGATAAGGGGAGCTAAAGGTATAAATGAAGAAAAATTCTATGGCTAGTAAGTTTAAGGACTACAAGAAGAAATTCTTTAAATATATCAGGAAAAAAATTAAATCCTAATAATGGCACATGTCTGTTTCTAGATACAGCTAGTAGAGTTGTCAATCATAATGCTGAAAAGGCAGAAGGGTTCAATAAATATTTGTTCTGTATTTAGAAAGAAGTAGGATAGGTTCATAGCTTACAGTGATAATGAAATATATTCTATTTCAACAGAAACTGGGGAGGATGTTAAACTGTTAGAGTTAAGCATTTAAGTTAGTAGGACCAGATGATAAACACCAAAAAGAATTAAATAATGGCCAAGTAGTTCTCTGAACTACTAATATTGATTTTTAACAATTCTTGGAACACTTGGGAAGTTCCAGAGGATTGAAGTAAAGCTCATTTTGTACCAGTATTTCAAAAGGGTAATCAGAATGACACAGGTAGCTACAGGCTAATCAGCCTGACATAATTCCTAGACAAATCATGGTTACAATATGGGTTACAATCAGTAAAGAATTAAAGGAAATGTGATAGAGTGCACTCAACTTTCGAGTGCCTCCTGTCCGCTGGGTGTTGTGCTGCAATTTTTTTTTCCTCCTGGCACCCCCTATATGGTGTTGACCTTGTCAGGTGGGTCTTCAGTGGCCCAGCCTTCCAGCTAAGTCACACCATCAACAATGGGGGAAAAGTTCAATAAATGGTTTGGCCTTTTCAGGTCTTCAGCCTATTTAAACTCCAGCCCCTTTCTCTGGCTTTTAAATAAATCTTATCCCCTTCTCAGGGCTTAGGACACTTCCCCAGTGGCCTTTGGAGGGACCTGGGCCCACCCACTACAGGTCCCAACCCAGGGACCCTATGAACAGCACTCACACACCGATCCCTTTAACCACATCAGTTAGCTGCTATGGTTTTCCCTGGGCTTTTTCTCACAGTCTTATCACCTTCCCCTGTTACCTTAGGATTACAGACCTTGGGTTCTCTTTGTCTTATCGTCTTTCCCAGGCCTCCTTGCCTAGAGAGTTTCTGTCTTTCAGCCCTTCCTCACATTTCTGCTCCCAGCTAGCAACTGACCTAGTCAGGTCCTGCAGCTCCTTTTCTCTGAGCCTGCTGCACTCTCATTAGCTCCTTCCCTACAGCCTTTCTAGTCAGGTCTGGAGGACCCACCTTCACTGCTCCTTTCCTGGGGTATGCTGTAGTAAGACCATGAGGCCTCCACTAGGGGGCCTCAAAGGCCCTGGTATACCTCTTCACAGAATAGTAGCCTAATAATACCAGAGCAACATGTTTTTATGGAAAATAAGATTTAAAAAAAAAAAAAAGATTACAAATGTGGTTGACATAATATACTAAGATGCAGGAAGTAATGGTCTTACTCTGCTTGGCCCTGATGAGGCCTCAGCTGGAGTACTGTGTCCAGTTCTAGATGCCACACTTATGGAAAGATGTGAACATATTGGAGGGAGTCCAAAGGAGAGCAACAAAACTGATAAAAGATTTAGAAAACCTGAACTATCAGGAAGGGTTAAAAAGACTAGGCATGTTCAGTTTTGAAACAACAAGACTGAGGGGGAACATGACAACAGTCTTCAAATATGCTAAGGGCTGGTAAACAGTTCTTCTCCATGTCTGCTGAAGGTAGGACAAGTTGTAATGGGCTTAATCTGTAGCAAAGGAGATTTAGGTTACATATTATGAAAAACTCTCTAACTTTACGGGTAGTTAAGTTCTGGAATAGGCTTCCAAGGCAGGTTGTGGAATCCCCATCTTTGGAGGTTTTTAAGAACTGGTTGGACAAACACCTGTCAGGGATAGTCAAGGTTTACTTAGTCCTGCCACAGTGCAGGGGGCTTGACTTGATGACTTCTCGAGATCCCTTCCATCCCTATATTTCTAGGATTCTATTACTATAATTGTAGATAACCAAATGGATGTGGGCTCCTATAGCCATACTGTGTAGATGAGAAGGTGAACATGCTCCTTGCATACATAAACAGGGGAAAAGCAGCAAAGAGTCCTGTGGCACCTTATAGACTAACAGACGTTTTGGAGCATGAGCTTTCATGGGTGAATACCCACTTCGTCAGATGCATGTAGTGGAAATTTCCAGGGGCAGGTATATATATGCAGGCAAGCTAGAGATAGTGAGGTTAGTTCAATCAGGGAGGATGAGACCCTGTTCCAGCAGTTGAGGTGTGAAAACCAAGGGAGGAGAAACTGGTTTTGTGGTTGACAAGCCATTCACAGTCTTTGTTTAATCCTGAGCTGATGGTATCAAATTTGGTTTTCACACTTCAACAGCTAGAACAGGGCCTCATCCTCCCTGATTGAACTAACCTCATTATCTCTAGCTTGTCTGCATATATATACCTGCCCCTGGAAATTTCCACTACATGCATCTGAGGAAGTGGGTATTCACCCACGAAAGCTCATGCTCCAAAACGTCTGTTAGTCTATAAGGTGCCACAGGATTCTTTGCTGCTTTTACAGATCCAGACTAACACGGCTACCCCTCTGATAATAAACAGGGGAGTATCAAGTACAAGTGGAGAGGAGGTATTATCTCTGTATACAGATGAGAACTGTTCCTGGAATATTGTGTGCTGTTCTGTTGTCCACTCTTCAAAATGATGTTGATAAATTGGAAAGAGTTCAGAAAAAAGCTACAATCATGATTTAAAGTCTAAAAATCATGCCTTATAATAAGAAGCTTAGAAATTGCAATTATTTCGTTTATCCAACAGAGGATTATAAGATGGCTTGTTCATGGTGTACGCATACACCAGAAAAAGGCATAATAAGCTCCCGTGTTTGGAAGCTGAAACTAGACAAATTCAGGCTAGAAATAAAGCACAATTTTTAAGTGAGGATAATTAACTGTGGAAATAACTTTCCCGAGGATGTGGTGGATTCTTCATAATTTGAAATCTTTAAATCAAGATTGAAAGCGTTTCTAAAAGGACATTCTATAGCTCAAATAGAAGTTATGGGCCTGATGCAGAAGTGACTGGGCAAGCTACTGTGGCCCATGTTATACAGGTCATACTAGATTAGCATAATGGCCTCTTCTGGCCTTAAAATTTATGAATCTAGCATAAGGCAAAAGACCCAGAAGGCTAGCTAGCTAGCAGGAAAAGAGAGAGAGGGATCCAAAGTTTGCAACAATGATAGAAAAGTTGCAACAGCCACCATACCAAAGACAACAAAGGGATTTTAGGAGTGCTACCAGGCAAATTTGAAGATCACCTGAACTATTTTAGAGCAAGCACATAAATTTCATACCTGACATTCAACTTTTCTATCACTGGTAAGGGAGATGATATAAACAATTATTTCAGAGTGCTCCAAATGTTGTCACCTATCTCCAGGTGGTCAAATTTTTCTGGATCCAATGCCAAGTGCTGTCACTCATGGTAAGGCCATGTAAGGAAGAAGAGTTCCACCTTCAGGTTTGGGCAGAAACTACCACTGATGGCAAAAGATAGAGCAGACAAATTCTAAAGATGGAGATGGAGTTGCACTTGCTGAAT
This sequence comes from Gopherus flavomarginatus, assembly GCF_025201925.1. NCBI lineage: Eukaryota > Metazoa > Chordata > Testudines > Testudinidae > Gopherus > Gopherus flavomarginatus. Next base: position 119,291,178 of record NC_066618.1, on the reverse strand, counting down.
AAATACTACTACTTGCTGACAGATCTAGACTTGTGATAGATGTCCATAATCATTATTTGAATAGTCTCTTAGAGATCTGACAGATTTGGGTGTTCATGAAATTTACAAGAAAACTGATCTCATCCATCACTGAAACTTGTATAGGAAAATCTCCAAACTTCCTGTAAAGTGATAAAAACTGTTCTATGTCTAATATGCCCACAGGGGAAAGAGAAGCAGCATTTACTTTTGCATACTCTAAGCATTCATAGTTTCAGATGTATTGATACACAGTCCAGATGCCCAGTTCATTAAATTTGTTTGTAGTCTGTCATGTCATTGCTTATTCTCCACATTCTTCAATAGGCAGGCTGTCAGATAACTCATTTTGGGTTCAATGTTTCAGCAAGTTTGTTTCTCATAGGATAAAGAACTTCCTACTGTGACTGTAGTTCTTCCAGTGGAACATTTTAAGTTTCTATTGAGTATTTAACTGCAGGATTGTTATTGGCTTTACTAATTTCATAACTGGCAGAATCTGTATGGCAAAAACAGACAATGCTTCCATTGTATAATCAGAAACAGATATTACTCTGTTACATTGACCATTGTTCCCTCCAGCCTTTCAGATATACAGCATGATTTGCAATGTCATCTCATCTTACATTCTTGAAAAAATCAATCTCATTCAATAATTTGTGAGTGATGTGTATTTTGTGGATGTTTGGGCAACACTTTCTGTAGCTACTTTCTTTACATGAGCAAGATATTTGTTGCAAGGTTTCTTTATTGATTTACATGCCACCAATACAACTCATGCTATACATTTTCAGAGCAGGGCGGAATTCTGATACTCTGTCTCTTGTTTAAATATAAAACATTTCAAAGTCTGTTCAAACACAACAGTCCTTCAAATTGCATATGCCACAGCAGCAGGAATTAATCAAGACCCATGTCTTCTCCAACACCCTTTCACCCCCACTGGGTCTGAAGCGGACATATGGGATTCAGTGTATTAATGATCAAATGTCTATGGATAATATTAGATTTATTTTTGTATGGATCAGAGTTAGTTACCAGTATCCACTATGCTAGGTTTCAGACGTGAGGTCACACAGACTTATATGCGTGACTACACACAGAATTTGCACTCATTGATTAAATTAGTTTTTGGTGCGATCCTCTTGTGAGGACACTCCTAGATTGGTTGGAGAGTGCCTTATTTAGGTTTTATTATTATATCAGTTTAGTTTAAATTGGAATCAGCATAAGCTAAATCAGCCTAAGACACTCTTAAACTGAGGGCTTGTCTACACTTACATTTTATAGCATTCTATCTTGCTGAGTCAGGGGTGTGAAAAATCACCCTCCTGAGCGCAGCAAGTCTGAGTGCTTTAAAGCACTAGTGTAGACAGGCTCCAAGCGCTGGGAGCCGTGCTCCCAGCAGTCAGAGCTAACCCCTCGTGGAGGTGGATTACCAGGAACTCTCCCAGTGCTCGCACATGACCAGACTCGCACTTCAAAGTGCTGCTACAAGAGCGTTCCCATGGTAGCAATCTGAAGTTTCCGGTGCAGATCTACTCTGAGATTTAGAGATTCCATTAAGGGCTATTGCATCAATTTAACTAAGCTGGTACAAATGTGTTTACACAAGGCCTTAGAAATTCTGGTTGAAACCCTAGCACCATTGTTAATGGCAACATTTCCATTGTCTACAATGGGGCCAGGATTTCACCTTCTGTCTATACCTCTAGGGTATTTTTATCTGAAAAAAATAAAACTGTAGCAAAGGGAAAGAGTGTAGCAATCAACCACCATTGAGCAAACAACATTCACTTATGCAAATCATTCATTACTCTTTTTCTGTAAGGTTTCATACTGCAAGACAATTCAGCCTTGAGAGAGGGATTCAGCATGCCTTTCAACAGCAAACAGGATAAGGGCATGTAAAAATCACAGCATCCCTTTGTAATCAGATTATATAAGAATGCTTTCAAAACTGTTCACTTAATTTTTCTTGGCTAGATAGAAAGATAATTCTAAGGCTACTTTTTTGTTGACCCACAGAGATCATCTTAAGCAACTACTATTCAATAAAAGATTCTCAACTGAACTTCAATAACTTATTAAAATTAAGAAACTTCTTACACCATAGAGCTGGAGACCCTAGATCAATTTTTTTAGGCTTTCACTGACTAGATGCTGGAACCTCTCCTAGTAACAGACTCTTACAGCCAGGACCGGCGCTAGGGGTTTGAGCGCCCTAGGCGGACAGCAATTTCACCGCCCTGCGCGCTGGTCCCGCGGCTCCGCTGGAGCTGCTGCAGTGGTGCCTGCGGAGGGTCCGGTGCTCCGCGGCTCCGGTGGAGCTGCCGCAGTCATGCCTGCGGGCGGTTGACCGGAGCCGCGCGAGGAGCTGACCGTCTGCAGGCACGACTGTGGCAGCTCCACCGGAGCCGCGGACCAGCAGACCCTCCGCAGGCACCACTGCGGCAGCTCCACCGGAGCTGCCTGCCGCCCCCTCCAGCAAAATGCCGCCCACCAATTATTCTGGCGCCCTAGGCGATTGCCTAGGCTGCCTAAATGGCAGCGCCGGCCCTGCTTACAACCTGTCTGCTTTTGTCATCTTCCTTCCCTCTTCTGGGAAAATCAGAACACTGGGAAAATCCTCAGCTCTCAGTAACAGGTTCCTCCTCTGTGCAGTTGAGGTAAATAGAAGTGAAACTCTTTTAGCTGGCTAGCTTGGATGATGGAACATTTCTTCAGGTTTACTCTCAATGACTTTTTCTTGAAGAGTCTCTCTGCCAAAGTCCCTGTCACTCTCCACTGCAAGCAGCACTTTTTTTACTTGAATTTACAAGTCTAGACAGCTTAGCAGTTTCTTCTAGCCATGTGGTTACATAAAGGGTGTTTGACAGTCATTTCATGAAATTATGGCATAGTTCAAAGATGGAGCTTAGTTCATCAATACACACTAGGACTCAGGCATGATCTACATCTAAAGCTTAGGCTCTGTCTATACTGGCAAGTTTCTGAGCAGTAAAGCAACTTTCTGCCCTGTGACTCCCGAGGTGTACACACTGCCAAGATACTTAGTGCGCAGAAACTGTGCAGTTGTAAAGCGCTTTTAAAAAAAAAATCCGAACAAGAGACGTAGAGCTTTCTGTGCTGGGGTTAAAGCGCTGCAGTGCCAGTGTAGACACCGAGGTCGATTACAGCACTGTGATTGGCCTCCGGGAGATATCTCACAGCTCTGGTCTTCAGGTTGAACTCTAGTGCCCTGCCCTCAGGTGACCAGCCATCAGCCCCATCCACCCCATAAATTCCTTTGGAATTTTGAAAGTCCCCTTCCTGTTTGCTCGCTGATGCGTGCAGTGGTCTCAGCGCATCTTCCCAGTAGTCATGCCTGCTCCACACACCAGGTGATCCCCCACTTGGAGCAATGCCGAGCTGCTGGACCTCATCAGCATTTGGGGAGAGGAGGCAGTCCAGTCCGAGCTGCATTCCAGCCATAGGAATTATTATACCTACGGACAGATTTCATGATGCATGACAGAAAGGGGCCATGACCAGGACACATTGCAGTTCAGGGTCAAAGTGAAGGAATTGCAGAATGCCTACCACGAGGCATGGGGGGCAAACCACTGCTCTGGTGCTGCGCCCATGAGCTGTCGGTTCTTCAAAGAGCTGGAAGCGATATTCAGCAGTGACCCCACCTCCACCCTGAAGACCACTGTGGATATTTCGATGGCTCGCTTGCCAGTCAAGAGTGAACGGAGCCAGGAAGAGGAAATCTTGGATAAGGAGGAGGAGGGGAACCCAGAGGCAGAGGATGACTTGGAGGTCAGAGATACATGCAGTCAGGAGCTCTTTTCTACCCCAGAGGAGGCTAGCCAGTCACAGCAGTCGAATCTTGGTGAAGTGTAAACAGGAGAGGAGGCCCCTGGTAAGTGGATCTGATTTGAGGAATCGCTGAAGCAAGTTGTTGAGGGCAGAAGGGTTGCAGAAAGCTGGCTTGTCTCCCACAACATACCTAGTCTGAGCAGCTGAACAGGCTGTTGATTGACTCCCACACTTCATGGGAATCTCCCTTACAGATCTCCAGGAAACTCTCGTGGAGATACTGGGCAATCCGCTGCTGCAGGTTCTTTGGCAGAGCTGCTTTGTTTCTTGCCCCATTAACAGTAACTTTCCCATGCCACTGTGCCGTCATGCGGAGAGGAGGACCATTACTGCACACAGGAGAGCTGCATAAGGGCCAGGGCGGAAGCCACAGGCTTGGAGAAGACCCTCGATCCCCTTCTCACCCTCAGCAGTGAGGCCTGGTCTACACTACAAGGTTATATCAAATTTAGCTGCGTTAGGTCAATTTTGTAATGAATGCATCTACACAAACAATCCCGTTCTGCTGACCTAAAGAGCTCTTAAAATCAGCTGCTGTACTCCTCCCCAATGAGTGGAGTAGCGCTAAAATCAACCTTCCTGGGTCTAATTTGGGGTAGTGTATTGGCCTCCAGGAGCTATCCCAGAGTGCTCCAACGTGACCACTCTGGACAGCACTTTCAACTCTGATGCACTAGCCAGGTACACAGGAAAAGCACTAGGAACTATTGAATTTCATTTCCTGTTTGGTCAGCATGGCAAGCTCAGCAGAACAGGTGACCATGCAGTCCCAGAATCTCAAACTAGCTCCAGAAATGGAGCAAATGAGAGACACTAGATCTGATTGCAGTATGAGCAGAAGAATCTGTGTAGGCAGAACTCTGATCCTGCAGAAGAAATGCTGATATATATGCCAAAATTGCATGGAGGATGGTGGAGAGAAGCTACAACAGGTACACACAGTAGTGCTGCATGAAAATTAAGGAGCTCAGGCAAGCCTACCAAAAGACAAAGGATGCAAACAGTCGCTCCGGGTCAGAGCCCCAGACATGCCACTTGATCAGCTGCATGCCATTCTGGAATGGGGGACCCTACCAGTACCCCAAAACTCTCTGTGGACACCTGCAAGGTGGCAGCCTCACGCAACATGGATGAGGATTATGTGGATGAGGAAGAGGAGAAGGAGAATGCACAGCAGGCAAGCAGAGAATCTGTTCTCCCCAACAGCCAGGACCTTTTCCTCACCCTGGAGCCAATACCTGTCCAGGGCCTATTGTTCCAGGATCCTGAAGGTGGAGAAGGCACCTCTGGTGAGTGCACATTTTTAACAACACTACAGGGGTTAAAGGCAATTGTGTTTAATGTTTTATTTGCCCTGAGCAATTGGGATGCATTCGCAGCCAGTACAGCTAATGGAAAAGGTTGTTAATGTGTCTGGGGATGGAGCAGGAATCCTCCAGGGACATCTCCATCAAGCTCTCCTGGAGGTACTCTGAAAGTCTTTGCAGAAGGTTTCTGGAGAGAGCTGCCTGATTTCGTTCTCCATGGTAGGACACTTTACCACACCAAGCCAGTAGCAAGTGGTCTGGAATCATTGCTGCACAAAGTATGGCAATGAATGGTCCTGGTTTTGGTTGCATTCATGCAACACTTGGTCTTTATCTTTCTGTGTCAGCCTCAGGAGAGTGATATCATTCATGGTCACCTGGTTGAAATAGGGGAAGTTTTGTAAGGGAACAGTAATCCCCTCTGTTTGCTGATCCCTGACACATTAGACCTCAGGCATGCTTGGCTGTTTGCACTTGGCTAAAAGGGATCATCCGGGAGAAAAGCCATGCGGGGGGAGGAAGGGAGGGGTGTGCTGCACATCCACCCCAAAACCGCGGTCCCTCCTTTTAAACGGTAAACGCAACTGGCATTGGTTGCTATGGGAAAGGAGAGTGCTGCAGTTTGAAACCATTCCCACACGTTATGAATGCAGAAGAAGCCAACCCCACATACCCTTTGGCTTACTATGGCTGCCTGCAAACTGAATTCTGTTGCCCAGCCATGTGTGATGTGTCACTGTACCAGCAGGTGCTCAATATAAAAGGCAAAATGCGACCTTGTACCTAAAACATATGTGCTGTCTGCTGTGAATTGCTTGATTCACTGTGAAAGAGTCTCCCTTTTGTTCTCAGAAATGTATCTTCTTAAAAGTCTACTCTCCCTTTTTTCTCCCCTGCAACTGCAAATGCTTCTATGCTCCCCACATCAACTCCGTCCCTGAGGTATCACAGATTAGAAGGCAAAAAAAACGTACTCGTTATTACGTGTTTTCCGAGCTCACGCAAGTCTCCTGCACTGATAGGGCACAGCTGAATGCATGGAGGCATTCAGTGGCAGAGGCCAGGAAAGCTTACAGTGAGCATGATTCGAACACGCAGGAGTACATGCTGAGACTAATGGGAGAGGAAACAGACATGATGAGGCGTCTGGTAGAGCAGCAGGAAAGGCAACTAGAGTACAGACTCCTGCTGCAGCCATTGTGTAACCGCCTGCCCTTCTCACCAAGTTCCATATCCTCCTCACCCAGATGCACAAGAACGCGGAGGGGAGGCTCCAGGAACCCTGCCACTCAACTCCAGGGGATGAGCCAAGCAACCGAAGGCTGTCATTCAAACAGCTTTGATTTGCAGTGTGGTTACAACAGGGCCGCCCGGGGTGGGGGGGGCAAGTGGGGCAATTTGCCCTGGACACCACAGGGGCCCCCACGAGAATATAGTATTCTATAGTATTGCAACTTTTTTTTTATGGAAGGGGCCCCCAAAATTGCTTTGCCCCAAGCCCCCTGAATCCTCTGGGCGGCCCTGGGCTACAATAAGTAATGTGGCCTTATCCTTCCCTCCTCAGCCACCCCACCCTGTTATCAAACTCTTTGTACACCCAGGCTTCCTTTTACTAGTCAGCGTTGTCAGTGATCTAAAGTATTTTTTAATAAATAAAGAATTAATGGATTCAGAACAATAGGGACTTTATTTCCTGTGCCAGCTGTAGTCGAAGGGGGGACAGGGATTGGCTTACAGGGAAGTACCTTCACCAAAGGGGGTGGGTTTGAATCAAGGACAAACACATAGAACTGTCACACCATAGCCTGGTCAGTCATGAAACTGTTTTTCAAACCTCTCTGATGCACAGTGCACCTCAGTGTGCTTTTCTAATTGCCCTGGTGCCTGGCTGTTCAAAATTGACCACCAGGCAATCTGCCTCAACCTCCCACCCCGCCATAAATGTCTCCTCCTTACTCTCACAGATATTATGGAGCACACAGCAAGCAGCAATAACAATGGGAATATTGCTTTCGCTGAGGTCTAACCTACTCAGCAAACTGTGCCAGCGCCCCTTTAAACATCCAAAGGCACATTCTACCACCATTCTGCACTTGCTCGGCCTATAGTTGAACGACTCCTTACTGCTGTCCAGGCTGCCTGTGTATGGCTTCATGAGCCACGGGAGTAAGGCGTAGGCTGGGTCCTCAAGGTTAACTACTGGCATTTCAGCATCCCCAACAGTAATTTTCTGGTCTGGGAAGAAAGTTCATTCTTGCAACTTTCCGAACATCCCGGAGTTCTGAAAGATGCGAGCATCATGAACCTTTCCCGACCATCCCATGTTGATATTGTTAAAATGGCCCTTGTGATCCACCAGTGCTTGCAACACCATTGAGAAGTACCTCTTGCAGTTTATGTACTCTGTAGCAAGGTGGTCCAGTACCGAGATAGGGATATGCATACCGTCTATCGCCCCACCACAGTTAGGGAACTCCATTGCAGCAAAGACATCCATTAGGACTTGCACATTTCCCAGAGTCAGTACCCTTCTTAGCAGAAGGATATTGATTGTCCTGGCTACTTGGATCACAGCAGCCCTCATGGTAGATTTACGCACTCCGAATTGATTACCAACTGACCAGCAGTCAGTCGTTGCAGGCTTCCAAAGGGCTATTGCCATTTGCTTCTCAATTGTCAGGGCAGGTCTTGTATTGGTATTTCTGCACTTCAGGGTGGGGGAAAGCAACTCACAAAGTTCCATGAAAGTGACCTTATGCATGCGAAAGTTTCACAGCCACTGGGAATCATCCCATATGTGCAACACTATGTGGTCCCACCAGTCTGTGCTTGTTTGCCAGGCCCAGAATTGGTGTTCCACTGTATCAACATGCCCCAATGTCGCCATGATATCCCAACTGCCACATCCCGTGCTTTCAGAAACATCTGTGTCCATATGCTCCTCACAATCTTCCTCGTGCTGGCAGCTCCTAGCTAGGATCTGCACAAACTGAAGGATAATGCGCAAGGTGTTTACAATGCTCACGAAAGCAGTGTGCAACTGAGCAGGCTCCATGCTTGTCGTGCTATGGCGTCTGCAAGGATAACCCAGGAAAAAAGGCTCAAAATGGTTGTTTGCCATTGCTTTCAAGGTGAGAGGGAGGGAGGGGAGAAGGACGACATGTACCCAAAACCACTTGCGATAATGGTTTTGCCCCATCAGACATTGGGAGCTTAACCCAGAATTCCAGTGGGCAGTGGGGACTGTGGAATAGTTACCCACAGTGCACCACACCATGAGTCGATGCGCTTAGTGGGGACACGCATGATCAACTGCATAAAATTGGTTACTAAAGATCGACTTCTATCAAATCGACCTCATAGTGTAGTGTAGACATGCCCTGAGATATCTTCCATAATGATCACACCCTGTGGAAAGTGTGCGGACAGGAATGATTATCAGGCCCACCCTACAGTGCTGACTCTCCCCAACAGCCACATGCCCTGTGTACAGCAGGGTCTGCGAAGAGTAATTTACCCTGCCTCTGTGGCTACTCACCATTTTGGGGGTCTTGTGGTTCATGTGTGCTTGCCTGGAGTCAGCCAGTTAGTGACAGGTATGTGAGTACTGGCTGTGTTTTAAAGCACTGAATCAGTGGTGTCCGTGTTGCAAACAATACTGCTTCTGTAAAATGTTGCATTTAACCTTCACAGAGATGACCTTGGGAGCCCAGCCTCCCTCTTTGTTATCAGAGGCTGAACAGCTGCACAAAATTAGAAAGTGACCAAGAAGAACTAAGGAGGACTTTCTGCATGATGTTATGATGCACTCTGCCACCAAGAAACAGGAACTGAAGGAGTGGTGAGACAGGGAGAAGAGGGACCGAAAGGAGAACACAGCATGCCAGAATGAAGCCACGGAGTGGCTCTTAAAGGTTATGGAGCACCAAGCAGACATGCTCCAGGCGATACTAGCTTTTCAAACCAAGCAGCTCTGCGCCCGCCCTCCCCTTCAGTCGCTGTCGCAAAACTCTTTCCCATGCACCGCCAACACACTTTTATCAACCTCCTGGCTGCAGTCTATACCCGCAGCATTGCACTCCTCCCCCTCACAGTCCAGCACTGAGGACTCCCACTACCCACTGCACTCAACACCCATCCCTCTGCAGTTTGGCCCTGCTGAAGTACAGCACCCACTGCATTGTACTCCAAAGGAGAAGGTTGGACATGATCCCTGGACATACACAAATATTTAGACGTCCTAGGACCCCAACTCCTCCTGGACCTTCCCTTCCCTCCTCCCCCTCACTGCTGATGGGTTTTTTTGTTTGACTCTCTCCTCTGGTTGTTGTCTTTTATTAAAAGAAGTGTGTTGGTTTGAAAGCAATCGTTATTCTATTAATTGAAAGCAAAAAGAGCACTGCAAAGCAACATACAATTATGTTAAACCCACATATTGCATCATGTGCACCAATCACCACCTAGCATTACAAGCACTGCACTCCCGAGCATATCAACAAACATTAGTGGCTTTCAGCTTCAAATTGCTGCCTCAAGGCATCCCTGATCCTTATGGTCACGCACTGTGCCCCTCTAATAGCCCTGATCTCTGGCTGTTTGAACTCAGCCTCCAGATGCTGAGCCTCTGCAGTCCAGCCCTGAGTGAAGCTTTCACCTTTCCCTTCACAAATATTATGGAGCATACAGCACGCAGTTATAAGCATAGGAACATTGTCATTGGCCAGGTCCAGCTTCCCATAGAGGCATTGCCAGCAGGCTTTTAAACAACCAAAAGCACACTCAACAGTCATTCTGCACTTGCTCAGCCTGTTGTTGAACTGCTCCTTGCTTCTGTCAAGTTGCCCTGTGTATGGCTTCATAAGCCACAGCATTAAGGGGTAGGTGGGGTCTCCCAGGATCACAGTGGGCATTTTAACTTCCCCTATGGTGAGCTTCTGGTCCAGGAAGAAAGTCCCTGCTTCCAGCTTCCTGAACAGGCCAGTGTTCCAAAAGATGTGTGCGTCATACACCTTTCTGGACCACCCCACGTTAATGTCTGTGAAACGCCCATGGTGATCCACAAGCACCTGGAGAACCATTGAGAAATACCCCTTGCGCTTAATGTACTTGGTGGCTAAGTGGTCTGGTGCCAGAACTGGAATATGCGTGGCATCTATTGCCCCTCCACAGTTAGGGAAGCCCATTTGTACAAAGTCATCTACAGTGTCACACACATTGTGTATCTTGGTCTTTCGGTCATGGTCATGGCCTATCGGAACAGGATGTAATTAATGGCCCTGCACACCTCTGTCAACATGAGTCCACCGGTAGACTTTCCCACTGCGAACTGATTAGCGATCAATTGGTAGCAGTCTGGAGTAGCTGGCTTCCACAGTGCAATTGCCACGTGCTTCTCCAATGGCAGGGCAGCTCTCATTCTCGTGTCCTTGTGCCGCTGGGCTGGGGCGAACTCATCACACAGTCCCATGAATGTGGCTTTCCTCATCATCCCAGATATGCATCACAATGTGCTCCCACCACTCAGTGCTTGTTTCCCAAGCCCCAAAGTGGTGTTCCACTGTGGTCAGCACCTCCGTGAATGCCACAAGCAATCTCATGTCGTAGTTACTATGCGTAGTGAGATCAATGTCACACTTCTTTTGCCTCTGTAGCTTAAGGACGTGACGTGTTGCTCAGAGCGAGCAGCATACTGGTCAGCAGTTCGGGATCCATTCCTGCAGTCCAAAGAGGCAGGGCACGCAGTACACAAACCATTGAAAGACGGCGCCAAATGCAGACAGAAGCACAGGGGCTGCTGGGATGCGAAGTAATGCACCACAGGTCATTGGGACAGGACCCAGGATGCCCCGTGACCCCATCTGCCTTCCCACAAGTCTTAGCGGCAGAAGAGAAAGAGGTGGATTTACTACAGCAATGGAAAAACTCCTTCCATCACTATAGCAAGTGTCTACAGTACAGTGCTACAGTGACAGAAGTGCAGAGATATGCCAATGTAGTTCAGCCAAACGTTTGTGCTCTTTTCTTGCTATGAAGAGTCAGAAATGAAGAGGGGTAGCGGCTAACATAACCACATTTTTAATAGTATTTTGCAGACAGCCTGTTTACATCTTCCTCTATTTATAATGTTTTCTAAACACCCTGAGACCAGTTTGAAGCTGATTATAACTTGCTGATCTTTTTTAAAATTCCAGATGAATGTTCAGTTTGGCCATATCCATTTTGCTCGTCATCCCAGATGTGCATCACAATATGATCCCACCAGTCAGTGCTTGTTTCCCAAGCCCAAAAGCAGAGTTCCACTGTGGTCAGCACCTCCATGAATGCCACAAGCAATCTCGTGTCATAGCTATTATGCGTGGTGAGATCAATGTCACACTTCTTTTGCCTCTGCAGTTTAAAGATTAATTCCACTGCCACTCGTGACATGTTGGTCAGAGTGAACAGCATATTGGTCAAAACTTCGGAATCCATTTGTAAACATTTGTGGAAACAATCTTTTGTTCATGCAAATGTTTGAGACCTGGCTGTTCTTTACACAAATATTCCTATCAAACAACAGAATCCATGGGTGAAAGAGTCACTATTCTAATATTTGTGTCACTCTAGTGTTCTTGTGGCCAAAATGGAGTCTACTCTGCAGGCAGCTCTGACCAAGAGAAGCTGCGCACAGGAACGTAGCAGGGAAAGTCCGTTCCACCTCAGGGGCACCTGTTCCAAACCCCACAACATGAACACACACACACTGGAAAAGTACAATGGATATAAGAAAGGGAAATATTTATTTACAGAGAGATGAAAGGAGAAAAACAACAGGGGGAAATATAGGGGGTGCGGTAAAACAGGGCTGCATTTAACTCAAGGCTCCCCAGGCCCAGTGGTACCACAGTCTGAAAGCAAGACAGTGAGCAATGTGTCTGCACACAGAGCTCAGGAGTTCTGGGCAGAGTTCCAGTCTGGTGCTGAGTCCTGGGTGCTCCTGGTCATCTTTGGCACCAGTAAAGTTTCCCCAACAAACCGCACTGGTGCCCTCTTCTGCCACTTTCTACAGACCCACACAAAGTGACAACCTCCTCACTTAACTAGCTAACAGCCTCCCTCCTTATTCCCAATGCAAAGTCACAAGCCCCAGTACTCACAGCCTCATGCAGCTCTAGGCAGCAATGATACTGGGTCCAGCTCCGGTGTGTCCTTCTCAGGCGATTCGTCCCTGGCACAGAGCTCCTCCTGGCTCCTGTCCTGGGGTGTCCCCAGTTGGCTGCTCTGTCCCTCCCAGACTGTAGGCAGATTCTTGGCTGCTTCACTCTGCGAGGGCCTGCTTGCTGCAGCCCTTCTGTCTGGAGATCCGGACACACACGCCTGTTGTTCTTCCCTCTCTCCCTCTCCCTCCCACCAACTGCACTTCCTCTTTCTGGAACAATCAGCACTTCCCTTCTCAGGAAAAAGATTTAAAGGGGCCATACTCTCTAAACGCCAAAGGGGTTGCACTTGAAAAGTTTCAGTTATTCAATTGCAGACTAGAAACATCATGTGGATTAGGTAACTAATCACTATACCGTGAGTAAAGAATAATCAGTTTAGTGAAAATTGTCAGGATCCTGACAAGGGCCGTCAGTACTAATGATCAGAGTAGGGTCAAACCTGAGGCTGAGAGTAGCAGAAGAGTTTGTAGTCAAGTTCCAGGTGGGGATTAATGCCAAGGATCACAGTCCAAGTTGGGTTTCAGAGTCCAAGGTCCACATCAAGCCAAGGTCAAAGCCAGGAGTTCAAGAGCAGGAATGGCCAGAGAAACTACACTGTTACCTGGGCACTTCTGGTAATGCCCAAACACTGAGTGGGTCATGATCCCATGAAATTGGCTCAGCTCTGTGACAGAATACACCCCTGTGTTCACACCAGGTGCTCTATTGTAAAAATCTTTGTACAAGGCATGCTTTGTGAGGTATCATTTTAAAACTCATAACTTGCTGATCAGTCACATCGTGGTGAAATGTGTGTAGCAGCTTTGTGCATAGAGTTATACATTTCCACTGTATAATGTCCCCAATGAAGTGATCAGACAGCAGAGTGGAGTGCAGGTCATCGTTGTGGAGAGCAGGCATAGTAAAATGCAATGGGCTGGGCATATAGCGAGGCTCACTGACAATTGATGAACTGCAGCTGTCACCAAGTGGTACCCACAGGAACTGAAACGACCACTCGGCCAATCTCCAAAGAGGTGGGAAGATTTTATCATGAAAAAACATGGCTGTACATGGAGAAGGAAGGCCAGGATACAAGAAGAATTGAAGATGTGTTGTGATCGGCACTATCTATACGAGGGCTGAAGGACCGATCGATCGATCAAGGTGATAATGTTAAAAATATACGTTCAGATTCGCATAGCACCAACCTGGTCAAACAGACCTGTCTTGAACAAAGAGTTTATGCTTGTCTTCCTTTGCATTTAAGCAGTAAACAGAGTCATCAAGTGGAAAGGCAAAGGGAAAAAACAAAGGAAGTTCACACAGGTGACAAAACCCAGCAGGGAACATCCTTCCACACAGACTTTTTGTAGCCTCGTTCTCAGCTGGAAATTCTTTTCAAGAGGGGATATTAAAATTATAAAAAGGAGGAACAGACACCCTAAGGCACTTCTCTCTTTCTTCTTGCCCATCTCATTCTTCACACCTGAGAAGGCAAAGGAAACAGCCACTTGACTCTGGTTGGGGGGGTCCTGACCTGAAAGTTTGGTCTGTAATGCTGTTGGAAGCATGTGGTAAGAAACTTTGCTTTTAAGCTAATATAGTTTGTTAAGCTAGACTCTAGAAAGTGTTTTTATCTTTATTTTCTTGTAACCATTTCTGACTTTTATGCCTCATTGCTTGTACTCAGTTAAACTCTCTCTTTGTAGTCAATAAACTTATACTGGATTAGATAAAACAATAAAATGTTTAAGTTAAATTATCTGGATAACTATTTAGGGTAACAGGCAAGTGTATACTATTCCTTTAAAGGAATAGATGACTTAATATATTTGGACCGTCCAGGAGAGGGCTGGGCAGTACAAGACATACATTTCTGGGGAAAATCCAGGACTGGAAGTGTGTTGGGGTCACCATGCAGAAGTAATCAAGTAACAGCCAGAGTGTGGCTGGCAGGTTGCAGTTATGTACAGACATTCAAGGTGTGGCTTGCATGCTGGAAGGCTGTTTGTGAGCAACCCAGGTGGGAACTACTTCAGCAAGGCATTGTAAGGCACCCAAGGTTCCAGGGCAGGGTTGACACAGCCTCCCACTGGTCTGGATTGTGCCCTAGTATGTCACAAACTCAGCTCTGCTGGCTGGTTTTGTGGTCTGCTCAACTCTCTGCCAGTCCAGTCAAGGAGACTGCTCTGCCACCACCAGTCCGGAGTCCACTCAAGGAATTGAGTCCACTCAACTCTGCTGCTTGCCAGTCAAGGAGTTTGCTCCAGAGTCCATTCCACTGATCTAGCCAGGAAGTACTTTCCATGCCACCAGTTTGGTCAAGGTGTTAAGTCTGGTCCATTCTATTGCCACCTTAGAGTCCACAAATTCCTTTCTCAAGCTGCTGGATAGTCCACTACAGAACCAAGTAGACACAGAACTCCTGTTTCTTACATTCAGCCTCCTCACACAGGACAATTCTTTTTCTCCTGTTCTTCACCACCTAAGCTTCACTACCACCAAGACCCAATTCTGGTTGAGTTAGGGTGACCCTTCATTCTTTGCCATTTTTGGAGTACTGTCAAGATAATTGTTAAGTACATATACTGAAACAAAATCAGCCAAAACCACCACACCTGTTAGATGGAATTGTGGGTAAATAATTATGGAAGTGAAGTTGACAGAGTTGCCTTTTCCCCTTCTCACTAGCAGACAGCTCCAGAGAGCTCCATCCCTTTAGGCCTTTTAGCTTGTGGCTTACAGTTGCACTACTCGAGTTTCATGCCAGTAACTCCACTGTTTTCAATGGAGTTATATCAGTGTGAAACTGGAATAAAGCAGGCCCTATGTTAAATCACAGCTCAACATCTATTACAATCAAACACCCATCATTTCCAATACCTTGCAAATTATAGTGATTGTTTATAAAGTAAGTAAGTGTAACTGAAACACAATCTTAATAAAAAGTCATTATAAATACACTTTCTCAAAACAGGGCAATTATTGGTTTCACAGATATTATGCTGTCATGGTCATTAGTGTTATTTCTATCTTGTAAATTTTTCTGAATCTTTCAAGTTTTTTATCCATGGAGACTATTGTGACCTGGATCCTTTTATTAATACCTACTGGGATTTTTCTTGAACAGAGCAAATACGGGCTGGCACAAGTCAGATCCCCGCCTCTGAATGGCACAAAATGAAAAACTGGTCACAAACAATGAACTCCTTTAATATCCTCATCTATTTCTAAGTGGTAGGATATATCTAGACTCTCAGATGGGATAGAGGCATAGAGTAAATATTAATCACTTTTAAGTGAGGCACAAGCTCATATTTCAGACTTGTCTGTTTCTCTCCTGCCTGGTGGTTGTATAGTAGAGGTGGTACTCACCACTCAAGGAGAGGAAGCATGGTCCAGTAGCTAGGATGTTAGTCTGGGATGTGGGAGACCTGGGTCCAATCTGAGCTCTGCCACAGATTTCCTGTGTGACCTTGGGCAAGTCATTTAGTTTCTCTCTCGCTCAGTTTTCCCCTGTAAAATGGACATAACAGTACTTCCCTACCTCACAGGGGTATTGTGCATGAAATAAAGACAGTGAGCTGCTCAGATACTATGGTAATGGGGGTCTGTATAAGGACAATAGTCCCTCCAGAAAGAGTTATATTCCACAATCAGGAGTGGTATTTTTTTCAAATGATATTTTATTTGTTTTTAGTATAACAGCAGTAATGCTAAGCACAGCCTTGTCAAGTTTTATCTCAGACAAAGATTTGGTGGTCCCTTCTGTGAACTCTATGGGCTGGTCTACACCAGTTATGTTGCTTAGGAGTGTGAAAAACCCACATCCTGAGCAATGTTGTTAAGCCAACCTAAGTCCCAGTGTAGAACATGCTTGGTCGACAGAAGAATTCCTCTATCAACCTAGCTACCATCTCTTGGGGAGGTGAATTATGAGAAACCTTCCCATCTGCTTAGCTAGTGTGCACACTGAAGCGCTACAGCAATGCAGCTGCAGCTGTGCCGCTGTAGCATTTCAAGTGTAGACAAGCCCTATGACACTATGACTCTGAAGCCTGTTTTAGTTTAAAATGTAATTGAAAGTGTGATGATCTTGAGAAGCACTTTCAACATGCTATGTGGAGAATTCACCAGGCAAACCCCTTTACTGCTAATATTAGTATTCATTCCCTGCACATCAGACTGAATATTTACTTCTTAGTTTGAGTGTTTAAATTACCAATTTAAATATCATTTTCTCACTGTTGTAATCAACTGCCATCTAGGAATGTTTGTAAAATGTTTAAAAAGGACATTTTGGAGTTAAAACATGTTTCAGTGTTTTTCAAAAACGTCATTTTTAAGGTATTTTGAACACAAGTCTAAAATTTCGATTCATGATTTCTTCAGAAAAGATATGAAAAAAAACCTACCAAGGACTTGTTTTAGCTGTACTCAAAGAACTAATACACTGAATAAAAGGTTTGTGGCACCAGTTTTGTGCCATCAGGGGACAGAGGGAATCAACATGCTAGCTCTGGGTGTTGGTGACAGGGTGTACCAACTCCACACTGGTGAGGCGAGGGTTAGGGAGTTGCTCTGGGCACTGGAAGACATGCCCCCTCACCTCTGCTGGGCTTGCTGCCACAGGAGGGAGAGTTCAAAAGGGAGCAACTCAGCTCATCTGGGCTGACTGAGCCGGAGAGCAGTTGGGTGCTACAGCCTCCAGCAGAGAAACCGCCAGGGCTCTATGTGGCTTGGGCTTGGCCTCACAATCAAGTCACCACAGGCCTTCCAACCACAGAGGGCCAAGGGCAGCAAGTCACTGCAAAGAGGGGAGAACACTCCAGAGTGTGAGCTGAGAGAACTCCAAGGGGGAACCCAAGACACACCCATAGCAGAGATGGAGGAACAGAAGCAGGGGTAAGAAGTGACCCAGGGAATAGGCATAAGGGTGGCCACCTCTAGGCCACCTATTGGGACCATTATTTTTAAGGGTCCTGGATTGGAACCTGGTGGAGCCCAGGTTCTCCGATCCACAGCCACTGATTCTTGCTGTTGGGTGACCCGGTTGCTGGCTCTAGCTGCTAGACAATGTGGCCCTAGACTCTCGCCATGAGGCCACATTGCCACTGGCTCTAGCTGCTGGACAAGGCTGCCATGGACTCTCATTATTGGGTGACATTAGCACTGACTCTAGCCGCTAAGTAGGAGTCTGTGGTTGCCTGGCCATTTGGTGACATTGCTGCTGATTCTAGATGCTAGTTAAGGCAGCCACAGACTCGCACCCTGGGGCCACGTTGCCATTGGCTTTAGCCACTAAGCAGGGTGGCCACAGACTCTCACCCCTGGGTGACATAGCCTGGAGTATTGCCACTAACCAGTACTGCCAGTCTTGGACACAACCCCCCTGATATTGTCACAGAGAGTGAGTGAATGTTCTAGCTCTGTGCATGGATGATGCACGGGGTCGTGCACTAGTTTTGTGAGTGAGTGACACACTCTGCTTTGTTTCCCTGCTAGCTAACCACACCAATAATGCTTCAGTCTTATGCTTCTAGTCCTCTCCTGAATTGACAACAATTAAATAAAAGGCCCCTACTCTAAGCGTATCACTGTCTAGCAACCCTTTACATGGCATCTTCAAGCCTAACTGATTGGCCCTATTTCCAGCCACCCTGACTGCTTCCTGGTTTCACTGTCCTAGAGGCTCTCTCTAACTCAAAGCATTGGAGCTTATAAATGCAGTGCAACTCTTCAGGTATCTGGTCCTCTCAGAAACTGGGGTAATTTCCCCTCTGGAACTGACTGCAAGACCCACTACTCCAACCCTCTTTATAGTGCCTGTCCTTTTGCAAGTAGATGCTTCTTTAACTCTTCCAGGAGTTTCTGCTGAGGATAATTCTTAATGCAGTTCTATCACTAGGTTCTTGTCATGCTCCTTTTGCCCCACTACCAAATCCATGCCTTACTTGGTTGTCTTTCCTGCTCCTGCATCTGGCCTTGGTCAGCATTAACCTACATGATTTCCCCCACTGTGGTCTATAATCAGGGCGTGCCCACAACATTTTGGAACCTGAGGCAGGGAGCTCAAATGACACCTCCATGCCCCCTCCCTTGGGCCAAAACTTTGAAAGGTCTCAAGCCTGCCTTCTTCCTGTTCTACTCCTCTCATGGTACTGCTCTGCTACCTACCCCAATAAAGGAGAACTAACAACTTAAAATGCCTTATTCAAAAATTTTAAGTAACACTTAACTTTCAAACACCCGAACAGCAAATGTAACTTTTCTTGTCTACATAGTAAACACTGGCATTTTTATCTGTTTGAATAATCAAAGTGGTGCTTTCCGTGCTTTCTTGGTTGCAAAGATTTGAACTGCTTCCTGCTGAAGGTCCACAGTCTGGGCCAGCTCATGCTCTGTTGAGATGGTTGCAAGGCCAACCAGCCTCTCCTGTGTCACTGTGGAGCGTAGATGTGTTTTTATTAACTTCAGCTTGGAGAAGCTGCGTTCTCTACTGGCAACTGTTACAGGAAGTGTTAGAAGTATGTGCAGAGTTGGAGTTGATCCTGCTGAAATGTATGTTGAAAGGGTATTCAATTCATCACCTAAATCACTCGCATCAATATCGCACGTCATCATGTGTCAACACTGTCTCTAATGCCCTGCATTGCTGGTGTAGCTCTTCTTCAGGTATAGTGAGGAGTTTTGGAATATCATACAACATCCCAAATGTACTGCTGTGTTCCTTGAGCTGCATGAAACATTTTTCAACAGACCATGTTGCACAATCTAGCACCTGGTTAAAGAATTCAACTTTGAATTGTTTGGGGTCTCTTATGGGATTATTCCGTGCCTCGTAATCAAAATGTTTTCTTCTTCGGTGACTCTTGTATCCTTGAATGAGTGGGAAAATAGCTTCAGTGTGAAGTTCTTCTGCCAACTTCTGTGCACTCTTCAGAATGTTTTGAAATCCCTCATCTGACCGGTAAGACTGTAGGTATGACTTTGCTTTCTCCAGTTGTACCATTGCTCCAGATATATCAAGGTCAACACCTTGGAGTCTCTTGCTTACAACATTTATTTCAAACAGTATGTCATGCCACAATAATAAGCTTCACAGAAATTTGAAATTATGTATGTTTCTGGTGATTCCATTTCCCTCTGCCACTGTTCTCCCACAAACAGTTCCTGTCATAGCATTATCCTCTATAATAGCAACTATGGCATCATCTAACTTCTCAATTTGGTGTTTGATAGGCTTTATCACCTCCACTCGACTTTCCCATTGTGTGGCACTCAGTGGTTTCAGTGTCAGAGAGGATGTTCCCAGATGTTGCTTCAAAATTTGTCATTGATGAGTTGATGCAGAGAAAAATACATAGATGCTTTGAATTACATTAAAAAATTCAGCAGCCTCACTACAAGCTGCTGTTGCATCACTGACCACCAAGTTCAATGAATGAGAACTGCATGGGATAAAAAAAGCTTGAGGGTTTAACTCGCGGATCCGTGTCTGCACGCCTCTGTTCTTTCCTCTCATGTTGGCACCATTATCGCAGCCCTGACCTCTCATGTCAGCTCTCACAATTCCCGTATCTTCCAGCCTTTTAAAAAGCACATTTGTCATACCAGCTCCTGTAGTATCATCAATGTCAATAAATTCTAGAAAATTGTCTCTGACAGTCACCATTGCAGGGACATTTTCACTAGGTTCTGTTGTTGTTACAAAACACACCATTAAAGTCATTTGTTCCATATGGCTGATGTCAGGTGTGCAGGCCAGAATAACAGAGTAATATATTGCTGACTTCAGATCTGCCACAATTTTCTATTTGACTTTTGTTGCCAGTAACTGTATGATCTCATTTTGAATTGTTTTTCCAAGGTAGTGGTGTGTGTATGTTTCTTGGGTGGTGACTCTTCTTAGATGATTCTGGAGTACAGCATCGTACTCAGCCATCAGCTCCACAATTTTAAGGAAGTTTCCATTGTTTGGCACATACAGCTGATCTGAAGTGCCATGCAGTGCTAGGTTTTGGGTAGCAAGCATTCTCACAATGGCAATGAGCCTTTTCAGAACATTTTGCCAGTAAAGAGACTGATGCAGTCTTCTCTTGATGCTGATCATCTATGGTGGCCTTTAACCTGAGTCTCATCTCAAGCTCTTTCCACCTATGGAATGCTCTCAGGTGATTTGCTGCCGTATCCTGGCGTGCCAGATTTCTAGCCAGATTTTTCCAGTCCTTTGTTCCTGTAGAACCCAATGTGGCTGGAACATTAGACTGGAAGAGTTTGCAACAAAAGCAGTATGCTGCATTCTGGGTTTTTGAGTACATAAGCCATGGCCTCTCCACTTTGTCACCATTGGGGATTTCACGCCAGTAACGTGTTGGATGAAAACTTCTATTTTCATTGTCTTTGGGGAACATGAAGTTTTTCACTTGTAGTGGCCCATGAAGTACAAGGAAGATCCTCAGGCTATTGCTCAAGGGGTCCACAGTCCTGAATCATCTAGACTTAAGGAACTAAACTCAGCAGCAGTTGTTTCTTGCACCTCCACCACACTCTTCTCTGATCTACACTTTTCTTCAGGAATATGCATGGTTACATCCATTTGAGGTGGAGATATGGATGCTGCAGTAGCTGCCAGGTCACCTGCACTCTGACTGAACTGGAAGATCAGGCATCTCCTCACCACTCACATACTCACTGGGCCCGGAAGGCTCATTGTGAACATCTGTGTCTGTGTATCTCAGGAGAGCTCTTCCTGCTTAGATAGAAAAGCTTCCTTTACTTTCTTTCATTTTCTCAATGCTGCCCCAGAGGGGCATTTTCTTCTTTCACTCATGACTTCTGTTCTGTGACAGCTACAATGACTCTCAACACTCAGTTGAAGGGGACAAATAAGCAGGCTGGTAGCAGGGCCTGAGTGAGGGAAGATATCAGTGTCTTAAGGGCCTAAGTGACTCTTACTACTTCAGTTGACTGCCTGTTCTCCTCAGGTGGGTTCAGGGAAATAGCAGGAAATAGGAAGCTCCCTGAGAAGCTGGCTAGAGAGGTACATAAGAGGCTCCTCCTCCTCTCTCTCCCTGCAGCTCCTGCTGCTTTCTGTTATTCCCTCTCACCTTTTCTCCTGCCTGCTTGTTATGTCTCTTGTGCCCTCCTTCCTCCAGCATAGCACTCCATCACTGTGCATCTAGAACAGAGAGAATACAAATGCATCAGCAGCAGACAATCTTCTATACCGTGGCTCCTGGTGCCCCCCTTCCTGCCCCCACCCCAGTCTGGCACCTGAGGCGGCCGCCTCAGTTCGCCTCATGGTAAGGCCAGCCCTGTCTGTAATGGAGATAGTGGAAGGTAGCAGCCATCACACACCATGACAAGCCATCCATCACCATTGTTATAGTGCCCAGCAGCCCCAGTCATGGACCCCATTGTGCTAGGTTCTGTACAAACACTGAATAAAAAGACAGTCCTTGCCCCAAGTAGCTTACAATCTAAGTATAAGACAAGAGACAACATATGGATAGAGACAGACTAACAGAAGTGTACAAGAAAACATTATAAGATTGCTCATGTTGAAGCTATTCTGCCATAAGGACTCAGGAGCCCTACGCTTCATAGGAAGCAAGGGCCTCCATGCAAGAGGCACTACAACGCAAATCTCCAGAGACTGTATAGTTTTGGGGAGCTAACACAGTGACCCCAAAAAGCAGAAGAGTATAAACTCTGCAAGGCTGCTACTGAGGAGCAACCCTCCTGGGAGACTGTGCAATGTTACCAACTCTCAAAATCCTGAGTATCTATTTTGGTTGGGGCTGCAGCCAGTCTCTGGTGAGGCCAGAAGTGCCAACCCTGTCCCAAATTTTCAGCCCTGAAGGGGGAGTGGAGAGGGAGGAACCCCCTCTGATTGGCTGCTTTACCTACTTGCTAGTGTAAGCAGGAGATTTGTCCCACTGTAGTAGAGGGATTTTTTTATGTACACAGTACCCCAGCTGAGCGACGAAAGGATCTAAATCCTTGCCTTGATTCATTTCACCCCAAGCCTGCCCCCCTTGACTTTCTCTCCCAGCCCTGTGTGAGCAGGAGTCGCACAACTCAGGGAAGACTGAGTGCAGGGGTTCCTGGATGTTTACCTCAGTCTCTCCATGGGGATCACAGAATTAATTCATTAGAATGCCGGGGTTTGGGGAGCAGCTGGAAGCACCGTGCCATCAGGCAGCAGCAAGAGACGTAGTCGGGCCAGAACCACCTGACCCTGCACATTTGGGAGAGTGGGCAACACTGTAACTGTCACACACACACTCTGGGGTTAAAATATCAGGACAAACCAAAACCACACCATGTAATTTTCTTCTTTTTTAATTATGACTTGGGGCTCAATCCTATGATTCTGGGGGGTCTGACTGTTGAACTTTTGGGGTTGGCAACACTGTCTCTGGTTCTCAGTAACTAGCTGAGTCAGTTGAAAGTATGCCTGGACTTTAAAAGCGACATGCTACATGGGATAGTTTATCTGAACTGGAATCTAATGAAATTTACTGGGGCCAGTTAACCCCAGATGTAGCTCTACTGAAGTCAGCAGAGTTATTCCAAGGATAAATATGGACCATAAAGAATAAGAAACTTTGGATTAATTCAGAGATGATGAGCAAGGTGATGTAAATTAGACTCTGTGACATGCAGACTCAGTGAAACTCCTTTAGACTCTCCTCTGGATTTGCCCATTAGTTCTCTAATACCAAACTTTTGTAAAAAGCTTCATTCTCATTTTCATTCTTATATATTTTCAGAATCTGAAAAGCAAAGTTGGAAGCAACAGTATCTCAGTACAATACAAAATAGAATCTAAAGTAAGTCAGCCAGCTCAAGAAGTGCTTTTCTCAGAAAAAATATTTTAAAAACATTAAATTACACCCATTTTCATTAAGAAAAGACATTGAAAAAACAGACATTGTGATTTAAATCTATAGGAGAACTATAGAGGAACAATGAAGAACTCTTAACTATTGGCCATGATGGGTTTTATAATAACGTTGTTTTATTTAGATTTCTCAGGTGAAATCCTCACTCCGTGGAAGTAAATGGGAGTTTTACCATGAACTTCAGTGGGGTTAGGATATCTCCTCTAAAAAGTTAGATATTATCTATTTATGTGTCTGAGACATTGAAAGTGACACAGAAATTTAAGAAAGGATAACCAGGAATTGCTGAACATATTCATAAGACAGAGAGGCACATGTAGAATTTTAGATTATTTTAGTTTGTAAACTCTTTGGGGCGGGGACTGTCACTTTTTTCTGTTTCCACAGCACCTAGCACAACAGGGACCAGTCTGGCTGTGTCCTGTATGTGCTACCACAGTAGAAATGTAGTAATAATAATTAATGTCCATTGTTGTGGTTGTTGTCGTGGAGCTACTACACATTAATATATGGCCAGGTCTACACTACGTGTTTAAACCGATTTTAGTAGCGTTAAACTGATTTGACCCTGCACTCGTCCACACAACGAGGCCCTTTATATCGACATAAAGGGCTCTTAAAACTGGTTTCTTTACTCCTCCCCAATGAGAGGAGTAGTGCTGAAATTGGTATTATCGTATCGGATTAGGGTTAGTGTGGCCGCAAATCGACGCTAGTGGCCTCCGGGCGGTATCCCACAGGTCACCACCGTGACCGCTCTGGAAAGCAATCTGAACTTGGATGCACTGGCCAGGTAGACAGGAAAAGACCCGCGAACTTTTGAATTTCATTTCCTGTTTGATCAGCGTGGAGCTCTGATCAGCACGGGTGGCGATGCAGTCCCAAATCCAAAAAGAGCTCCAGCGTGGACCGTACGGGAGATACTGGACCTCATTGCTGTATGGGGAGACAAATCTGTTCTATCAGAGCTCCGTTACAGAAGATGAAATGCCAAAGCATTTGAAAAAAATCTCCAGGCTATGATACAGAGTCCACAGCACAGTGCTGTGTGACAAGCGTAACGGAAAGCCAAAGAATCAAATAGACACTCATGGAGGAAGGGAGGGGGGACTGAGGACTCCAGCTATCCCACAGTCCCTGCAGACTCCAAAAAGTATTTGCATTCTTGGCTGAGCTCCCAATGCCTGTAGGGTCAAACACATTGTCCGGGGTGGTTCAGGGTGTTTGTCAATTTACCTCCCCCTCCCCCCAGTGAAAGAAAAGGGAAAAAAATCGTGTCTTGACTTTTTTCAATGTCACCGTATGTCTACTGCATGCTGCTGCTAGACGCGGTGCCGCGGCACTGAACAGCAGCATCCTCTCCCCTCCCTTCCCTGGTGGCAGACGGTACAGTGCAGAAGGACTGGTAGCCATCCTTGTCATCATCCTGTGAGTGCTCCTGGCTGGCCTCAGGTGAGGTCGGCCGGGGGCGCCTGGGTAAAAATAGGAATGACTCCTGGTTATTCCCAGCAGATGGTACAGAACGGCTGGTAACCATCCTCATCATAGCAACTGGGTACTGAGCTCCATCAGCCTCCCCCGCCCTTTCATGTCTAAAGAAAAGATTCTGTACTGCCTGGACTATCATAGCAGCTGGAGGCTGCCTCCCCATCATTTTATCTCACTAAAAAGTCAGTGTTTCTTATTCCTGCATTCTTTATTACTTCATCAGACAAATGGGGGGACCCTGTAATGATAGCCCAGGAGGGTTGGGGGAGGAGGGAAGCAACGGGTGAGGTTCTTGCAGGGGCACCCCCTAGAATAGCATGAAGCTCATCATTTCTGCGGGATCTGACATGAGGTGGCTGTGCTCTCTGGTACACTGGTTCTCTAGTACACTTGCCCCATATTCTAGACAGGACTGACTCTATTTTTAGATACAACATAAAGGAGGGAATGACCCCCCTGGGTCATTCCCATTTTTGTCTTTGTGGCCCCGGCCAACCTCAGCGAAGGTCAGCCAGGAGCACCCATGACAGCAGCAGATGGTACAGAATGACTGATAACCGTCATCTCATTGCCAATTTACAATGGCACAGCAGACGGTACAGAATGACTGGTAACCGTCTCTGCTACCTTGCAAAGGCAAGTGAATGCTGCTGTGTAGTGCTGCAGTACCACCTCTGTCAGTGGCATCCAGTACACATACGGTGACAGTGACAAAAGACAAAACAGTCTCCATGGTTGCCATGCTATGGTGTCTGCCAGGGCAATCCAGGGAAAAAAGGCGCGAAATGATTGTCTGCCATTGCTTTCACAGAGGAAGGAATCAGTGACGACATTTACCCAGAATCACCCGTGACACTGTTTTTGCACCATCATGCATTGGGATCTCAACCCAGAATTCCAATGGGCTGGGGAGACTGCGGGAACTTTGGGATAGCTATGGGATAGCTACCCACAGTGCAATGCCACTGAAATCGACGCTAGCCTCAGTACATGGACGCGCACCACCGAATTATTGTGCTTTGTGTGGCTGCATGCACTCAACTTTATACAATCTGTTTTACAAAACCGGTTTATGTAAAATCAGAATAAACCTGTAGTATAGAAGTACCCTATGAATAATGACATGTAACAATGGTATGAATATTGAAAGTGACCTAGTCAATGAGGTAAAGTTGCTGCTGTAACTGTGGAGGGATATTAGAATTTACTGTAGGAATCTACTGATCTAACAACTAATAGGGGACTGTGAACCCAGCAAAAAGGAAAGCCACACAATAGCGCTAGATAAGGGGGAGGGATAGCTCAGTGTTTTGAGCATTGGCCTGCTAAACCCAGGTGTGAGCTCACTCCTTGAGGGGGCCATTTAGGGATCTGTGGCAAAAATCTGTCTGGGGATTGGTCCTGTTGTGAGTAGGGAGTTGAACTAGTGACCTCCTGAGATCCCTTCCAACTCTGATATTCTATAAGGACACCCCCACATGCACCTGTAAGCCATTAGGTCAAGCTATTGGCTTCAAGAATCCTGTCTCTAATAGGTTGCAAGCCTTATTTTGCCAAAGCTGGGAAGACAGAGGTAAAAAAACAACTACTAATGGATTAAAAAGCCTTTGGGTGAGGAGGAGGTGGAGTGCCACTTAGCAGCATCTCTCTAGGAAGATAGGCTGGCTGAGAGAGAGAGAGGAACTCTAAGCAGAATGCCCTTCCCAGATCCAGAGAGCTGTAACCTTAGGGGGAAAGTTATATATACAAACAGTCTGTTTCACGATCTGCTTTTCTCTGCATTGTTTGTGTTCTTAATAATTAGTACTTTGGTTTAAGTATAAGAGGGGTAGCTATGTGAGGGTATGTCTACACTACAGAATTATTCCGATTTTACATAAAACAGTTGTGTAAAACAGATTGTATAAAGTTGAGTGCATGCGGCCACACAAAGCACAATAATTTGGTGGTGTGCATCCATATACCAAGGCTAGCATCGATTTCTGGAGCGTTACACTGTGGGCAGCTATCCCGTAGCTATCCTATAATTCCCACAGTCTCCCCCACCCATTGGAATTCTGGGTTGAGATCCCAATGCATGATGGTGCAAAAACAGTGTCACGGGTGATTCTGGATAAATGTCGTCACTCATTCCTTCCTCCGTGAAAGCAATGGCAGACAATCATTTCGCGCCCTTTTTCCCTGGATTGCCTTGGCAGACGCCATAGCATGGCAACCATAGAGCCCGTTTTGTCTTTTGTCACTGTCACCGTATGTATACTGGATGCCACTGGCAGAGGCGGTACTGCAGCACTACACAGCAGCATTCATTTGCCTTTGCAAGGTAGCAGAGACGGTTACCAGTCATTCTGTACTGTCTGCTGTACCATTGTAAATTGGCAATGAGATGACGGTTATCAGTCATTCTGTACCATCTGCTGCTGTCATGGGTGCTCCTGGCTGACCTTTGCTGAGGTTGGCCAGGGACGCGAAGACAAAAATGGGAATGACCCGGGAGGGGTCATTCCCTCCTTTATGTTGTATCTAAAAATAGAGTCAGTCCTGCTTAGAATATGGTGCAAGTGTACTAGAGAACCAGTGTACCAGAGAGCACAGCCACCCTGTGTCAGATCCTGCAGAAATGATGAGCTGCATGCCATTCTAGGGGGTGCCCCTGCAACAACCCCACCCGTTGCTTCCCTCCTCCCCCAACCCTCCTGGGCTATCATTACAGGGTCCCCCCATTTGTCTGATGAAGTAATAAAGAATGCAGGAATAAGAAATACTGACTTTTTAGTGAGATAAAATGATGGGGAGGCAGCCTCCAGCTGATATGATAGTCCAGGCAGGACATTAAACGGTGGGGGGGGACAGAAGCCCAGCATCCCTCTGCTATAATAGTCCAGGCAGTACAGAATCTTTTCTTTAGACATGAAAAGGCGGCGGGGGGCTGATGGAGCTCAGCACCCAGTTGCTATGATGAGGATGGTTACCAGCCGTTCTGTACCATCTGCCTGGAATAACCGGGAGTCATTCCTATTTTTACCCAGGCGCCCCCGGCCGACCTCACCTGAGGCCAGCCAGGAGCACTCACAGGATGATGACAAGGATGGCTACCAGTCCTTCTGCACTGTACCGTCTGCCACCAGGGAAGGGAGGGGAGAGGATGCTGCTGTTCAGTGCCGCGGCACCGCGTCTAGCAGCAGCATGCAGTAGACATACGGTGACATTGAAAAAAGTCAAGACACGATTTTTTTCCCTTTTCTTTCACTGGGGGGAGGGGGAGGTAAATTGACAAACACCCTGAACCACCCCGGACAATGTGTTTGACCCTACAGGCATTGGGAGCTCAGCCAAGAATGCAAATACTTTTTGGAGTCTGCAGGGACTGTGGGATAGCTGGAGTCCTCAGTCCCCCCTCCCTTCCTCCATGAGTGTCTATTTGATTCTTTGGCTTTCCGTTACGCTTGTCACACAGCACTGTGCTGTGGACTCTGTATCATAGCCTGGAGATTTTTTTCAAATGCTTTGGCATTTCATCTTCTGTAACGGAGCTCTGATAGAACAGATTTGTCTCCCCATACAGCAATGAGGTCCAGTATCTCCCGTACGGTCCACGCTGGAGCTCTTTTTGGATTTGGGACTGCATCGCCACCCGTGCTGATCAGAGCTCCACACTGGGCAAACAGGAAATGAAATTCAAAGGTTCGTGGGGCTTTTCTTGTCTACCTGGCCAGTGCATCCAAGTTCAGATTGCTTTCCAGAGCGGTCACGGTGGTGACCTGTGGGATACCGCCCGGAGGCCAATAGCGTCAATTTGCGGCCACACTAACCTTAATCCAATATGGTAATACCGATTTCAGTGCTACCCCTCTCGTCGGGGAGGAGTACAGAAACCAGTTTTAAGAGCCCTTTATATCTATATAAAGGGCCTCGTTGTGTGGACGGGTGCAGGGTAAATCGGTTTAACCCTACTAAAATCAGTTTAAACGCATAGTGTAGACCAGGCCTTAGTTTGGATGTGTAAAAAGCAACAAGGAGCCCTGTGGCACCTTATAGACAAACAGATGTATTGGAGCATAAGCTTTAGTGGCTGAACGCCGACTTCATCAGATGCATGAGAAGTGGGTATTCACCCACAAAACCTTATGCTCCAATACATCTGTTAGTTTATAAGGTGCCACAGGACTCCTTGTTACTTTGGTTTAAGGAGGCTGTTTGGTCACTGATTACCACTGGCATTGCCTTGGAGGGAACAGAAATGAGTTGCTGAGGCAATCACAGTTAGTAGCAGGGGACTGCACCCCCAAGGCCTGCTCTGAGTGAGAGAGAATTGTGTGATTCCACCCCAAGCCAACCTCAGGCCTGAAACCTGAAGAAGGGTAGTCTTGAAGAGACCTAGAGGGGTTAGAGTTGTACTTTGCCTGGTCATGATAGGGTGACCAGTTTTTCAATAATCCAAGTGCATTTAAGGTGAACAGTTCATTTATGTACCTACTGAATAACACTGTGCCTGAATGGGTGGATGGAAAATAGGAAACTCTGAGGATTAGATGGAAAAGTATAAAATTTGTTAACATTTGCCCACACAGTGCACCTACTAATATTCTAATATGTTTGGAATAGAAAGTCACTGTTTAAAAGTATTTTGATGCATGTGATAGCAGAGAGTTTTTGTTAAAAATTGTGATTTTTTTTAAAATCCTACATTAAATTCACCCAGATGAGTGGGTTTTATAATGTGAAATCACATGTCAACTAATTTCCTGACCCATTTCTCTTACTTTTGCAGCCCCTGCGGTAGGGAAAGTGTGACGATGCACAGCCCCAGTGGAAGCTTCTGAAGGTAGAGGGCCTGAAACAGGCCAAGTCCTCTGAAAGTCAACAGGACCACAAAGTAGTAGCTCTGGCTATATGCTTTAATGGGGTGCAAAATATGATCCCTCCTACAGGAGATGAGGTCATAGCCACTCCTCCTGCCCTTGTTGGGATGTAGCTACCTCAGACAGGCAGCAGAATAAGGATCCCCAAGGCAGGCTACAAAGACAGTTTTCAGCAGCAATGGTTACACCTAACAGATAACTCTAGTTGCAGCAGTTTTTATTAAAAATTATTTAATAACATAACAATGGCCAGAAGCCATGGAGCGAAATAAAAAGCTGATTATGACACAGTACTGGGCAAACATGTTGTGATGGGTTCCCCATGGGGTGCCACCTGGGACTGGGGTACCACTGAACCCCCTGACCCACCAGCCTGGGCTCCCTTCTACATTGTACTGCTATGACAAGCTACCAAGCCCTCCAGGCTTCAGCCTGCACTTTCACCAGCATACATACAGGTAGGGACACACCCGGCTGCAGTACATGCAGGCAGGCTCTCTGACCAGCCCCTGCATGGGAAGGCTTCAGCTGCAGTACCTCCCAGTTCCTCAGGCATGCACCCCTTCTGGAGTATAAACCCAAACTTATACTGTCTTGCGCTGCAAGTGTACGCTCATAAAATTCACCCCCTCCATCAATATGAAGAGGAATATGTAACAGCCTTCTGCCCCTGAGTTATGATTCCCACACATTGGTTTTAGATAAAGCAAAAACAAGTTTATTAACTACAAAAGATAGATTTTTAAATGATTATAAGGGATAGCAAACAGATCAAAGCAGATTACCTAGCAAATAAACACAAAAATGCAAACTAAGCTTAATATACTAAATAGATTTGATATGAATAGCAGATCCTCACCCTAAGCTAGCCTACAGGAGCAGCTAACAGGGGAGTTTTGTGAGGGAGGTTAGAGGATGGAGTATGAGCTGGGGTGGGGGGGCTAGATACACTTAACATTCTTTAAATTTAAAGCCAAACACCCACTGATAAAAACAAAACATCAAATTAATGAGCCGCACGAGTAAATAGATAATGCAGGCAGAAGTCCAGCAACAGAGTGGGGACCATCCAGTTTATTGCACCCAGTGCAGCATGTATGATTACGTGCCCTATGGGCACATTCAGTGCAAGGAGCTCCTGGCCCTCAAAGACTGTGTACGGGCTTTGAAGACCAGAGTGGCTGAACTGGAGGAGCTAAGGGAGACAGAGAGGTACATAGATGAGACTTTCCGGGATATAGGAGAATGGTCCCACCCCCGGTGTGACAGCCTCTGTGCTGTTGAGGAGGATGTTTAAATGCCGAAAATTAAAAGGTCTGTACACTAATGCGAGGAGCCTAGGTAACAAGATGGAGGAACTGGAGTTACTAGTGCAGGAAGTGAAGCCGGATATTATAGGGATTACCGAAACCTGGTGGAATAGTACTCATGACTGGAGCACGGGTATTGAAGGCTATGTGCTGTTTAGAAAAGACAGGAAGAAAGGCAAAGGTGGTGGAGTAGCCTTGTACATCAATGATGAAATTAAATGTAGCGAAATAAGAAGCGATGGAATGGATAAGACAGAGTCTGTCTGGGCAAAAATCACACTGGGTAAAAAAGCAACTAGAGCATCCCCTGAGATAGTGCTTGGGGTGTGCTACAGACCGCCGGGATCGGATTGGGATATGGATAGAGACCTCTTCAATGTCTTTAATGAAGTAAACACAAAGGGGAAATGTGTGATTATGGGGGACTTCAACTTCCTGGATATAGACTGGAGGACGAGTTCTTGCAAGAATAATAGGGGTCAGATTTTTCTGGATGTGATAGCGGATGGATTTCTTCATCAAGTAGTTGAAGCACCTACCAGAGGGGATGCCATTTTAGATTTGGTGTTGGTGAGCAGTGAGGACCTCGTAGAAGAAATGGTGGTAGGGGACAACCTTGGTTCGAGTGATCATGAGCTGATTCAGTTCAAACTAGATGGAAGGATAAACAAATGTAGATCTGGGATTAGGGTTTTTGACTTCTCGAGGGCTAATTTTAAAGAGTTAAGGAAATTAGTTAGGGAAGTGGATTGGATGGAGGAATTAGTGGATTTAAATGTGGAGGAGGCCTGGAATTACTTTAAGTCGCAGCTGCGGAGACTGTCGGAAGCCTGCATCCCGAGAAAGGGGAAAAAAACCATGGGCAGGAGTTGTAGGCCAAACTGGATGAGCAAACAACTCAGAGAGGGGATTAGACAAAAGCAGAAAGCTTACAGGGAGTGGAAGGAAGGCAGGATCAGTAAGGAAAGCTACCTTGCTGAGGTCAGAACATGTAGGGATAAAGTGAGGAAGGCTAAAAGCCACATTGAACTGGAACTTGCAAAGGGAATCAAAACCAATAGTAAAAGGTTCTACAGCCACATAAATAAGAAGAAAACAAAGAAAGAAGAAGTGGGGCCGCTATACACTGAGGATGGAATGG
This sequence comes from Gopherus flavomarginatus, assembly GCF_025201925.1. Lineage (NCBI taxonomy): Eukaryota > Metazoa > Chordata > Testudines > Testudinidae > Gopherus > Gopherus flavomarginatus. The sequence goes on along the minus strand of NC_066618.1, from coordinate 119,259,097 downwards.
AGGTTAAGGATAACCTAGGCATGGCCCAACATCTAAACAAGTACTTTGCCTCAGTTTTTAATAAGACTGGTGAGGAACCTTGCGATGATGGAGGGATGATAAACGGGAATGTGGATATGGAAGTGGATATTACCGCAACTGAGGTAGAGGCCGTACTTGAACAGCTCGATGGGACGAAGTCGGAGGGCCCGGACAATCTCCATCCGAGGATATTAAAGGAACTGGCGCGTGAAATTGCGAGCCCGTTAGCGAGAATTTTTAAGCAATCGATAAACTCGGGGGTTGTGCCGTATGACTGGAGGATTGCTAATGTAGTTCCTATTTTTAAGAAAGGGAATAAGAGTGATCCGGGTAATTATAGGCCTGTTAGCTTGAAGTCTGTAGTATGTAAGGTCTTGGAAAAAACTTTAAGGGAGAAAGTAGTTAAGGACATAGAGGTCAATGGTAATTGTGACGAATTGCAACACGGATTTACTAAAGGTAGATCGTGCCAAACCAATCTGATCTCCTTCTTTGAGAAGGTGACGGATTACTTAGATAAAGGAAATGCGGTAGATATAATTTACCTAGATTTCAGTAAGGCGTTCGACACGGTTCCGCACGGGGAGCTGTTAGTTAAATTGGAAAAGATGGGAGTGAATATGAAAGTTGTAAGGTGGATAAGGAACTGGTTAAAGGGGAGACTCCAGAGGGTCGTATTGAAAGGTGAACTGTCGGGCTGGAAGGAGGTCACCAGTGGAGTCCCTCAAGGATCGGTTTTGGGACCGATCTTATTTAACCTTTTTATTACTGACCTTGGCACAAAGAGCGGGAATGTGCTACTAAAGTTTGCGGATGACACGAAGCTGGGGGCTATTGCTAACACGGAGAAGGACAGGGATACTATTCAGGAAGATCTGAACCACCTTGTAAACTGGAGTAATAGAAATAGGATGAAATACAACAGTGAAAAGTGTAAGGTCATGCATTTAGGAATTAATAATAAGAATTTTGGATATATGTTGGGGGCGCATCAGTTGGAAGCGACGGAGGAGGAGAAGGACCTTGGGGTACTGGTTGATAGCAGAATGACTATGAGTCGCCAATGTGATACGGCTGTTAAAAAAGCAAATGCGATTTTGGGATGCATCAGGCGGGGTATTTCCTGCAAGGATAAGGAGGTGTTAGTACCGTTATATAAGGCGTTGGTGAGACCCCATCTGGAATACTGTGTGCAGTTCTGGTGTCCCATGTTCAAGAAGGATGAATTCAAACTGGAACAGGTTCAGAGACGGGCTACAAGGATGATCCGAGGAATGGAAAAACTGCCTTATGAAACGAGACTCAAAGAGCTTGGCTTGTTTAGCCTGGCCAAAAGAAGGCTGCGGGGGGATATGCTCGCTCTATATAAATATATCAAGGGGGTTAACGTTAGGGAGGGAGAGGAATTATTTAAGTTTAGTACTAATGTAGGCACGAGGACGAATGGGTATAAACTGGATATTAGGAAGTTTAGACTTGAAATTAGACGAAGGTTTCTGACCATTAGGGGAGTGAAGTTCTGGAATAGCCTTCCGAGGGAAGTAGTAGGGGCAAAAGACTTTCCTGGCTTTAAGACAAAGCTTGATAAGTATATGGAGGGGATGTTATGATAGGATCGTTAATTTGGGCAATTGATCTTGAATTACCACCAGACAGGTCTGCTCAATGGTCTGCGGGGAGATGTTGGATGCGATGGGTACTGAGTTGCTGCAGAGAATTCCTTCTTGGGTGCTGGCTGGTGACTCTTGCCCACATGCTCAGGCTTTAGCTGATCGCCATATTTGGGGTCGGGAAGGAATTTTCCTCCAGGGCGGATTGGCAGGTGCCCTGGAGGTTTTTCGCCTTCCCCTGCAGCGTGGGGCACAGGTAGCTTGCTGGTGGTTTCCCTGCAGCTTGAGGTCTTCAAACCATTTTTGAGGATTTCAATAACTCGGTCCTGGGATAGAGGTTGTTATAAAATTGGATGGGTGGGGTTCTGTGGCCTGCCTTGTGCAGGAGGTCAGACTAGATGATCAGATTGGTCCCTTCTGACCTATGAGTCTATGAGTCTATGAGTCTCAAGGAAGGAGAACATCTAACTGGAGAAGAGGGAAACGATCCCATAGTTGGGACCCTCCTTCCAGATGATGTTGTATTCTCTTGCACTGAGGATACCTCTGCAGGGGAGGGATCTTCAGTTATTAGGAAAAGACAGGTAATAGTTATAGGGGATTCGATCATTAGCAACATAGATAGCTGGGTTTGCGATGACCTGGAGAACCACATGGTGACTTGCCTGCCTGGTGCGAAGGTTGCAGACCTCTCGAGACATATAGATAGACTTATGTGTAGTGCTGGGGAGGAGCCAGTGGTTGTGGTACACGTAGGTACCAATTTCATAGGGAAGGATAGGAGAGAGGTCCTAGAGGCCAAATTTAGCCTGCTAGGTAAGAGGTTGAGGTCCAGGACCTCCATTGTAGCATTCTCTGAAATGCTTCCAGTTCCACACGCAGGGCCATTTAGACAGGCAGAACTGCAGGGTCTCAATGTGTGGATGAGACGATGGTGTAGGGAGGACGGGTTTAGATTTATTAGGAACTGGGAAACTTTTGGAAAAGGAGGAGCCTATACAGGAAGAATGGGCTTCACCTAAACCAACATGAAAACTGATTTCTGGCACTTAAAATTAAAAAGATCATAGAACAGTTTTTAAACTGAGGGCTGGGGGAAAGCTGACAGGTGCAGAGGAGCACGTGGATCAGACAGAGACATGCCTTAGGGGAGGATCTATTAATGGAGATTCTTTATGTCCTAATAAGGATGAGAGGATGGAAGATGATAAAATAAAGGTAGGATCTGATGCGAAACAGTCAACTGAAAAAAAGTCCCATTCAATTACATCATGAATTGGCAGACAGCTATTAAGTGACAAGTTTTGAAAGTGCTTATATACCAATGCTGAAAGTATAAATAATAAGATGAGTGAACTAAAGTGCCTCGTATTAAATGTGGATATTGATATAATAGACATCACAGAAACTTGGTGGAATGAGGATAATCAATGGGACACAGTAATACCAGGGTACAAAATATATGGGAAGGACAGAACAGGTCATGCTGGTGGGAGACTGGCACTATATGTGAAAGAAACGGTAAAAATCAAATGAAGTAAAAATCGTAAATGAACCAAACTGTACCATAGAATCTCTATGGATTGTAATTCCATGCTCAGATCATAAGAATATCACAGTAGGGATATATTACCGACCACCTTACCAGGATGGTGATCGTGACTGTGAAATGCTCAGGGAGATTACAGAGGCTATTAAAATAAAACTCTCAAGAATAATGGGGGATTTCAATTATCCCCATATTGACTCGGTACATGTCACTTGAGGATGGGATGCAGAGATAAAGTTTTTTGATACCTAAAATGACTGCTTCTTGGAGAAGCTAGTCCTGGAACCCACAAGAGGAGAGGTAATTCTTGATTTAGTTCTAAGTGGAGCACAGGATCAGATCCAAGAGGTTAATATAGCAGGACCGCTTGGTAATAATGACCATAATATAATTAAATTTAACATCCCTGTGGCGGGGAAAACACCACAGCAGCCCAACACTGTAACATTTAGTTTCAGAAAGGGGGACTACACAAAAATGAAGAAGCTAGTTAAACAGAAATTAAAAGGTACAGTGCCAAAAGTGAAATCCCTGCAAGCTGCAGGGAAACTTTTAAAAGACACCATAATACAGGCTCAATGTATACCCCTAATTAAAAAACATAGAGAACCAAAAAAGTGCCATCGTGGCCAAACAAAAAAGTAAAAGAAACAATGAGAGACAAAAAGGCATCTTTAAAAAGTGGAATTTAAATCCTAGTGAGGAAAATAGAAAGGAGCATAAACTCTGGCAAATGAAGTGCAAAACTATAGTTAGGAAGGCCAAAAAGGAATCTGAAGAACAACTAGCCAAAGACTCAAAAAGTAATTGCAAAAAAAAAATGTTTAAGTACATCAGAAGCAGGAAGCCTGCTAAACAACCAGTGGGGCCACTGAACGATCGAGATGCTAAAGGAGCACTCAAGGATGATGAGGCCATTGTGGAAAAACGAAATGAATTCTTTGCATTGGTCTTCATGGCTGAGGATGTGAGCGAGATTCCCAAACCTGAGCCATTCTTTTTAGGTGACAAATCTGAGGAACTGTCCCAGATTGAGGTATTATTAGAGTAGGTTTTAGAACAAACTGATAAACTAAACAGTAATAAGGCACCAGGACCAGATGGTATTCACCCAAGAGTTCTGAAGGAACTCAAACGTGAAATGGGAATGGGTGACAGGTGATGGATCACTTGATGATTACCTGTTCTGTTCATTCCCTCTGTGTCACCAGGCGTTGGCCACTGTTGGAAGACAGGATATTGGGTTAGCTGGACCTTTGGTCTGACCCAGTATGGCCGTTCTTATGTTCTAAGTGATCATACAAGCAGGCTACATATTCTTAAGGGGCAAACCACTCTTTTGCTTACAGCTTGGAATCCGCACGTGTTCCATTCACAGGCTAAAAATCCCTTTAGCTGGGATCCAGCACTTCCTCCAGTTCAGTCTTTTTTCCTTAGGTGTTTCCAAGAATCTTCTTGGGTGAGGAGACAGTAAACAACCAAGATGATGCCACTCCCCTGCCTTATATAGCTTTTGCATATGGTGGGAACCCTTTGTTTCAAAACTTGGTTTCCATGCCACTCAGTGGAAAAATAGACATCCCAAGATGGAGTCCAGCACCAGGTGACCTGGTGACATGTCCCTGTAGTGTCACGGCAGCCATTACTTGGAGGCTGTCTGTAGCATCCTCAGGAAGGCTTCCCAGGTGGGAGATAAGCTTCTCCTAAGGCCTATTGTTTCTTCCTACTGACTCATTAACCTGAATGGGCCCTTCCCAGCTAGCAAACTAGACTGAGAGCATTTTGCCTAGCCAGCATTGCCCAGGTGCAACTACATTTTGAAATACAGATGCATAGTCAACATTCATAACGTTGGATACAAAAATGATACATGATTACAAATAGGATAATCATATTCAGCAAACCATAACCTATCCAATGACACCTCACATGTCTTATTTTGCATCAAATACATCATAACTATGTCATAACCATATCATAATAATATCACTGTGAAGAATATGTAATTTGACTGCCTGAGCTAGAGATGTCATTTACAATGATGTGTATATAACACCACAGTGTGCATGGCACAGTACTGATGTAACATGCATGAGTTTGAAAACATGGTAAACTGAATTTGTTCAAATCACAGTTTACTAAAGTGCAGAGCATCTATACTGGGAGTTTGCACTGTTGCTGGTAGCAGTGTACACATGGCCAGAGACTCTCTGCAATTACCTTTTAGTGCCTGGAGACCCAGGTTACACACATTACACTGTTGGGCACACCGTAGGCTCAGTAATTGTCTCTGGAGAAGATCAGAAAGGAAAGACTGTGTATATATGTGTGTTCTCTAAAATAATGTGGATATCCTGTTGCATTTCTACAGATGTTATGAATCATGTTTATTTTTCATGTTTATTTATTGTGTAAGCAGCAGTAGGAACTTGAAAGTAGGTTTTGGAAGGTTTTAATTGATAGTCTGTGTTGGTAATAGGTTGGTTAAAAACATTATTATAGGTAGTATTTCCATTGCTGTGTAAACTGCCTTGTTTGTATTAAATATGACTATTTATATTCTAAGAAATCGTATGTCTTTTCTCTCCTGGACAGTGACTGATAGCTATTTGTAAAACCTAAATTTGGGATTGAAATGCAGTGCCCTGAAAAGGCGGAAATTTAGGCTTGTGCATTATCTAAGAGATAGGCTGAGATGCAGGAAGTAATTGTACATATCCCAGTCACACTCGACATGGAAGGGGCTTTGTGGACTACCAGAGCTGGAGAAAGGTGGGTGAAGTGGAAGAGGGTCCCCTGCTCTGAGCCTCAATTTCCATGCAAAAGTAAAGGACAGAAGCAAACACAGCTGTCAGCTATATTATCTCCTATTGGTCCCTTGGCACAGCTAGCACTTAGCATCCACAGGGGGACCCGGTCAGTGGCAGTCTGGCTTCAATAGGAGTTGCATTTCCAAGGAGAGGGGACCAGCAGAGCAGTCCCAGTGCCTGTAGGACAGCTTTTAGCAGAATGTGTGTGGGGGCCCTTTTCTGTTGCTGGGAGTGATTGTGGTCTCTAATCTGTGACCTGCACCTGAGCCCTTCCCCACAGAGGGGACAGTGCCAGGAGAGCTCCATAATGGAGGCTTATTGAGCTTTCCTCCTCCCCTAATTACCTCATGCAGGTTTTTTTTCATGCCGGGGGCAGTCTGGCCCACTGTTATTAATAATTGGGCTTAAACCATAGAAGTACAGAGAAATTTTTAAAAAATTAATTATGGGTCAGACTTTGCAGCCTTTGCTCGTGCTGAGAGAGACTTACTCACACTAGTAGCCCTTCTGGATTCAGGGGTACTGCTCAACCTGCAGGAATGGCCCTATTTTTGTAAAGAACGTTTTGTATCAGTATAAATCCTCTGAGGAGACATCAACCCTCCTGGGACATCACGCCTATGACAAGCGGCAGGTACTTTTTAAAGTTAATTTACTTTAGTCAGTTTTGATAGAAAGTGTAGAATAAGATCACATTAGAAGGAATCCCGGGCCAGACATGCTCAGGGTTATATTGCCTGATCATGTAAAAAAGCCACAGTTTTTATCATGTGCTTTAAAGCAGTATAATTTAGCGTACTTTATAAACTCCCACTGCACCCTTTCTGGAAGGCAAACTCATCTGATTCAGTGCTAATTGGATTGCTGCATATTGTTACAAAAACTATATAGTGTCTATAACAGCATTCTTGTTTTTTATGTCTAAAATGCACGGAACTTTCAAAATGAGAACAAAAAGAAAAGGAATTCAAGACGCTGTTCATTTAAATAGCTTTTAGAGAGAACAACAAATACTTGTTCCAGGGAATTTTTTATTTTGCAATGTAATGCTTCATTTTGATATTAAGTACATGAAACATAGATCCTTGTGCATCTTAGATTTCTTTGTAATTGGAGCCAGACCCAGGTAAAAAAGCCATCTTATTTAAATTTGAATTTCCTTGCATTTTCCAACCAGTACATAAACTTGCACCTTGACTATGCAGTCAGTACTGTGTGTGTTTGGAATAAATGATTCCTGGAAAAGGTGCAGGAGAGAGAAAAAATAGACACAGTATTAGTTGGCCCTAATATGCAAAATATATCATGAATGGCCAAAGTAGAGTGCCAAAGATAAAGTTCAGGCTGGGCCTCTGGTGTCTATGCATATTCCTGCTCACCAAGAATAGATCTACTCCCAAACACATATACACAAGCATTTAATAGTGGAAATGGAGCTAAATAGATATTTGATGGCTCAGGGGAAATGGTCATAGGATAGCAGAGCCTTTCTTCTTTAGGTTGCTAGTTTAAATTCAAGTTGGTCAGCAGTGACTGTAGGCCTAATTCAAAAGTGATGTGAAAGAGGTTGATTCCAAATAGGTAAATGGGAGTGAATCTAGAAGGGTATGTCTACACTGAGCTGGGAGCAAGTCTCCCAGACTGAGTAGACAGACTTGTGCTAGCAGGGCTTGAGCGAGCATGCTAAAAACAACAGGGTGGATATTCTGGCTCAGGTTGGTGCTCAGGCTCTCAAGCCAAGGGAGTAGGATGGACATGACAGTCCAAGCTCCTGCCTGAGCCGGAATGTCCACATTGCTATTTTTAGTGCACTAGCGGGCGCCTCACCAGGGTGAATGTGTGAGGTTTGCTCTTAGCTGCAGTGTAGACATACCCAAAGAGTCTGAGCTGGCAGAACTCGCTGAGAGAATGAGTGTTGCGGTCTGCCTGAGATTGACCTCTGAATTAGACCCTGAAAGCTGTTAACTTCTAATAGCTGTTCAGTGTCCTATGGAAAATGAGTGTTTGCGATCTCAGCCCAGTGTCCCAGGGAGTCAGGGCCAGCTTTAGGTTGATTCGCCTGATTCCCAGGAATTGGGACCCGTGCCTAAGAAGGCCCCGCACCAGGGCCCCATGCCTTAGGCGCCTTTTAAATTATTTTTTTAACTTATCTGGCGGCGGTCTTCTCCAGGGTCTTTGGCGGCATTTTGGCAGCATTTTGGCAGCAGGGGGTCTGCTCCAGGGGTCTTTGGCATCATTTCGGTGGCGGGGGGTCCTTCGGTGCCACAGAAGACCCTGATCGGACCCCCCGCCGCTGAAGTGCCACGATTTTGATGAAAATTATGAAAAAATTTTTTAAAAAATAGTTTATTAGGAATTTTTGAAGATAAGCCATTTTTTATTTCAACCAGTTCTAAAACTTACATGGACAAAATAGAGTATTCTGAGCCACTTTGAGTGCAGTTTACAAAGAGTCCCCCAACACATTTGCAACTCACAAGTTCATGTACAAGTGCTTAGACACTGAATTTTTCATGTCTCAGAACTTGGATTTTTTTAATTAATACAGAAGATGCACAAGGATTAAGGAATTAGCTGTGATGTGCTGCCACAATTTTCACAATTGGGTGTCTCAAATAATTCTGCCTAAGTAATGCATGTGACATTCCCTATATAAAATAATTTCATCTTTCAAAAACAATTAATCAATTCCATACTCTTTTTCCATCCTTCCAAAAATATATAAATTCTTTATTACTAGCTAATTCATAATTCAGCAGTGCTATACTTAAAAAAATGTCAGTTGTCAATAAACTGTACACTCAAAATCAAAATGTTGCATATTTGTGATACATATTGACTATAGTTATGTTCTTGAAAAATGCGACTTTAAGCAAAGCGATGGTAAGCGAATCCAGTTTCCCCATAAGAATTAATGTAAATAGGGGGGCTTAGGTTCCAGGGAAATGTTTTTCACCAGACAAAAAACTATATATTATATAGATATACACACAGTATATGTTTTAAACAAACAATTTAATATTGTTCACAGCTATGACGATTGTGAAGCTTGGTTGAGGTGATGAAGTTAGAGGGTGGAAGAGGGAGGGATATTTCCCAGGGAATGCCTTGCTGCTAAATGATGAACTAGCACTCGGCTGAGCCTTCCAGGGTTAAAACATTGTTAATGTAGCCTCTCATCAAAGCAGCACGAACAGGGCGGAGAGACAGCATAGCAGACAGGGACAGACACATACCTTGTGTGTGGGAGAGAGAGATGCACACTGCCCCTTTAAGTAAGCTGATCCACTCTTAAGTGCACTGTCTTTGTACGTGGATCAGGAAGTTGAGACAGCAGCTGCTGCCCCAGGCTCTCTCTGTCTCTCTCCGTCCGTGTCCCCTCCCTGCTCTATATGGAGAAGTGGTAAGCTGGGTGCAGGAGCAGGGGGGAGGGAGACACTCTGACATTAGCCCCACCGTTTCCTCCTGCACAGCAATCAGGAGTCTCTCTGGGAGCAGCTCCAAGGCAGAGGGCAGGAGCAGCGCATGGCAGTGGGGGGAGGGACAGCTGAACTGCCGATTGCTAGCCTGCTGGGTGGCTGCAGCACAGGGAACTTAGGGGAGCAGGGAGCTGATGGGGGAGCTGATAGGGGGCTGCCAGTCCACCCTGCTTCCAAGCCTCCACCAGCTAGCTGCAACGGGTTGCTCTTCCTGCAAGCAGTGGACAAAGCAGGTGGCTGCCAAGATGTTAGAAGGGAGCATTGCACAACTTTAAACAAGCATGTTCCCTAATTGATCAGCAATGTAACAACGAAACAATGTTAACTGGGATGACTTAAGTGAGGAGTTGCTGTACATGCAATTCTGTTTGTCGGTGGATGTGATATACCTAGACTTTAGTAAGGCATTTGATACAGTCTCGCATGATATTCTTATAGATAAACTAGGAAAGTACAATTTAGATGGGGCTACTATACGGTGGGTGCATAACTGGCTGGATAACCGTACTCAGAGAGTAGTTGTTAATGGCTCCCAATCCTGCTGGAAAGGTATAACAAGTGGGGTTCCACAGGGGTCTGTTTTGGGACCAGTTCTGTTCAATATCTTCATCAACGATTTAGATGTTGGCATAGAAAGTACGCTTATTAAGTTTGCGGACGATACCAAACTGGGAGGGATTGCAACTGCTTTGGAGGACAGGGTCAAAATTCAAAATGATCTGGACAAATTGGAGAAACGGTCTGAGGTAAACAGGATGAAGTTCAATAAAGATAAATGCAAAGTGCTCCACCTAGGAAGGAACAATCAGTTTCACACATACAGAATGGGAAGAGACTGTCTAGGAAGGAGTATGGCAGAAAGAGATCTAGGGGTCATAGTAGACCACAAGCTTAATATGAGTCAACAGTGTGATACTGTTGCAAAAAAAGCAAACGTGATTCTGGGATGCATTAACAGGTGTGTTGTAAACAAGACACGAGAAGTCATTCTTCCGCTTTACTCTGCGCTGGTTAGGCCTCAACTGGAGTATTGTGTCCAGTTCTGGGCACCGCATTTCAAGAAAGATGTGGAGAAATTGGAGAGGGTCCAGAGAAGAGCAACAAGAATGATTAAAGGTCTTGAGAACATGACCTATGAAGGAAGGCTGAAGGAATTGGGTTTGTTTAGTTTGGAAAAGAGAAGACTGAGAGGGGACATGATAGCAGTTTTCAGGTATCTAAAAGGGTGTCATCAGGAGGAGGGAGAAAACTTGTTCACCTTAGCCTCCAATGATAGAACAAGAAGCAATGGGCTTAAACTGCAGCAAGGGAGATTTAGGTTGGACATTAGGAAAAAGTTCCTAACTGTCAGGGTAATTAAACACTGGAATAGGTTGCCTAGGGAAGTTGTGGAATCTCCATCTCTGGAGATATTTAAGAGTAGGTTAGATAAATGTCTATTAGGGATGGTCTAGACAGTATTTGGTCCTGCCATGAGGGCAGGGGACTAGACTCGGTGACCTCTCGAGGTCCCTTCCAGTCCTAGAGTCTATGAGTCTATGAGTCTCTTTTTCATAGAAATATAAGAATACAAAAGTAGCTCAAATAATATGCACCTTCAATACTAAGAGAAGTTTAAGTCTTTCTTTTTCTTTTTGTTTATGTTTTTTAGGACCAAGGTCCACTTACCTACAAACTTTTCTTTGCCATCTAAAAAAATTATATATATATATAAGAACTATCATTTTACTAAGTAGATTTCCATAGCACATACATATAATATATGGGCATGGTTTTGGGCATCTCATTATTTAATACACATTTTCAGCAGTAATTATAGGAAGAGTACACATTTTTGTATTATTTCACTGTTTTTTTAAATCTAATTTATTTCCTAATAGGCAACATTTTGTATCACAAGCAAAGGATAGCCAAGAGATATCTCCCTTTGTGGCACACATTTGTCTAGTATAAGTGGATTGTGTGACATTCCCATATGGAGTTTTTAAAGTTTGGTTTCTCTGCATTATATTTCTTATATACGTTGGGCACAATTCTGTAATCAAATCATCTATGAGGTTAATGTGATCCATGATTTCTGAGGTTTCCATGATTGATGAATGCACTGACAGGCATTTTTTTTTAAATTGTATTTAATTCTCTTTCTCCGTCACTAAGCAACTTTTGTGTTCCTGTTGTGAATCCATCTCAGCCCTTCACTGTACAGAGAAGCTTGGGTGTATAGACTGTCTCAAAATGGGCAGGTCTCCCCTAGCTGGTGTGGGGGTGCAGGTCTTCTACATGTGATGGTAAATGTAGAAAGGGGAGCACAGGTCCAGGCTGGGACTGTTCTAGCAGACACTGGCAAAGAGAGAGGTGGGCTATAGCAGATACAGGACTCCCACTCAGTAAAGAAGTGGTTTGGCCCTTTCTGTGGGTTGATGGAGCAGCTGGCAGGGTGGAGTGTGCAGGAACTACAGGTGAACCCCTCAGGCTTTCATTTTGGGCAGATGGGGATTGCAGGACAGTGGTTCCCTGTACAGCAGCTGCCATGGTCACAGCAATAGTGGTTGCAGCCCGCAGCTTGATAGTTGCCTAAACTGTAAAGTGAAGGTGTGTTCTTAGCACTGGTAGGCATACCCATGTTAGCTTTAATCTAGCTAGCACAAGTAACAAAAGTAGTGGAGACACGGCAACATGGGCCTCAGCTTAGGCTAACAACCAGTGTGCACCCAAGGTCCCCAGTGGACTCATATCCTGGTTGCTAGCACAGGATTTTGGGGAGGGATGATGAGCTGACATTTGGAAAAAAACTCATTTTAATCGATTCATTTTGCATAAAGACATGTATGGGAGGGAGCAGGATCTTTAGATCATCCCAGCCTCCTGCTACAAAAGTCAAGGCCAGCTGCTTGTTCCTTTAAACCCTGATCATCATTTTGCTTTTGTTTATGTTTTCAAGGCTATCATTGTGAGGAAAAAGGCCAGAGACTCACTTTTCTAAAAATATGCCACCAACTGAAATGCATCCAATTTTGTGTGCACAAACTTGAAGACAGCTTTTTTAATTTGGTTCCTGTACGCTGTAGAAAATTTACTTCTCTAAATAGCTTACATATATCCAATATCAAGGTTAACCCTCTCAGTCTTCCTGGGACTTCCTTGATATCTTGTAAAAGTTGCTCAAAGAGGAGGTTGCTTGGGGCCAAATTCAGGGATCTGTTAGCCATGTGTGGTCACAAAGTAATATGGGAATAAGTAATATGAAGGGCTGGACAGATGTGTAAAAAGCACCAAAAAATAAGTAACAAAAAATGATTTGCATGGACACTACCTGATTGAGGGCCCAGATATTCAAAATAGAGTGTATTTAGTGCAGTTTAGATGAAGTACATTGTAGTGGTGTGGCAGTTGTCCCTCTCCCTCTGATCTGGAGGGAGGCCATATCACCTCACTAAATCTTCCTCCAGACCTTCTCACTGGGCCCCTTTCCCACAAGCCCCTCCCATCCAGCCCTCCTTCTTTCCGTAACCTGAGTCAGATGCACGCCCTGCAGTCAGCTCGTTTCTGAATCGCGCTTAGAGATCAACTCTACATGCTTGTGCTCTACACGTTTCATTTCCTCACTCTTGTGTCCCGCCACAATACCCAATGGTGGGACCTTTACCACCTGCGGAGGGTGAGGAACCCTGGTGGGCCACCTGTACTCCACTCTGGTCCCACAGCCCGCCCAGGATATTGGTTCGTGGCTCCTTCATAGAGCCGTGAGCATGGGTGTGGTTCACCCCCATCCCTGATGCCTGTCCCTTTTGCGGCATGAGGAAGACCCTGGCACATGCCTATCTAGAATGCACCAGGTTGCAGTCCCTATTCAGGTTCAACCAGAACCTCCTGTTGAGGTTCTGGCTGCACTTTTCCCCACATCTTTTCATATATGCAAATCCTGTCCGTGGCCCCATGAAGTCACGAGACCTCCTCATCAGCCTCCTCCTGGCACTGATGAAAGTGGCCATCTTCAATACCAGGAGGAGGATGCTGGACAAGGAGGTTGTAGATGTGCAGACTCACCTCTGCAGCGCCTCCTTCTGGTCTCTCAGGGAATTAGTTCATTCCAGCAGCCAGAGTGCCCTCTGCAGGCCAGTGACCCACTGTCCTCTTGACCCCCATGTCCCTCCCTGGACCCCAGTGCCCTTTTAACTGGGGTGCTGCCCCCTGGCAGTACCCCACCAATCTGGGTCTCCCCTCACTGGTGAATCCTCAACCCACTACCCCACTTTGCCTCAGTTTTGGCTACTGCCCAGTCTCCATCTAGCCCCTGTTCACTGAGGCAGGCTGCAGTATCAGCCACTCATCATAGGCAAAGAGGTTTGGACCTGCTGCCACTGCCTCACCCTAGGGCTGCAACCTGGGGGTGTTTTCAGGCCAGAGCTCCCCAGCCCCTCTTGCCTTCCCCCAGCCCTGCTCCACCTTAGGTACCCAGGTATGCTCCCCAGCAACCAAGCCTTTCTCCCTCTAAAGGCAGAGAGAGACTGTTTGCTCCTGGCTTCCTTGGCCTTTTTATACAGGCCAGCTGTGACCTGATTAGGGTGTGGCCCAGCTGTGGCCACTTCCCCAATCAGCCCAGCTTTTAGAGCTGCAGCTTTTAAGCCCTTCTTGCCCCAGCCACAGCCCTCTCCTGGGCTGTTTTAAGCCCCAAAGGGCAGGAGCTGGTAGCAACCCCGCTACAGAGGTGCTCTGCGACTGTGGGGCCTTTTTCCATTCCTCCCTTGTCCCACAAATCTAGGCAGAGTTCCTTTGGACGGTGTCTGCTGGGTCCCTAGAAGCTTTGAGGAGCAGTGGGTGCTGTCCGGGGGTCTCTGCTCGGTGTCCCCGTCAGGATCCCTTCTTATGACCCTTTGACCTCACTCCTGTCCCTGTTCTTTTATTAATTGTCCCCCAAACTTGCTTGGGTTTTTGAGGTCCTGTAGATCCTCTCTTTAGGCTGGGGGAGGAGGGGATCCGTAAGCAATGGGCAGGCTTGTGCCTGCCCAGTTCCCAGAAACCCAATAGGTACAGAGGTGCACTGTGACTGTGGGGCCTATTTCCATTCCTCCCTTGTCCCACGCATCTGGGCAGAATTCCTTTGGATGGTATCTGCTGGGTCCCTAGACAGCTTTGAGGAGCAGTGGGCGCTGTCCAGGGTTCTCTGCTCGGTGTCCCCCTCTGGCTCCCTAGTTTTGAACATATAACCCCCAGTCCCGGCCCTGTTATTTCTTAGTTGTGTCCCATATTCAACTGGGTCCCAGGTCCAGTGGCTCCTCCCACAAGGCTGGGGGAGGGGCCTTAAGACACAAGCAGGCTTGTGCCCGCCTGCCTCCGAGAATTTCCATGAGGCCTCACTATGTCGTGTATCAGAAGGGAATTAGTAACCCAGGTGCTACCATCCTGACCAGTGTAATGGGACTGAGCCCCCGAATGAGCAACCATCTCCAGTCTCTAGGCTAGAGCTGGGCAGCCTGCAGTCTATTGTTCCTGAGCCCTTTAAGCAGGGGCCAGGGCAAACCCAGCAGTCTATAAACTCTAGGCCCCTTCAAGCAGAGGCAGAGCTAACACAATAGTCTGTCGCCTCTGAGCCCTCTAGCCAGGGGTAGGGCAAACACAGCAGTCAATTAAGTTCTGAGCGCTCAGTGTGGGGCAGAGCAAATGCCCAGGAGACAATTAGTTCTAGGCTCTTGGTGCAGGGATAGAGCCAAAACCCAGAAGTCAGCATCCTAGCTCCAGTGGATGACTGACAAACACAAGCCTCTTGACCTGGTGAGGGGAGGCTGCCACCCCAGGGGTGGAGTGTCACGGGGGTGGCAGCCTACTCCATCGGGCCCCGACCAGGGCCCTAACAATGGCGGAATGGTCCGCCACTGGGTCAGCGGGGATTCCAGCTGCTACACGCTGACTGTACTTCAGGCAGCACCACAGCCAGACTGAAGTTGGCTGTCCCTGAGCCCCTTCCTACTCTCCCTTTGAGGTGTACCTGGAACCATGGAGTGTTTTCTATCTCCTCCAGGTAGGTGGCCAGTGGCAGTCCTGGCAGGTCCATGATAGACACAGGTTCCCCAACCGGCTGGCAGGGCATCATTCGGTTTGGCAGCAGAGTCAGCAGGCTGGATCAAGCAGGACACATCTGTCTCCCTCAGCATCCTAGCTGCAACTGAGCCAGAGGCTCTGCCTTTTTTACCTCCTGTTCCTGTTACCCACTTCTGGAGGGAGGGGTATGGCAGGTCTGGCTCTGCCCACTTGGACACAGAGGGTGGTTCCTTCCCCTCTGGCTCAGAAGGAGGCCACACCATCTCACTACATACATGTAAACATGAGCAGAATTCTACTCATCTACAAAGTCCATATCCAGTCCATGTAGCGCCACCACACGCTTCTGAGCTAGACCAGACTGCACCCACAGAAGTGCCCAGTAGAGCAGAGACAACAATGCGGAGCGTATGAGGGAGACCAAGGAGATGGAAAAAGGCAGGGGAAGTGTTATGTCAGTGATGGGGAGTGCAAAAGTAGCGTTGGATAACACGAGGAAAGAAAAAGATCAACACCTGCAGAACTCATGCGGGATGTCCCTTGGCAGATATGATCCACTGATGGCAAACTAAAGATAATAACTGAATGCTCAAGTGAACTGGGAACAACTGGAAAGGATGACATGCTGAGAAGAAACACATGGCACAGGTGAAAGCTAGCTGTAGAGAGGCATTTGTGGAAATGATGGGAACAAAGTCAAAGAGGAATCACAATGGAGGGAAATACACAGTCGACATACCAAGGCAATCTTTGCACATGCACATGCATATACTATATATGCCCATAATATTGCATGTGCACACAAATTTACACATTACTAGGAGTTTATATACTAAGTGAGCTATCAGCAGGTCTCCATACCTATTTCCCATTCAAAAGATATGTGTGGTGTGTACATCCCATAACAAATTAGTATTACTGCTGCTACTGACAATAATACTTAAAGCCAGGCTCTTAACTGGTGTACATTGGCATAGCTCCATTAAAATCAAAGAAGCGACACCAATTGACACCAGCTAAGGATCTGGCCCTCCCTAACTGCACAGTGCCTTTCCCAGGACAGGATGTAGACTGATGCTCTGGTGGTCCGTCAACACATTATAGGTGACTGTGTCAGAGATGCAATAACTCTAGCAGTCTCAGCATAGGTGATAGTAGTGCTGGCTGAATTATTCATTCTAACTAACTATTGGATAGTGTTGGCCCTTTTTTCTGTCCATGAATCATTCAGGAACTGATCTTGATTTCTGAGTAGTCACCTAAGAATTTAGTTGAACAGTTTTCAGTCTATGATTGTGAATTGTTCACTTTGACTATTTGCTATTTGTGATGTGGGATTGGTCACTTATATCACATAGTATTTTTTCTGTTCCCTTGTTGGATTACTGACATTTTGAATGGCTGAAATTGGGAAAATAATAAATAATGAATAGCAAAGAGCAGATTATCTTGCTCATGCGCGAATAATCTTTCTGTATTTAAATACAGATATTCATATGAAGAGCAATCATTCTGCCCAAAATATGTAAATTAAAGGGGTGTGGCCAAGTAAATAGCCTTTTAGAGTTCAAATAAATGAACACTGCTTTTGCAACCAGTTCTAGATTTTAGCCCTTCTTTGGGGCCATGAGTTCATTGAGTAGTGCATCCAGTGCCATACCCAAGTCAGACTGATTTGTGATTGCATGGGATCCAAGAAATTGTCAAAGAACTGGTGTTGCTGGAGTTTGTTCACTGCATCTTTCTCTATGACTTTGCCCAGACAGGGAAATATGGAAATGGGATTATTTAGAGAGGTCATTTGGTGTCTAATGAGGGCTAAGGGTGCTGGTAAGTTTGCTTCTAATATTGCATCCTCTGGGCTAGGGATTCTTTCTGTCTCTTCCTAGCATGTGTAACCCTTCTGTCCCTCTGAGTTGGCAGCAACAAGGGCCGGGTTCAATATCCAGGGGTTCCTTTTCAGTAACACAATGCATAACCGGCTCGAGCCCCCACCCAGTGACCTGGGACACTCACATACCACACCCCCCTTGGCGCCTCTAGGAGGCAATACTTCCCCTCTCGCAAGCACGGAGTCTGAGTGTAGCAAAATCTTTTTAATAAAGGAAGGAATCAATGCGGCATCCCATTGGAGAAACACCACAAACAGGATTATAACACAAACCATAAACAAAAACCCACCTCCAAGTACGTTTGGCACTGTCTTTTTTCCCCTTAGGGTTTTAAGTCCAATCACCCCAAAGTCCAACAACCCAAAAGTCTCTGGTCAATGCCACCCCAGAGTTCGAGAGTTTATCTGTAGAGGTCCCTCCCCCCAGCCTGGGTAGAAAGGGGCACCTTACGTGGTCCGGGGCCAACTGCCCTGCCTCTCCGTGGGTTCTGCTTCCGCCTTCTCCACGAACTGCTCTGCTTTACCAGCCGCTCCACTCTGCTCCTTCAGCCGTCCTCAGAAACTGCTCCGCTCCACCAGCTGCTCTGCTCCATGAGCTGCTCCAGTTCTCCCTGCAAACTGCTCGGGTTTGCTCGCTCTGCAGGCCACTCCACCCGTCCCACAGCCACGCCACCCTGCCAGCCGCTCTGCTGCCACCAGCTGTCCCGTGATCCGCTCCAACCGTCCCCACAACTGCTCCACTCCGCCAGCTGCTCTGTTCCACAGTATATCTTCAGGCTCCCCCACTAGTTAGCACAGTACTCAGTGCTCTCAGCACTTCAACCTCCCTGGCCACACTATAGCAGACCTTAAGGTGGCCATCCTGCAGCAAAAAAACTTCAGGACCAGACTTTGAAGAGAAACTGCTGAGCTTCAGTTCATCTGCAAATTTGACACCATCAGCTCAGGATTGAACAAAGACTGTGAATGGCTTGCCAATTACAGAACCAGTTTCTCCTCTCTTGGTTTTCACACCTCAACTGCTAGAACAGGGCCTCATCCTCCCTGATTGAACTGACCTCGTTATCTCTAGCTTGCTTGCTAGCACACATATATATACCTGCCCCTGGATATTTCCATTACATGCATCTGAGGAAGTGGGTATTTACCCACGAAAGCTCATGCTCCAAAACGTCTGTTAGTCTATAAGGTGCCACAGGATTCTTTGCTGCTTTTACAGATCCAGACTAACACGGCTACCCTCTGATACTTGACACCATGCAAGGCACTGCATTTAGCCGTATGGAATGGAAATCCATCAACCTCATGAAGAAACTTGCACAAATACAGACAGATATCATCTTCCTTTCCAAATGCAAACGGATGGACATCATACCAAATGGACTAAAAAATCCACTGCTATCTACATACTACACAGACCACAGTGAGAGATTATGTCATACTCTATCAAAAAAAACTGAGGAACCACCTGATCAGCATCCTATACAGCAAACAGGAAAACATCAAAAAAGAGCTCTCCAACCTGGAGACTCTCATTAATAACCAAACTTCTATACAAACGGACTTCACTAGAATAAGACAGGAGATCTACATTACTCACTTCACCTCTCTTCAAAGGAAAAAGGACTGTAAGCTGTCTAAACTCCTACCTGCCACATGGGGCCACAACAGTGGTACCCCTAACCCACCCAGCAATATCGTCAATCTATCCAACTACACACTCAGCCCAGAAGAAAAGTCTGTCCTATCTCGGGGACTCTCTTTCTGCCCTGCCACCCCCACCAACATGATACAGTTCTGTGGCGATCTGGAAGCCTACTTTCGCCGTCTCCGACTCAAAGAATACTTCCAGGACAACACTGAACAGTGCACTGATACACGGGTGCCCTCCCACCAACAGCACAAGAAAAAGAACTCCACATGGACTCCTCCTGAGGGTCGAAATGACAGCCTGGACCTATACATTGAATGCTTCCGCCGGCGTGCACAGGCAGAAATCGTGGAACAACAACATCGCTTGCCTCACAACCTAAGTCATGCAGAACGCAATGCCATCCACAGCCTCAGAAACCACCCTGACATTATCATCAAAGAGGCTGATAAAGGAGGTGCCGTTGTCATCATGAACAGGTCTGACTATCAAAAGGAGGCAGCCAGACAACTCTCCAATACCAAATTCTACAGGCCACTTCCCTCAGATCCCACTGAGGAATACACTAAGAAACTACAGCATCTACTCAGGACACTCCCTACACTAACACCAGAAGAAATCAACATACCCCTAGAGCCCCGACCAGGGTTATTCTATCTACTACCCAAGATCCACAAACCCGGCAATCCTGGACGCCCCATCATCTCGGGCATTGGCACTCTCACTGAAGGACTGTCTGGATATATGGACTCTCTACTCAGACCCTATGCCACCAGCACTCCCAGCTATCTCCGCGACACCACTGATTTCCTGAGGAAACTACAATGCATTGGTGACCTCCCAGAAAACACCATCCTAGCCACCATGGATGTAGAGGCTCTCTACACAAACATCCCACACACAGATGGAATACAAGCTGTCAGGAACACTATCCCTGATGATGCCACAGCACAACTGGCTGCTGAGCTCTGTGCCTTTATACTTACACACAACTATTTCAAATTTGATGACAATATATATCTCCAGATCAGTGGCACTGCTATGGGCACCCGCATGGCCCCACAATATGCCAATATCTTCATGGCCGACCTGGAACAACGCTTCCTCAGCTCTCGTCCACTCACACCCCTTCTCTATCTACGCTACATTGATGACATCTTCATCATCTGGACCCATGGGAAGGAGACTCTGGAAAAATTCCACCATGATTTCAACAGCTTCCACCCCACCATCAACCTCAGCCTGGATCAATCTACACGGGAGGTCCACTTTCTTGACACCACGGTGCAAATAAGTGATGGTCACATTAACACCACCCTATATCGAAAACCCACCGACCGCTATGCCTACCTTCATGCCTCCAGCTTCCATCCCGGGCACATCACATGATCCATTGTCTACAGCCAAGCACTGAGGTACAACCGCATCTGCTCTGACCCCTCAGACAGAGACCAACACCTACAAAATCTCCACCAAGCATTCTCAAAACTACAATACCCACACGAGGAAATAAGGAAACAGATCAACAGAGCCAGACGTGTACCCAGAAGCCTCCTACTGCAAGACAAACCCAAGAGAGAAACCAACAGGACTCCACTGGCCATCACATACAGCCCCCAGCTAAAACCCCTCCAACGCATCATCAAGGATCTACAACCCATCCTGGACAATGATCCCACACTTTCACAGGCCTTGGGTGGCAGGCCAATCCTTGCCCACAGACAACCTGCCAACCTGAAACATATTCTCACCAGTAACTGCACACCACACCATAATAACTCTAGCTCAGGAACCAATCCATGCAACAAACCTCGATGCCAACTCTGCCCACATATCTACACCAGCGACACCATCACAGGACCTAACCAGATCAGCCACACCATCACTGGTTCATTCACCTGCACATCCACCAATGTAATATACGCCATCAT
This sequence comes from Gopherus flavomarginatus, assembly GCF_025201925.1. Taxonomy (NCBI): domain Eukaryota; kingdom Metazoa; phylum Chordata; order Testudines; family Testudinidae; genus Gopherus; species Gopherus flavomarginatus. The sequence goes on along the minus strand of NC_066618.1, from coordinate 119,238,116 downwards.
ATGCCAGCAATGCCCCTCTGCTATGTACATCGGCCAAACTGGACAGTCTCTAGGGAAAAGGATAAATGGACACAAATCAGACATTAGGAATGGCAATATATAAAAACCTGTAGGAGAGCACTTCAACCTCCCTGGCCACACTATAGCAGACCTTAAGGTGGCCATCCTGCAGCAAAAAAACTTCAGGACCAGACTTTGAAGAGAAACTGCTGAGCTTCAGTTCATCTGCAAATTTGACACCATCTGCTCAGGATTGAACAAAGACTGTGAATGGCTTGCCAATTACAGAACCAGTTTCTCCTCTCTTGGTTTTCACACCTCAACTGCTAGAACAGGGCCTCATCCTCCCTGATTGAACTGACCTCGTTATCTCTAGCTTGCTTGCTAGCACACATATATATACCTGCCCCTGGATATTTCCATTACATGCATCTGAGGAAGTGGGTATTCACCCACGAAAGCTCATGCTCCAAAACGTCTGTTAGTCTATAAGGTGCCACAGGATTCTTTGCTGCTTTTACATTAGCCCAAAGTGAGTTCAGCTCAGTAACCTGTATTTAGATTCTTGAGGGAATAAAAAAAATCAACTCTGACATTCCACAGTGGAGAGAGGAGGGGGTGGAACTGGTGCTTCTGGCTCCACAAGGAGACTGCACCACCAGGTACAGATACCTGTCCCTAGCCTCTCTCAATTCACTGGGTGTTGGAACCCATGTCCCTTGTCTAGCAAGTACCACCCAACTGAGGGTGAGTCATTTGTCACCAAGCAGTCCCACAGCTCGGCAGTCTGGGATAGGGTAGGCGTGCCTATGCAAATACACTCTCTGAAATTCTTTCCACCAGATGTCAGGGTACAGCTTATCCTGACTCTGCTTACACATGTATACTCTCCCTGTGAACCTGATGGGTTTTACGTTCTGACTTGAGTCCGATCAAAGTTGACAATGTATACATCTGTGAGGACTGGGAAGTGGGTCCTTGGTGTTTCACTCTAAGCTCTCAAAAATGATCTCTCTAAATAATTTTATATTTGTGAATCCGAACACAGCATTTCAGAAAGAGATGGTGAATCAGCTTATAGGTACTACTTCCTTTCTTTGTCCTGTTTCTTTTGGTTTTAAGCCCTTTGGGGCAGGGGCTGTCTCTAACTATGTGCATGTACTGTGCCTGGAATAACAGGACTCTGATCTCAGTTGGGATCACTAGGCACTACTCTAATGCTAATGATAATAATGAATTGCAATAATTTTCAGAAGCACTGAGCAGTCGTTGTTCCTATTAACCCATTTAGCACTTTGGGTGCTCATGAACTCTGAAAACCAGGCATTGTGCTGAAAGGAAAGCTGGTACCTAGGTGCAGGCCAGTAGTATTAGATACCAGACTACTCATTTTTACAATATACTGGCAGGCAATAGTGAACTGGGCCCCAGGCATTATTGTACTTTATGTAAGGTACTAGCCCAGGAGCTGTAAAATGCTATTGCTAATTAATAGTATTTCCCATTCCAGTTGTTATAGTTTCCTGAACTCCTATAACGGCATTGTTACTAGAGGCTCAATGGCCAGTGCAAAGAAGAAGAAAATGAAACACAGCTAATCAAGCAAAAGAAGGGATAGAATAGGGTGCATCTTGCATTCTTAAATAAACTCAGAGCCTGATTTTGGAATCTTTTCAGGGTATCGCCAAAATAAAAAACTGCATTTCACTCTGTCAGAGGCTTTTTTGGAATCAAGCAAGAGGAAGAATAGTTTTGTGCTGAGGTCTTAGATTTGTATGACAGCATTAAGGCCTCATTTTAGTTTATTTGGAACCATGTCTACTTTTTTTATGGGGCTCATTGGATCCAGGTGTCCCAGGTAACTTATTTAAGAAAGTCTGTTTTCAAAGTTTCCTAGTCAGAAAGCTATTGCCTATATCCAAAATGGAGATAGGTCTATAGGGGCATATGGATCAAGTTCTGGTTCTTTTTTAGGAAGGATTGTAACAGTGTCTCCCTAGTTGCTCCAAGTACTTTCTTTCGCTGTTTGTGGGACATCAGTTTAAATTGTGATGCATCAATCGGCAGCAGAATGAGTTTTCTAAAATTTAAATTTATAACCTTCCAGGTTTGAAATTTTAGTTTAATGATTTGATTTTGCTCTCAAATTCCTTAACTACCAAGGACCTGAACAAACCTTCTGCTTTGTATTTTATAAGCTTTGTGAGCATGGCCTCTGCCAAGAATTCTTGCATTTGGTAATATTATTGCAACGATTCTTGCTTGCTATACAGAGCTATGCAATAGTGGCCAAAACACCTATTATATCTTTTGCTTTCTGAGTCAAATAGTTATTTTGTGGATTTTTAATTTTTGTTACTTTCCTAACAACCTGCTGATACCTTATCTCAAATGGCAAAAGCCTACTGGCTTGCTTTCCATGTTTGTGTTAGTTTTACTTATATTACTTAGCTAACTGTTTGTTCATAAGATTATGAAGTTCTTTCCTATGCTTCTTTACTTTTCTGAATGTCCTTGTTGATAAACTGATTCTTGAGTTTGCATCTAAAGTCTTATTTTTTTTCTATTTAACATGTCGTATTGTTCACTTCATAGAATTTTCTATACTGAAGCAAATATAATAATTCTGTCCCAAGATGACAATCCCCTAAGAATCTGCTAGAATTCAGTGGCTGTGACACCAAGAGAAACTGTCAATTCCTTTAAAGAATTCAACATGTAGGCACTGGAGCCTAGCACAAATACAGCTGTAATTCTTCTTTAAAAGGTATATGTGTACCTGTAGAGGAGGAGGAAGATAGAGCTGGAGACCAAAGGGGTTTACAGTATTAACTGCGGCTCAAGGGGCAGAGGTAACTGGGAAAGAACTGCAGTGAGAGTCTGGAAGTCAGTCATCAGAAAAGGGGGATGGAAAGCATAAGTAAAGGGGGAAAAGGTTGTGTGGGCCTGGATTGGGGACTTTCGTAGGTTCAGGTAAGTATCTGAAATGAACTTTTGAGCCTTTGGGGTTTGCCCACCCCTAGTCACAATCCAGTGTTTGTAACATCACTGACTGTTGCCATGGAAAGTAACATGATACCACAAATACCGCATTCTGACTTCTCTGTGGGATCAAGTAGAAAGAGCTGGAAAGAGGCAGAGTCTTGTTTAAACTCAAATATCTTCAATTAATTGGGAAACATAGCAAGATAAATAATGAAAACAATGTGAAAGGTAAATGATTTTTTGTTTTATATCTAATACGTTTGAACGTTTCTCTAATATGAAAGTCTCTTTTTAACTCATGTTGACTCTACAGTAGTTATTCATGCAGAACAAGGGCCTCAGACCACAGTGGAATTTAGTGGGCAGGGGGTTAGTTTTTTTTTTAAACCAAGCTCAACAAATTGCTTAACAGGTTATTTCAGGCGTATTTCACGTATCTTGGGTATTTAAAAATACTTCACTGCATGTATGTCATTTAGATTGTTTATTGATTAAAATGCCACACCAAAGGATATCCATTCAGAGCTCTGAGTGCCCTTATCATAAACTTAAAAGCACAATTAAAAAAAGCGATGAAATAAGTGAAAGTATGGTGTTCCCATTGCCTCCTCTCCTTCTCTCTTGGATTTGACATTAAAATAGTTGCACTGTAAATAAAGTGTTTCCAAACAAATATGTTGCCATAGACATGACAATGTCAGTTACAGCAGGCGCTTCACCCTTAATGTTAATAAATATCATCGCTTTGTTAGGGTCAAGTCAGCGTCCTAATCCAGCATGGACTTCACAGCAGTAAAACCACAGAAGCTAATGGAGCTATTTCTGTAGACGAGGGCTGCTAGATCAGCCCCCCAAATATTCATGTAAAAATCAAGATATCCAACCTTAAAAAGAAAACACAAAAATTATGTATATATTATGTACCGCTTGCTTTTTCTTGTGATTTAACAAATCACCATAATTATTGTTTTCATATAAAAGTATCTTAGGAGTTCAGTTCTCAGATATCACATTAACAGTTAAGTATTTGATTAACTGACTCTTCGTTATACAATTACTATATCAATAGCTTGCCATTTATAAAAATGATAATCCTCTTATCCATTAGTAATTATTGTTTAATCCATATCTTGCAATAGTTCTCTGGGTCAGCTTAATTAATTCAATAAAGCCAGGGTGAATTTCTTCTTTCTAAGTACTCACTATCTAGTATGTTAATCAGCCATAACCTACTTCCAAATGCTGGGTCAAATCATGTTTCTCTTACTCACCTGAATAGCCCTATTGACATAATTGGCACTACTCATATGAATAGTGAAAGCAAAATTAGCCTTTTGTGTGTCATACTTTTGCTGGTTTGAATATGTTGGTTTCTTTTCTTGTCATTTTGTTTAAAATCTGGTATCATGGGACTATCAATTGTTCATTTAAAGAAAAGTCTATCATAAAGGCTGTGTACTATAGTGAGTAGGGTACTGGACTGGGAGTTAGGAGAATTGAGTGCTATTCCCTGATCTACTACTGTTCTGCTGTGTGTCCTTGGGCATGTCACTTATACACTGTTTCCTCTCCTACTCTTTGTCCATCTTGCCTGATTAGATTGTAAGCTATTCTGTGCAGGGACTGCCTCTTACCCGTTAGCTGTTAGGAATAGTGATTAACATCTCTGTTGCAGCCTCTAGATGCTGCTGTAATACACAAAATCCATCATAACGCATGTCACATTTCCTCCACCAAAGGAGTTGCCATTTTTGTGAAAAACATGCTCCAACCTATACAAAACTACTTTACCTCAAGTTAAACATAACCAAAGCTTTAGGCTTGTGTGTTGGAACATACAGACTATTTTAATTCTGTGAATGAACTTGAATGTTAAAATGGATACGGCTCTGTAGCAGTAAAGAGATTTACCGCACTTCCACATATGTTCACCCTCAAAGGGGTACGGAAGTTGTTGTTCACACCTCCTTCACTGGAATGGACTTACCATATGGGCCTGACCTTGCAGTCCTTACTCAGGCCAAACTCCCATTGAAGAACTGAGTGGTCAGACCACACATCTCTTTCCAAGGACTAAGTCACTTAAATATTTAATATATTTAAATTAACAAGCAAATAGGAAGTTGCAGTCTTGACAGTCTGTTGCTCAGTTCTGCATTCTCTGCACACACAAAAGTTTGCTTGACTTCAAGTTCAATGGGAGCTTGAGGCAGAGAAGGAGGCAAACCCCTGATCGTTTAGGGCAGGATGTGGCTCTGTTCTTGCACCTGACACAATTCACTGCCGTTGCCATAACTGTGAGTTTAAATACATGTGAAGTCAGTGAGAGTAACTCTTATTCTGAAGGGGGAAAATCAGGCCCAGGGAATGTAACCCACTATTTCAATGTCTGACCAAATAGGAGACTTCAATGCTGAAAGCTACTCTCGGTCTCTTTCACTAACAATGTTAAGTGTCATTTATTTTAAAAAGAATGATTGTCAAAAAAAGGACTCCTTTTGAAGCATTTTTGACAATCTCCTGCTTTGTCACACATTCATCTAGTGAACGGCAGCCCCCATGTCCTACTGCACCTCATCTGACCTGGCCTCCTGCTGCTAAGTTCCACTAAAACAACTGCTCTCCCCTGAGCCCATCTGTAGTTATGGAGATATTGAAACAATGGCAGACATTTCTTACAACTGTTTAGAAAGTGCAGGGGTAATTACATAGGCTTATTTAGTAAGGGCTAAATGACCCCTCCTACAAAGGAGAATCATACGGAGGAGGGGGACTTGCCAGGGCTTTAAAAAGTGCTGCTGGCACCACCTGGAGTGTTCTCCTATCAGTACATTGTGATTCATTATGGTGGAGGGTGGAGTCATGACCCTGCCTTCCTTTTATCCAGACACACCCCTTTGGTGCTGTGAGAACTGTAGGCATTCCCCCCCCTCCCGCCACCTCTGCCCCTGTACACTCCATCACCAGCAGGTAAATTACAGCTGCTTGCAGGGGGATGGGGGGAGAGAAGGGGGAAGGGAGTTATTGGAAGGGAGGGACTCCCCTTTAGAGCTTTCTCATAGCCAGCTGTAATCTGGCCCTCAATATCTAGCTAAGATTTTGTAACTAACCTGCAGTGATGCCAACTCTCATGATTTTATCATGAGTCTCATGATAATTGTTGTTTTTCTTAAAGTCCCAGCTCCTACAGTCAAGTGGACATGTGATGATTTCAGCCTTCGTTCTTATTTTTTCTTTTCTAGCCCTTGTGGCTGTGGAGGAAGCTTCAACATATGACCCCAGTGCATCCTAACAGCTTAAAAAGCAGAAAGCAAATAGAAATCTATTATTTTTATGTAATCTAATGATTTTAAAGCCAATCACATGATTTTTGGTGAGCCTGACAAGATTTTTGAACATTTGGGGTTTGCAATACTGAGTAGTCACTGCAGGTTTTGCTTTAAGGTGTTTTTTTAAAAGATATTTTAATGCAATGTGTTGCCATTAAATTTTCAGTGTTCTTAAGCTTGCTTCCACTTTTAAGACTCAAGTAGACAAATTTTTAATGTTTTACAAATGATAAAAAATTCACATCAGAATTAAGCATACTTATTAAACACACCAGGGGCCTCTGAAAAAATGTTATTCAATTTAATAGCTTTTAATTTACATTGTATATGTACAAGAGCATTTCTTTCAACCCACAGCTTAACAAAAAACAAAAAACCCACACTGCTGTTAGAAGAGCAGAGAAATTTTTGAAATACTCTGTTGTCTGAAATAAAAGCAAGGCACTCTCCTTTAACAGCTGATATATTCCTGAATTCAGCCTGCAAAAAGGCATGTTCACACTGAGAGAGCTCGAACAAAAGTAGTAGGCTAATCTTTTAATTCGTTCTTTTGCTATCATGACCCATCATTGATCATACTGCACAAATACATTTTGTGAATTTAAATAAATGTGAAGGATATTCCACAGATTACATGATGTTGAGAGTATCACAGTAATGAACGTCTATGGAAAACTGAAGCACATTGGCGACATGAAGTCTAACGTAGAGCTCTGGACCTGCTACCACCAAAAACATGCTTCCTAATAAACGTATCTAGTCCCAAGAAAAACTATGCTGATTTGTGTGAAAATATTTTTCAAGGGCCCGGGCCCAGTCCCAGGAAGTGCTGAAAGTCCTCAGCTTGGAACTAAGGGTGCTCAGCAGTTTTCAGGATTTGTCCTGAAATAAAATTATTCCTCAAGAGACCTTGGCCCAGATCCTCAACGCTGTTTAGGAATCTTGTTTTACACAAAGGGCAGAAGTAAACACACTTTTGAATGTCTAGTTTGTGTGTGCGCGTTTGTGTATACAAATTATATACAAAATTTCAAATTCAGTCAAAATAGAATTGTCTTGCAGATCAGGCATCTGACACCAACCTACAAGAAATGTTAGCTTCTCTGATATTTAATTATACTATTATGTTTGCACATAAGCTTAAAAGTCAATACTAAAAGCAAAACGTTTCCAAATATTATCTTCAGGTAAACTGGAAATATTGACTATAGTGATTAGAAGTCTGTTTTCCTATTGACTCTACTAGAAATCTTGATATAAGAATAATTTTCATAAAAGCACATCCAAACATAATCAGTGATAAAATACCAGATGACTACTTGAAAACAATACAATGATTTGATATCTGGGTTATCTGTTGCAGCAATTAGGCAATTCATTTGGCATCTGTTTGATAGTATAATTTAATTTCCATATAAACAGCATAGTTTAAAAAAAGACAAAAAGCTAGAATGTTTAACGCTAACAAAAGGATACAGTGACATCAGGTTGACATTCAAAAAAAAATTCTTAGCAAAATGATCAACAAAATTTTGACATAATACAGTGCATATAACGTTTTTTAGAACTAAAATCTTTAAATATTATTTGAATTTAGCAAAACATGAGCAAGATTTTAATATCAAAGTGCTAAACAGTACTGCCTTAAAAGTCACCGCAAATAAACTGTAAAATAACTTTGCTTGTGAAGTAACAGATATTTTATATACAAATGGTTAATAAAAAGATACACACACACACACACACATATGTATATACGTATATATATATGTATATATACACACACACATATGTATATAGTTCTCTAACTGGTGTATCTGAGTCAGTGTGAACACCCCATTTAGTTACTTTGTGTAACACGGCTCCCATGAGCTGGCAGTCATTGCAATAAATACAGGCAAAGCCATTACAATATACCATGCATACAAACGTTTATACAAATAAAGACACTATGCAACAAATTATTTCATATTAATATGGCATCAACAGTATAAACATACAAAAAAGGAGTACGAACACGGAATGTTTAAACGCAGCCCACTATAGCCTTCCTAGCTCTTACATTCATACTATTTTACAAGACTTGCTTGTTCTTCAAAACCATCTTGTGTCTGTTTACTAACTTGTTACCTAGATTAAATCTAAAACTTAACTATCCCTGATGCTCACCCTGTGCGTTCCAATCACTACTTACTTTTACTTCCTTATCTAAGGAACAAGTGCTCAGCTGAATCACAAATTGTCCCTGTGTCTTCCACATACATTTGTCAGTAAGTCACACTACATGGATTCAAGTTTGGGAAACTTTGTCGTGTAAGTTAGTGCATGTAATCTTCTCACTTGATTTCTTCAATTTTATTTTCATATTAAAATAAATTAGTTAATAAACAAGACTTAGTAAGACAGCACTTTAAAAAATTGCACTTGAACATGGGAGCTAACAGCCATTGTCATTTTGCAATATCTGATTTATATGAAATATTCAGTTGAATGTACTTTGTTAAAAAAAGTGAACTTTTGTTTAGTTTGTGCCAATATGTGTGCCCTTGATACAGGAAGTATGCTAAAGGTATCATCACAAAACACATACTACCTTGGCAAACAACTATTTGTTGTTCTTGTTTTCAAACACAGCTTCTACATTTGTATTCCCCATATATGACGAGGTGTTAAAACACAATAGATTTAAAACAGTCTTGTTAACCTTTTACTGCTGGGATAGCATTGTCCAAAAGTGCCTTATTAGCAATTTGTAAAAAAACCCTAATCACACAAAAAATAAACAAAAACAAGAGCACAACCCCCAAATAGTAAGCCGTTAAATTTTAGGCCTTAGTTTGCAAGGAAAAAGTGCCTGAAAAGTCCACATTTTAGGGCTGGAGTTGCTTTTCTGTTATGTGAGGGCAGACATGTTAGCAGTAAGTCACAATCCATTTGCCTGCTCTGGTGGGCATTAGCCTTTCATGAGGGTAATTTGAGACTCAGAAAGGTAGGGTATCCAGAAACAACTTGTCAATAATGGAAGGGGGTGGCACCAAATCTTCCAGTTTCAGGTAAAAGATGCGCTGTAGTCCCAGTGTGCAGAGAGAACGCAAGTCAGCAAGAACACCCAGTACTTTAGACTCTGCAGACTCAAGTGGCTGTCCTTTGTTTTGGCAGCTGAAAGCTAAGTGATCTTTTAAGCTGCTAGTGATCTTGTTGCATAGCTCTTCCACTTTCTTTGGTTCTTTTAATCCATGTCGTTCTGCAAAAGGATGGCAAGAAAATAGCCAAATTAGTGTCATTATAAGGATAAATCTGCTCTTTCTTCCAGGGTAATCAACTGATAACTAGGTAATGCTGTAACCAACAAAATGAAGACCTTTTAAAGTTGTTTAATAAAATAATAAAATAATAATATATTAGAATGGTGATGCCATATAATATTGACTGACCTTGTTTCATGCAATAAGAAAATGTAATAATTGTCCTTTCTTGTTAGCAGCCAAAATATTTAATGGTGGCTTTCAATTATAATTTAAATTATAATTAATATAAGAAACCTGAGTTATCTACATATTAACCTACATTTTTAATTATATAAGGCATAACTTAACTGGACAATTTTATGGCAAAACAATCACAGGAGGTGTTTTGGAGATTTCCTTGCCTCCCTACCAGTTGTGAATGCTCAATAACTATGGCAACCATTATTTATTCAGTGAATTCAAGTGGAGATCAATATCCGCTGCCAGCTCCATCAGCACTAGGCCTGGAATTCCACTAGGAATTTACAGAAACTCTTGCAAGAAACCAAAGGCACCTCAACCATTCTTTTTTATTTTGATAATCTACAGCTTTTATGTATCACTAAAAATTCTAAGATAAAAGAACTCTGAAGTCAACTATTTCCACCTTCAAGCAAGCAACACATAAAGTAAAAGAGCTACTGCGTTACCCATCATGGAAAACGTCTGAAATTCCTAAAACCAAAGCAATGGCTTCTAGCTAAGGTGTTTCCCCTCCTCCTTTATGTTCTGTTAAAATGCTGCAGTGAAGTTACACATCCTCAGTTCATTAAGCTTGAGGAGGAAGCTACATATTTGTGATTCATTAAAAACAGTCTCTTAGCAGACATATAGGAAAAGAAAACTTCGCATCGTTGTTTACCGTCAATACTTACTGGATGAATTAATGTAACATGTTTCTGAACAATAATCTCAAATAACTGTTGCTTCACAAGCAACGTTATCATCCTTCTTGTTTTAAATACAATAATAATTGCCAGGGAGGTGCAAGAAAGAACAGATTAAATTAACTAGCAAACATAAGATACTGTAGATAGTTAGGTCTGCCACTAATCGAGTAAATATGGTGGGAGAATGGTGGGAGGGGAAAAAGTGGGGAGTTGTAAAAGATTTATGCTTAATGCACTCCCAATTATCTGTACCCCCCCGACCCCATCCTTATGCCAAGATAATACTCCATTCTCCCAATTTCTCTTCCCCTCTTTTCTATTGTTCATGGGAAGGAAGGATCTGGCAGAGGCACTTTCTTCTGGTTATCTTCCAAAAACGGGGAACCGGTGTAGGAAGCACATTCTTCTTTGCCCCCAAAACTAGGAATAATGAAAGTGTAGGGGCTCTGTTGGGCTCCTCACTCTTCTCAGGCACGTATGTATACCTATATGTGTACTGGGGGACTGTGTTCCTGAATTTCTCTCTGTAGTGCAGGGGCAGGCAGCCTATGGCATGCTGCCACAGGCGGCACGCGAGCTGATTTCAGTGGCCCTCACACTACATGAGTGCCCTGGTCCAGGGGGTTCTGCATTTAATTTAATATTAAATGAAGCTCCTTAAACATTTTAAAAAACCTTATTTACTTTATATACAACAAATAGGTTCGTTATATATTATAGACTTATAAAAAGAGACCTCCTAAAAATATTAAAATGTATTACTGGCATGCAAAATCTTAAATTAGAGTGAATAAATGAAGATTCGGCACAGCACTTCTGAAAGGTTGCTGACCCTTGCTGTAGTGACTGCTCGGGATATATGTTTTTGATAAACTAATTAAAATGGAGATGACTGCAATAAAAATAGATAGAAATTTATCCTCTCATTTTTACCAGTTTAACACTTGTGTAACTCCATTGACTTCAATGGAGGTAACTCCTGAGTTATACTGGTGTGAGATTAGAATCAGGCCCCACATGTGTAAACCTTTGGCCCAAAGCTAATATACTCTACTGTTTGCCATCAATCTGGCTTGCTGTGTAACAAGACATGAAAAATACTCATCTAGGTAGTAACAGCTGCTCAAACATCTTCACCTTCAAGGAATTTCAAAACCTAGATATTTGAAGTGACTTGTTACATTCAAACACAAGAGTCACTGAATAGTTAATAAATTTCCAGTAAATTGTGTATAATATAATTATGTAAGCCTGACTGTACAGGTCACCTAGAGTAAATACTTAGATGGATGCTGCCAGTTAAAGAACCCAGTGACTAAATATTTTATAAACATTGAAAAATCTGTGGGGATTTTTTGGCCTAAGCCTTCTGGGGAATTCTATGAAACATTAAATTAATCTCTAAATCTTTGAAGTGCTCCCACCTTTTAACCTGCGTTAAGGTTGTATTTTAGCAATGTTAGTGAAGACATATTTATAGGCCCAGAGAGCTGTTGTACTTAAACAGATCCACAGGCTGACTTTAAAAATAAATAACTATGTAGTATACTGGAGATGCTGTAAACCTATCCTATTACTTTGTGCATTGCTGCAGAGTTTGGAAAATCAACTACTGGACTTGAGCACATAGGGCCAGATCCTCAAAGGTATTTAGGCCCCAACATCTCTTTGAAGGTCTAGGCCACAGGCAATTTATTTCCCAAATCTCTAAATCCTTGAATCTAAATTAGGACCAAACCCTCAGTTTTGGTCCTCAGTGTACTTGTTACAGTGACACAATTTAACATGTTTCATTAACAATGTGTCTCTTGTTGATTAGCAGTGATATGAAATGTCTAAACGTTATCTTAAAAGTGTTAATGGCCTAAATAGCAAGACAAGGATATTTCAGAATTCAGGCATACTCCATCCTTAATTTACTCTGTTGTGCCTCAGTTTCAAAACAATCTCTGAACAACAGGTAGGATTTACTACACTTCAATATGGCTGAAATCCATGGGCAAAACTCCCACTGATTTCAGTGGAGCCAGGATTTCATCCTACATGCACGGGTGAATCTACAGGTGACGCAACGGAGCAAGTGTGAAGGACATTTTCTATCCAAACAACGAGCTTTGTTATGTTTATCACTTTAAAAAAAAAAATCCGGCTTTAAAATACTGCTGTACATGCCAGCATCCCTTTGCTAAAAAGTGAAGGGCTGTATGTAAATAAATAAATAAATAAAATTAAATAAAGGACCAGATTATTTTCTTCAGCATAAAAAGCCATGGAATGAAACTATCCACTTGAAAATCTCCACAAGGAATTCTTCATGAAAATCAATTCACACCGTCCCACTAGAGGGGAGCGATTTGCTCCCCACTCACCCAAAAGCCACCCCTGAACCCGGTGAGTCTATGGGAAGCCAAGGCCAGACATGCCCCATCTGCTCATTCACCCCACCGTTAGCAGCATGCTTCCAGTTAATTGCTTGAGAAGGTATCTATTTAATAAACCTTCGCTGTTTATTATTCACTGTTCCATTTAGGCAGTGTGTGTAGTAAGGGTATTCTTTGATCTATTAGTTTATTACATCTCTGAAGTCACTGAAAAGCACTTTTCTGACAGCATTCAAGTGACTCTAAGTAGAAGGAGATAAATCTTGCTTGTTTTACCCATGCATGTCCTCCCACTGGGTCAGATTAAGACCTGGAGCCCACTATGCTGCCATTGACTCGAATGGGAGTAGGAGCAGGCCTTTGGTGTAAGCAGGTGCAACTACACTGAAGTCAATGGAGTTGTAATCATTGCTGTTGGATCTCAGTTAGGCCTGTTCTTTTCAGTGGCAGTACACATGAGAATAACGAGGGCAGGATTTGCCCTGAGAAGGACAGCTAGTCAAAAAATTGGTTTTCACTAAATAATGGAGGAGCTGCACAAATACTGTTGTACGCACACCTCCTTACAGTAGCAGTGAAGCAGGTGCAGGGCAGGTGAAAAGTAAGATTTTTCTGCTTTGTGAATCACTCCCTGATTAATTGGCCTCTCACCCACTTTTGCAACAAAAATGGTATCTCATGGCAGGGGTGCCCTCCATAAACCTGAAGAAAATGACTCATCATCAGGAGTCTTTCAGAAACGCGGCATCTAGACCCCCGCAAAGTCAGCAGTTAATCCTGAGAAATTTGAACACAGACAGTTTTTCACACCCTTCTTCACCCCAGGTGATCTCTATGTGATTCCTGGCTATAAATCTGCTGAAGGTCACACTTCTGCAGGAAGAAAATGAAAGACCAGAGCAAAGTTCCAGGCTTAGCGTGCCTACCCTCCCTAACTCCAGACAGTGTAGAAGTATAGCAGGATTGGACCGATCCATTGACGCAGGCCTACCTCTCTAGAAAACACCGCCCCCTGCAAATATGCAAGGGATTTTTAGGCTCTGTATTTAAGTCAATCTGGGTCTTGTTTAATTAATTCCTATTCACCAGAGATGTATTAATATCCTGGATGCAACTGTCTATGTCCCAGATTCAGGAAGGGCCTCCTAGCCAATTATATTGAAAATTGAGGTCTTTCTGAGTTTCAGTATAATTATCTGATTTCCTCTTCCCTTTTTACAAGCCCTTCCTCTTCCAAAATCGAAAGAAATTCTGGACTTCACTGCCTCTGTGCTTTCCATGTTGGCACTGTTCTACTTCAGCATCTTCTGGTTCTTTAGACCTTTGGAGCCCACATTTCAAGATCTCTAGCGTAAGTGATCCAAAAAAATAGAACAGCAGAGAATTCATTTCTTGCTCTCATGGGGATGTGGGAAGAACGTCTTGCACTGTTTTCTAATTACTCTCTCCTGGCTGCTGCTCAAAGCAGTGCTGAGGTGCTCTGGAGGAAGATGTGTCTAGCCCTGCCTAACTAACTGAAGGAAGTAAAAAGGAGAACAGAGACAGAGAGAGGAAGATCCTAGAGGCACACCTTAGATAAAAAGGGCCTACGATGGTATTGTGGCGTTTTGAGTTAACTGTTTGCAACCCACCTTCATCAAACCAGATGTCAGTTCTTCTAATCTGGGTGAAGGCTAATACTATAACCATATGACCTGTCACAAGGGACCTATTGAGTCTGCAGCACACTGTCTTATATTCCGCATCAAAGCCCAGAACATCAAATAAACAGAAAAAAAAAAAAGACTTTTACATTAATAACATAATGGGCCTTTTTAATTAATTAAAAACTTCTCTCTTTTTAGTCTTTTTCTGTATATTTCATGCTGCTGCATACCTTTCAATTTATCTCTGTACTTAGTATTGACAATACATTTACAACACCCTTCAAATTGTTTGTAGTCCCAGTGTGACATTACACAAATTATTTAATGAGTCAATTTACGTATTTGTAAATAATGTGCCTATAACCATAAGTTGCATCTTGTCAATATGCTTTCACCCACACTGGGCATAGATTGGGGGAAGAGGGTGGGACATGGAGCATCACAAAAATTGTCAGCTGAGAGTGGTTTGGCTGGGATAGGTAGAAAGATGGCTGAGGGTGCTCGCACAGGCACTGGAGAGTATCTAGAGATACTGAGTAGAAGGATGCATGTCTGGAAGGTGTTGGGGTGGTTGGGTACTGTAGGGTGTCTGGGAGTGCTGGGGTGGGTGGGTGGCTGGATGTCTGGAAGGTAACTGGGTATTGGCTGTCTGTTGGGAGAAACTGGGGAGGTAGCTTGAAGCTAGGTGAGGGTAGCTGAATACTATGTTCAGGTTTCTGAGGACAGCACTGGGGTCCGCCCCCCTTTTATGCATGCATGCTGCTGCAGCTGGCTGCTCCTCCCCCCAGTCCAGCAGGGGAGGAGCAGAGAGGCTGCCAGCAGAGCAGGAGCTTGAGCATTCCCGAGTGGCTGGGAGGAGCAGCTGCAGTCCATTCATTCAGATCCACTGAATGCATGATCTCTCAGCTGGGCTACAGGAATGTGTGATGCTGCTTCAGTGCAGTGAGGCCAGGGGGAGCAGCTGCAGGATTTGACAGCCTGGTGTGAAGTTGTTGCTGGTATATTTCTGGGGAAAGTTGGAGTGAGAGAGTTTTCTGGCTTCAGGAGAGTGAAATGGTCCAGGTTAATTTTACTGTGGGGAAGGCAGGGTTTAGCAGCACAGAAGAGTAAAACCAGATGGACTGGGCTGGGCAGCTGAGAAAGGAGAATGGTATTCAATAGGATTTGGGGCTGCAGGAGAGGAGGGACTTGACCACTAGGAGCACAGGGAGTGGGGATGGGGAGAGAGAAGGAAAATCTCTTTTAGCCCCAGTACTGGCTTTTACTCTCCTCTTTCCTTGTCCCTTCACAGGAGAGAGGAGTTAGTTCTCTCAACTCCCCCAGCCCCCAACTACGTCCCTTCCTCTCTCGTGCTCCCAGCACCCTACTGACTACCATACTACTCCCCCCCACCCCCAAGAGCACTGGCCTTTGTTTGATTCATGAAGAGCACTCCTGAGGTCAGGCAGAACAAGCAGAGCACCACTCTCAGAAACCTTCTGTTTACTTAGATACATGGTGCAGGGACTGTTTCTGAGGTTGGTGCTGCCTGAGACCAGTATATGCAGTGGCTACTGAGGCTATAGGGGAAAGCCAGGAAGTGATTCTCCATGAACAAATCCCACAACAAAGAGTATTCCCACAACCAGAACATTCTCCAGATTATAATCATTTCCCCATTATGCTATCACTGAGAAATAATAAGAATAAAGATAACCAACACTGTTTATGCTGCTCAAACAGTATTTTGTGCTGTTCCTTCCACTACGATCATCTCTCTCTCTCGGGGCTTTCTATACCACTCATCATTTCATGGTAAATCCTTAAAAAACATATTAATGGAGATGTGCCAACATCGTAAGACAAAGGAATAAACAAAAATTTATATCAATTTCAAACTCCATTACAAATATAGGGGAAAAGAATATCAATCTTTGACAAATACAGACACACAACATTGGTAGGGATAGAAATGTTATTTCTTCCTATTTAGAAGAAATGATTGCTTTCATTTGTCTGAAGGTTTTGAGAAGACTAACAAAATACAGCAAATATTTCTATACCGAAAGGGCTTTTATCACTGGAAAATGCAAGAAACATGGGAATGTATTAATTGAAAGTTATTCTCATTAAACATTTTATGTGCATCCAACTCACCCACAGGACAATCTTTACTTGTTTATGCCAGGGCAACTAAACGGTGTGAATGAGCAAGCACCATAATGCTAAAACAGCGTTTGAGTACATGAGGAAGAACATATCACATGTTCACAGAAGTAGTTTGCACGAGGTTTTATTCCTTTAAGTAAATCCCTGAAGTCTCCAGGAAAATAATTAGGAACAGGTCTCATAGTTAGAGATAAGGATGAAAAAAAAGTCAAGGACATTTTCTTCTTGCTGTAACAATTCACTCATTTTGGGCCTGGTTCTTACATGAATGTAAAGCAAAGTGACCTTACTGAGTTATTCTGCATGTACACATGTTGTAAATGAGATCAGAATCTGGCACTTATTGTACCTGCTTAATCATGGGAACATTAGTACAAAATTGATTTAAAAAATAAGAAAATATTTTTAATAGGAAACCAATATTGAAGCTAAAAGTAGTATGTATTAAATCATCCCCAAACACAGGAGGGAAAAGTACCCTAGAAACTCTGAAGATGAAATCCTGATACCATTGAAGACAATGTGAAATTTGCCCTTGACTTCAATGCAGCCAGGATTTCACCTCAGGTCTCCAGAGAATCATCTCATCCAGGGTGAAAGAATGATGCCACTTGCAGGGGGCTGGGAGTAGATCTTACAACTTTGTAGATGCCCTGAGATCTGTGAGGAAATAAATTTCCATTTCTGTGGATCTCAGGGCATCTTTTTAAAGATTCAGCCCCTCTCTACCTTGGAGCCATGTTACAACGAAGCATTGTATCACCACAGAAGACCCAGCTGCATCTGTACATTATCATCCTCTCTGAGAGGGGTTAAACAGAAAGACAGGAAGTGAATGCCACTCTAAGTAACATTAACTCCTGCTGTATTTCTACAAGATTGTCAGGGACATCTGCCTCCAGCTCTCTCTACTTCAGCCTGCTATGCCCCCCAAATCACAAAGCCTCAGGTCCGCAATGTTTAAATGGAAGGGCTTCTGCAGTCTCAGGAAGAGAGAAATTATGCTTTACAGGTTACAATGCCCCCATTCTGTGCTTACTAGAGAGATGTGGTAGGCATTTGTACTAGTTTCATCTCCTTTACCCTATGCAGCAGAGGGGTTGAAATGGTCTTATGTATACACAAATAATTCACTAACAGTATGCAGAAAAATTCCTATTGCATCCCTCGCCCCCCGTGCTATTTGATTTGAGATGTATTTCACCTTTTTAGAGAATGTTCCAAGAAAACATAAAACCCTGGAGAAAGGAGGAGTCATTCGGATTCCATTTTAATAGGTGTTTCCGTGAGTGAGTGAACACTATTGCCAGCCAGACTTTCAATATTGCCATTACAAATGTTCAAAAATCAAGCTCACCTTATCTGGAATATAACAAAATCAACTCAAAGCACTCAGATCTATGCTAACAATACAGTGCTAGTATTTGAAGATTGCCGTTACCAAAAGAGCACTTACCTGTAATCATACTTAGAGCTGATAAACATGCTAAGGCTGGGATATCAAGGTTAAGGCTCTGTAAATTTAATGAAAAGTCTTTAATTGACTCGAGCCACTCCCCAAATCCACGAAGGCACTGAAGTCTATGAAGCACAAGTCCATTGCAGAATACAAACTTATCTTCAGCAGTATCAGATCTTGAAAAAAAAATCATAAACACACATAATTTTACAAAAAGACGTACACACAAGACTGAAATGTGTATCATTTAATATCTAACACATAGTATTATGGGGCATATGTGGGCATTCATGTTTGACAATATGCTTCTTCCTGGGGGCAAAACTACAACAAACAAGCTTCTATGATTGCTTACTTTGTAGAGTTATAAGCCTGAGGTTAACTGTAGCATGGGCTGTAGACTGTCTAATTAGTTAAGATTTTGGATCCTGCCAAAGGCACAAGCAGCAGAGACATTTTACATTAAATACTGTATGTTTGAACCTAAGGAAGACAAAGCGTGTATGCTTTGAAATACAATCATAATGTGACTTGGAGAAAGCAGAGATTATTTTCACTTTGTAACCCTCAGTGTTTCCCCCCTTCCATTTCTCAAGTTGCAAAAACTGATGAAGACAAAACAATAGAAAATATATCAACGAATATACACAAACACACAGAACATACTGTAATACTCAAGGCAGAAAATCTCTTATGTGAAAAATCTCCAGTATGTGTCAGACTACAACTAAACACTGAAAAGAATCCCTGTTAAAAAACAAACAACCACCCAAACAAACATAGTTCATCTTCACCCTAAGGAAACAGGGGCATAACTCAAAACTCCATTCTGGGATTTCCCTGTAACTATCTTAGGTACAATGTCTTAACTAGTGCCAGGCTGACGAATGGCACCTCACTCTATGAAATGACTTGCTATTAGGAAGAAAAACAATCTGAACAGGATTTTGAAGCCCCTTTATCCCCTTCCAAAACAGCATTTCAAGACATCTGTGTGAAAGGAAAAAAAACCCCAAACCAATGCATTACAAATGCTCTTCTACAGGTCATATAGGCAAGTACAAAACAGCCTCATTCGAAAGTAAATAAGCACAAATTATGATTAAAAGGAGAAAAGAAGATTTGGTAAATCCAATAAATGGAAGCACGTTAGTGAGAATAATATTATTCCATTTTTGTACATTAATTTCTTGTTTTTCCTCATTTGTATCACAAATTGAACACAGTATTTTGTGCCTTTTGTTGCTGTTTCTTTTTGGCTGTTTTCACAAATGACAAAAGTAAAGCTATCGCTCTACTTATCCTTTAAAAAAAAAAGTTGAAATTCACAGTTTTTCACATCAATTTAATATGGGATTATTTTCAATCACAAGTAATTACCTGATGGAGAGTCTTAGTACAAAAAGCTCCAAAAAAGCTGATTCTATGAGTAACGTCTGATCTTCCTTTGGGAGATCAGTAAATCCTGGAATTTTTTCCGCCCAACCCCTGGATATGTCAATGGAGGCAGTCAGAAGATTATAGAACTGTTGCACATGTTCTGCATCTGTGCCTGCAGCAGCCTGGTCAGTGGAACAGTACTAAAATGAAAGCCACAGAAAGTAATATTATGCATTTTTAAAGAATGCCACAATACATACAATGCTGTCTGCTCAACAGTGTTTTTCCAGTGAGTCCCTCAACGACAAAGACAGTAAGTTATTTTATCCAAGGGATAATAAGCAGTTAAATATGAATGTAATACCTATATGTGTGTGTGTGCACGAGGGGGTGTGTGTGTGTGTTTACTGTTAATATAGGCAGCTCTTGTACATATGGGTTTTACTTTTAATAAAGGTAGCTCGAATATCTGTAACTATATGCATTTATAGTAGGACTGTCAATTAATCACAGTTAAGTCACGCGATTAACTCAAAAAAATTAATCGTGACAAAAAAAATCGTGATTAATCACACTGTTAAGCAATAGAATACCAACTGAAATTTATTAAATATTTTGGATGTTTTTCTACATTTTCAAATATATCAATTTCAATTACAACACAGAATACAAAGTATACAGTGCTCACTTTATATTATTTTTTACAAATATTTGCACCATAAAAATGATAAACAAAAGAAATAGTATTTTTCAATTCACCTCATACAAGTACCGGAGTTCAATCTCTTTATCATGAAAGTGCAAGTTAAAAAATGTAGAGTTTTTTGTTACACAACAGCATTCAAAAACAAACCAATGTAAAACTTTAGAGCCTACAAGTCCACTCAGTCCTATTTTTTGTTCAGCCAGTCACTAAGAGAAACAAGTTTGTTTACATTTATGGGAGATAATGCTGCCCACTTCTTAATTACAATGTTACCTGAAAGTGAGAACAGGTGTTCGCATGGCACTGTTGTAGCCGGCATCGCAAGATATTTACGTGCCAGATGTGCTAAAGATTCATATGCCTCTTCGTGCTTCGGCCATTGTTCCAGAGGACATACTTCCATGCTGATGATGCTTGTTAAAAGAATAATGCATTAATTAAATTTGTGACTGAACTCCTAGGGGGAGAATTGTATGTCCACTGCTGTTTTACCCGCATTCTGCCATATATTTAATGTTATAGCAGTCTTGGATGATGACCCAGCACGTTGTTCGTTTTAAGAACACTTTCACTGCAAATTTGTCAAAATGCAAAGAAGATTCCAATGTGAAATTTTTAAGATAGCTACAGCACTTGACCCAAGATTTAAGAATCTGAAGTGCCTTCCAAAATCTGAGAGGGACGAGGTGTGGCACATGCTTTCAGAAATCTTAAAAGAGCAAGACTCTGATGCAGAAACTACAGAACCCAAACCACCAAAAAAGAAAATCACCTTCTGCTGGTGGCATTTGACTCAGATGATGAAAATGAGCATGCGTTGGTCTGCACTGCTTTGGATCGTTATTGAGCAAAACCCATCATCAGCATGGATGCATGTCCTCTGGAATGGTGGTTGAAACAGGAAGGGACATATGAGTCTTTAGCACATTTGGTGCGTAAATATCTTGCAACACTAGCTACAACACTGCCATGAGACCACCTGTTATCACTTTCAGGTCACATTGTAAACAAGAAGCATGCAGCATTATCTCCTGCAAATGTAAACACACTTGTTTATCTGAGCAATTGGCTGAACAAGAAGTAGGACTTCGTGAACTTGTAGGCTCTAAAGTTTTACATTGTTTTATTTTTGAATGCAGGGGTTTTTTGTATATAATTCTACATTTGTAAGCTCAACTTTAATGATAAAGAGATTGCACTACAGTACTTGTAGAAGGTGAATTGAAAAATAGTACTACTTTTGTTTTTTACAGTGCAAATATTTCTAATAAATAAATATAAACTGAGCACTGTACACTTTGTATTCTGTGTTGTAAGTGAAATCAGTATATTTGAAAATGTAGAAAATATCCAAAAATATTTAAATAAATGGTATTCAATCACAATTAATTTTTTTAATCACATGACTAATCGTGATTAATTTTTTTAATCACTTGACAGCCCTAATTTATAGAAATCAGGCATTTTATAAATAACCAAATTTGGCCTTTATCCATATGCTGTTAGTCAACAAAACTAGAAATCTGGTGGCTAGGATAACTTTTAAAACTGGAAGGATATAAGAATTCTATTTAATGTATCACAATTTTTAAATTTCCCATTGATGAATTTGGCTCAGTGTATTTATTGTAAATGCAGATTTTCTTCAGAGCCTCTCAAATCACTATCTCACCGTGCGAGAGGCATGTGGGATAAATCTCCTTTGTTATCTGACACATTCAGCATCAATTCATTTGAATAAAAAATTGGTTCAAAGTAAAATAACTGGCCAAAATGACCTCATCATCTGAACTGAACAATTTTTAGGTTTAGGTAAAGAATGTATCATCTTGTTGACACGACCAATCATTCTAACAGCCTCAGCTCCTTAACTTCCCCATGATCTGCCAACAGACTGCAGCTCCTTACCCGCTACCAGTTCCAACTTCCTCACTACTGGATCCCTGTCACTTCTGAATTCAAATCTTATGCCCAGGGTGTAAGCCTGGCCCTACTCTCTCCATGACATGGAGCACAGCCAGAGTGGTGTGGCCCAGCCTATTTCTGTGTCTGAGAAGTGCTGCTGGTTTCCTGAGTGGGGAGAAATGGACTTGGAATTTACTCCATGGCTGTAACAACTTTCTCTCCACTAGGCCCTTCGGAGTAATTTCTGGGAGGGATTTAGTGCAAACAGTATCTCCCTGGGTATTCCACCAAAAGATGTCCACAGTTGACGGAGAGCTGCTCTTCAAAGAGCACTCTCAACTGGCAGCTAGAGCCAGAGCCCATTGACTTGAAGAGTCCATTGATAACATGATCAAGGGGGGACAAGGTGGGAGGGGAAAGACCCCCAGCCTCCCTCAGTGACAACAGGAATGTTTCTGGGGACTTTGGAGTCCTTACTACTGCCACCTCACCGCCCCTGCAGATCTGATTGAGGCTGTTACTGCATCCTCAAGCTCTTCCTCTGTGGAGGAGAGGGGGAGGGAAGGTGTAAAGAGGAACCCTGGAGTGGGTAGCTCTTGTTCACTTCTGGTGTAGAATGAGTAGGATGAATGGTCTCAGAATCATGGATAGGTTGGAGATACACAAGAAGTGACACTAGAAGCCCTACATAACTCTGGCCACATCTGAAGTATCTCTGCTGGCGCTAAGTAATTCCTGTCTGCTCAACTCTGCATTAGCTGCAGGGCCATTTCTCATCCTGTGCTCCCATTTCCTTCCCCACAGATAAAAGCACGTGATCCCTCTGATGAAGTTTGTATGGGGAAAAATCCTGCCCCTGCAGTTATGGAGGGTCGCATGACACTGAACCAGTGCAGTTCCACTGCAAACAGGAAGATGCAGGGCTGGGGACAGGACAGGGGCTATGCAGGGCGTGCACACTGCATTGTTACACAAGTCCTTGGTCCTCCCCCCATGAAGAGGGGTGGGGGTGCACAAGCGGCTATTCAAACCACTGGAAGCAATAACCTTTGTGGAGTGGCTGTGGAGCTTCTCCATGGCCTGGTGCGGGCTAGGATGATTTCACCACCACCACCACCGGCCCCCTGTGCATCTGCCCAGTACTTGGCCTATATACTCAAGATTGGGTGCTGGGATTTGGATTTGCCCCAAGGTTAGCAGGGCAACTTAATCTTTCTCGTATGTGACACTGGAATTCAAGGAGCACGTGCTGCACAGACCATCAGTTCCCAGACTCCTGTTTTACATGCTACTCTGACTATGCAGAGGCGGGGTGGTGGCTATCTGATGCCATGGGGGCATACCACCTGTAGGCATGCCATCTAACTCCTGCGTGCTGTCAGCCTGTTTGCTAGTTATTACAAAACTCATCGGTCCAACATAAACAACAATGTACATCTATCTATAATTTTGGTCATATAGCAGGATACCTGTTTAGTAGGTTACGTGGTGAGGTCACAAGTGATTAGAAAATAAGAAGGCTCCAGTGCAACTGAACAACCTCCACAAATTCCCAAAGGCAAAATGTGGGCAGGGGAATTGACCTGGGCAGTTACTCTAGACTCCTAGGAAATCTGGCTGCACTCAGATACGCTGGCAGCCAACTCCCTCCAAAGTGCTGCATGACAGCATGCATTTCTGGACGTTCTTTGTCATGGTTACTGAGTAACTAAAACATCTCTCCTCCCCCAAGGTCAGCTCCTGCCTCCAAGGCCTTTACAAGCAGGGGACCCACTGGGTGTGGATCTTCCCATCCCATGCAGAAATTTTGGAGGGTAGCAACTTTTGTGGTACCCCCTATATCCACACAATGGGAGGGAATGGGTGTGGGGCAGGGAACAGGTGGACCTGGTTTGGGAGAGGGGAAGCACCCATCAGCCCCACACAAATTGCTCGGAAAAGGTAATATACCTCCAGGCTGTATTAACTTTTCTGCAGAGCTCCATATTGGGGAGCTCCATGGCCAGGGAACTCCAGAGCCAATGTGGAGGAGATGCAGAACTCTAGGATCTGCTCGGCCCTAGGGAGACCCACTTGGTTGTGCAGGGGTTGAACTATGGCACATTCACTCTATGAGGGGAAAATAGAATGATTTGAGGAAATTTTCTGCCCCTTCTACACGTATTTCTGAGGCAGGACGTGCTCTGAGTCACAGAAATCAGCAAAAAGAAAAAAAAAATTATGCTCTAAAGTCATCCCATGTGTAGCTCATCTGAAGTCAATAGGGATAAATCTGGCCCAGTATTTTTAAAGGACTCCTTGAACACATTAAATTGACCTATAATGGCAGCAACAACATGGAATGTTACCATTTTCTATCTCTAAGTGAACATTTCTGTGTTACATTATAGAAGCAGGTTTATTCAATTGAATATATGTTTAATAACTTTATATATTTCTTAGATTTGTTTTGGTAATTCTAGTAGCTCAGTCCAGCTCATAGAAGCATGATAAGCAGAATGACAGAAACAGTATTTCCTGCCTTTGAACTGTTAGTCACTGCTAGGGTATGTCATTCATTGCTAGAAAGCCTCACATTTTACCAAAAATAGATGATGAAACCAACTGAGGCCAAATTCTATAGTCCTGGATTACGCACAAATCATTCCCTGCACTGGGAAAAACCAACCATCACCCCATAGGAAAGGGCTGGTGTTTACCTCACTCCTGCACAAAACAACCAGCAAGCCTGGCCTTAGTCAACGGGCCATTAGAGAGAAGGGGGAGCACCCTGCACTACATGAGACACCACCACAAAACTGGAGGCACTTCGGGAGAAAAACAGAAGAGGAGACCTTCCCCTGGGCCCCAGGACATGGCTCCTTTATGAATGTAGCTATCCAAGAAACCCTGCCTGTGGCTGCTGTGAAGATTTTCCCCAAGAGAAGCTCCTATGTACAGCAGCATTATTTTAGGTAGGATATGAAAGTCTGATGCTGTGTAAAGTGGCCATACACCCCTGTTCCACCCCTTCCTGCTTATGTCAGACCTCCTGGAGCTTGCATAGTTACAAAAACATGGAGGAGGCTCCCTTAGATTTCAAGGGGAGGAGCAATGATACTCTTAGTGCTCCTGTTTCTGCATTGTGACCCTGGCATTTGCTTAATTTCTGGCCTCTATAAATACAGCAGGTTTTATTATAAATACAGATTACTGCCCCACTCTACCCTTAATCAGGCAAAATTCTTACTGAAGTTGATGGGAATGCTGCCTGAATAAGGAGTGCTAGATTTGGGGCTTAATTCTCTTGTTGCTTACACAGTACAAGTCTGAACTTCATGGAATTACAACAGTGAAACAGGTGTGAGACAGAATATGGCCCTTGGCCTTTAATAAGTTATAAAACAATCTTCCTAGTAATTGTTTCTGAAACCAAATATCTAAATATTCTGTTACTGTGGGCTCTGAAATGAAGAGTAGCAATGTTCTGAATAAAAATAAGATTTGTTTTGACATTCCAGGGTTACATGATTATTTGGATTTTCTTTGTACAATGTACCGATTCTTTTTTTTTTTTAAAACAAATCCTGTATTGAGGTTTATATTACTATTTTTTTATGGCAGGCAAGACAATATTATTATATTACAGTATGCTAGAAATTTGAAACATTAAGGCCCCATTCCTGCAATGTATTGTGTGTGGGTTCCCCTCCATCCAGGCGTAGGGTCCAACCGCATGCAATGCATTGCAGAATCAGTATCTTACTGAACACACTTATAATTACTCTGCTCAGCAACAGAATTCATGAAAGTGGTTTTGTAAGTACATGTTTTTACTACATATACCATTCCACTAATATCAGTTGACATACAGTTTTCATTTTGTTCACTCTAAGTCCTTAAAAAACACGCAGAAAATTTACAAAGATATGATTCATTAATTTATGTTAGGAGGCTTAAAAAGAGGTTTTCACTACTACTAAGCACAACCAACTATTATATTCTACTCTAAAGTAAAATTAGGGTGCCAAATCCTACCAACAACCAATCAAACACAATAGAATCTTTTAGTTATGAAGCACAAACTAATTCAGCATCAACAATGCAGTTTTCCTTAGGCTTCCAATGAAATTGTACACAATCATAAAAAATATTAACCACTTAGATCTATGCGCTATTTTTGTATGAAGTGAAATAGTCACTTTAGGCTAAAAAAAAAAATCACATAAAAATACACAATTTTCATTGGATTTTTGCCAATGTCAAAAACCTATACATCTATCAGTATATATCCAGGGGCTCAATCCTGCATATAGACATCTGGGTAACTTTACTCACATAAATAATTCCATTTAATTCAGTAGGACTACGTATATCAATAATGTTACTCACATGCATAAATGTTTGTAGGTTCAGGCCCTAAAGTGTTTTGGGAAAGTTAAAATAAATGAAAATATACTTAATGCATTCTCCCATTAAAAATCATCAGACAAAAATATAAATTGAGTGCTTAATAAACATAGCAAAAATAAATAAAAAAAAATCTATAGGTAACTATAGATTAGTCTGTAGAAAAGCAGCTATAATGTGCCTATAATTATTAAAGCATGTCAATATAATTACAAATAAATAAGAAGGTTAAATCTATCTATATCTTCTTAATAGCAAATGAGAAATTGGATGCATAGAGTGACGTTGTTTTGATACAGAGTCAAACCAGTCTCATATTTAGTAAAATTTAATAAAAATAAAGGGATTTGTTCATGATTTTCCATATATGTATTTTTTTCTTTCCTTGTTTTGGAATTTCAATAATATATTTTAATTACTGCAGGTATGCTATAGCCTATTTTCTGCAATAGATAACAAAATATCTCATCAATATTTAAATAAAATAAATATATAAAAATAAGGTTACCAAAACATCAACAATATATGAGAATTCTTTGCTTTTTCAATTATTTTTTCAGTTTGATTTAAAGAACTATTCAACAGACTTGGATTAATAAATAAATAAAATAATAATAATAATAATAATACCTAGCTCTTATATAGCGCTTTTCATCAGTAGGTCTCAAAGCACATTACAAAGGAGATCAGTATCATTATAATTTATTCCTTAAACCTAACATTCATGCTGTATTATGCAATGGTCCAATCCTGCTCCCACTGAAAACAATGGCAAAACTCCCATTGATTTTAATTGGAGCAGAACCGGATGCCTCTTTGTTTCAACAAGCAGGTATAACTTCTCATAACCCATCCATCTGAATATGAAAAAAGCAGTTAGGTTTTCCAAACTGGAAATTAAGGCCCCAATGCCACAACTGACTGAACAGGAGCACATCCCGGAGTCTGCCCCGAGTCCTGTTGAAGTCAATGGGGCTCTGCGCACAGTCTGTTGCAGGATCAGTGCCCTATTTACCTATGCATACTTGCTTTCGCACACCTGTGGGGAGTACTGCAGATAGTCTCGTGTCTTAAACGCTGTATCACAATCGATAGAGGCTAAAATTAGTTTCCAGTGTAACTCCATTTAAGTCACTGTCGACACACCAGGGATAGGGCCCTGAGTCAGTTATTACTTTATCTAAATTGTACAGTTTTCTTTCATGTCAATATACTGATTAAATTTTAAAAAATACAATTTAGTAATTATTTCTATGCAAAAAATCATAAAACATACTCTGGAATAATCAAGCTCTCGAGGTGTGGAGTCAGTTAAAGCGCGGACCAGGGCATTCATCATACTGATTGGAGGAGAAGGTGGGGAGGGCTGGGAAGGTTCCTGCTGTAAAGGGCTCTTTGGTTTGGAAGGCAGCCGACCTCTTCTCCCTTTCAGGCTATCAGTACGGACAACTGATTAAAGAAGAACAAAAATCAGTCCACAAAGACATCACCAAAAAGCTACAACCACAAATGAGCACCAGGTTAGTTCTTAATTATGATTAGTCCAGCAAAAACCATAATATGCTTCCATTTAGATAGATAGATAGATAGATCACTGCCATCCTTAATTGCAGAGATATAAGTGAATATTATAAAACAGTGTGAAGCTCAGACTTGTAGCCAGCAATGTTACATCTGAACAGCACCCTTTTATGTAACCCCAGTTCTGTCCCTGTAAGTTTTTTACACACACACACACACACATACACAAATACAAACTCTAATAATAATATTAATAATGTACATTTAAGCCTTACTGCAGAATTCTTAGCTTCCTTAAAACACTTCACATGCTATGGGCCTAATTCTGAAAATGCTTACTCATATGAGTACTCCCATCAGTGGGACTACTCACATACTTATGCATTTGCAATATTGAGGCCTATGCATTCAATCCTGGCTCCATTACAATCAATGGCAAACCTTATATTTAATTCCCTGAGAACAGACCAGCGCCCTATGTAAAGGTACACAGGACACAAAGTAATGCAGCCCCTCTATGAGGTGGCACTCAACTGCAGTACAGCACACTGTACAGCAGGAAAGGGAGGAGAAACTTTGGCCAGGGTCACTGGGAGAAAATCTTTCTCTGATGACCTTGCTGTTCTTGAATCTATGGTTCCAGAGAATCTAGATATTAGAAACCTAATGCCTGGGGAAGAAAACCAACAACTTACATATATTGCATATACCCACACTTTGGGAGTAAGTAAACTAGAAAGCCTATCATTATAAAATTTCTAATAAAAATTAAATCTATATATTTTAACATAAGCAAATTTAATATTCAGATATTTGTGATTATGATAGCACGTGTTCCTTACCTTCTTTAACCATGCCGACACTGAGACACTTTTGAAAGCGGCAGTACTGGCATCTGTTACGACGTCTCTTATCCACTGGACAGTTTTTATTTGCCAAACAAACATATTTTGCATTTTTCTGAACTGTTCTCTGAGAAAATGCAACACAGAAATAGTCAACTGATAGTTTCTTGAATGAGCTAGGACCTGACAAGATGTATTTTAATTACAATGTGAAAAGCGACAGTGCAATTTGTATAATTAGATAAAATTAATTTCCTAACACACTAGCCTGCAGGAAAAACAGTTTTATTGGTGTTAGCTGCTGACAATGAAAATTGTCTAGGATTGTTCTCAAGCAAGTCTCAGGAGACAGCCAACTTTGAATGATAAAATCATATCTGAAATTACCAGGTCATCGCATCTACCTTTGGGGATTAGATTATCTCCGCTTTCAATATCCCTTTGGGAACAATTTTCTACTTGGTTCATTCCCCTGATTATTACTGACCTTATTAAAATAGAATCAAAATGATCTGGTATGTACTTCTCTTGCTATCACTGTTGTTAGTCAAATATCACAATAACTGGTTTTGCTAGCCATTAAAATCAGTACAGATGAAATCAAAACTACAAAAACCAAACCAACCAACCCCCCCAACCTTTCACAATTTAGCTAACTCTCATGGAAAAATAACTTATTTTGGAGAAAATGAATGGAGTTATATTGTATTGACACTTGCTTAGCTTTAAAACAAATGTTTGGTGAGGATGCTGGCCAATTTATTTTTCAAATCTTACATTTATATTCTAACAAATAATTTTGAAAACTATCAAATAATTTATTTTTATAAAATCTGAATTAAGACTAGAAAAAGAATAAAGCAGGTATTGGTACAAACAGTGCAATGTGTTTTAATATTTAAAATCAATGCTATTTCAGTAAATAACTCAATTTCACCACAGATGAGCTTTTAATAGCAAAGACGTAAAAGCAACAACAGTAAAACTCATAATTACTGTGACATTATAAACTGAATCTTTCATCAATATGAAATTATGTAGAAAAATGTTATTTTTTTCACATCTGTGTTCCTTAAAAAACAAGGTCAAAAGTAATAAAAATAAGAAACACATCAAACACACCGCTTAAACTGCAAATTGCATCTTAGACTTGGAAAATCATTTTGTAAATTTATGGCCCAATCCTGCTCCCATATAAGTTCACAGCAGTTTGCTATTGACTTCCATAGGAGCAGGAACTTAATAACTACTTTTCCCAGATGATTTTTGGTACTTATTCTAATTATGTTTAAACAACTAAGAGTTTTAATAGATATGTGTATTTTTACCATATTATAAAAGTATTATAATTGAGTAATGTTACTAGTAGTAAGTGCAATAAAAAATGCTTTAAACTTCCTATCAAAGCCAATGCAAAAACTCCCATTAACTTCAACAGGAGCAGGTCTCTGATCTTTACAGAAAGAAATTGACTAAATCAAATCTTCAACCTTGATACTAATAAATCAAGCTCTAAGATCTACCCCAAGCTCTACATTTAAACATGCCATTTGTAAGAGTAAACTGAAACCCTACATACGATGTGTAAAAAACAAAAACAAGTACTAAAACCTAGCATTAAAAACAAACAAACAAACAAACAAACACATAAACTCAGAAAGCATAAGTAGAAAGTTTCTTCACAGTTAATGCATTATGTATTACCTGTCCCCAGAACCTTCTCAGTTAGTCTCAGAACTAATACTGAGGCACTGTATAGTGCTTAGTCATTGCACTACTTAATACCTTTCACAGATCAGAATTCACTGGTTACTAAACAAAACAGTTGTAGTCAAGCAGCAACTTCCTAGCATGACAAATGTTCTGTTTTATAACATACATTGACTCAATTGCCTCCTTGGCATGTCCTTAAATCTACATTTCTTTGTATTACTCTATGGAGGGAGATTACACTTTTCACTGTTACTGCTGGCTGAATTATCGGGTGACTATCAGGACGTCTGTATTTCATGGCTTGTTTTAAAAATATTTATATTAGTCTGAATGACTCAGTGAAGTCCAGTTTGTTGAGAGCAAAATAAATGCAGCTAGATTTATTTCAAGAGAAGCTCCTGAAACAGTTGTCCTGCACTTCACAGAAAGACATTATGGGCCAGACACTGGGCTGGTGTACATCAGGTTAGCTCCATTGATTCAGCTGACTAAGGCCTTGTCTAAAAAGTGTGTTAGTCCACACCAGAGCAGTGTAAATTCTAGTGCACCCTAGCATGCTGCACTTTGACTGGCACATGCGGACTCTGCTGGCGCCCACTCAGTGTCCCATAGCATGCATTCTTAGTACTTTTTGAAAAGGCTGGGATTACATTAACGCACACTAAGGAACTTTTAGTGCACGGCAGCAGGGTCCCACAGGCCAGTTAGTGCATGACACATACTACTGTGCACTAGAATTTACACTCCTTTGGTGCAGACTAACATACCATGTAGCCTCATCCTGAGATTCTGGCTAAGAACTAGCCCAATCTCTACACTCCATCCTCTGGAGGATATGATTTGGCTTTGTATGAATAGTCAGCTGGTGTCTACCTTCCCCCACCAGACTACCCAGATGATGTGTTTTCACTCTAATATATACTTTGCTCACAGAATCATCCTAACTTTTCTGGGTGAATCGATCAGCATAACAACAACTGAAGCAGTCAATGGTTAGCGTGAATGGTGTGGGGATGACTTGGGATGGGGGTTGGCGTGCGTAAGTATATGTGGTTCTCACCTTAAAGAAGCCCTTGCAGCCCTCGCACGTCCGTACCCCATAGTGTTGGCAGGCAGCATTGTCCCCGCACACAGCACAAGTGCCTTCTCCAGATGAGGAGCTCCTGCTGGGCGGGGAAGGCAGGCCACTGCTGCTGCCACTGCTCTCACCCAAGAGGCTGGAAGTGGCTGCATTGAGGCCCAGTGGCGAGAAGGCTAAGGCGGCTGCTCTTTTGGCCAGGGGGAGCCCATAAGGATGGTTCTCCATAGCGGCTTGACCAGCAGTGGGTCTGTCAGATCCCAGAGGCAGGCTCAGGGCAGCAGGGTCATAGCACATGTGGGCACCAGCTGCAGGCGTGTGGGGTGGCGAGTGCTTGAAGTGGAAGAGGGGGAAGCGGGTGGGCACAGTCTTCATAGGGGCAGAGTCCATCAGGTGGCTGGGGGCCATGCAGGTCTGTGCAGGCTGCAGCGGATGTGGAGGTTCGTCCCACATGGAGGCCTGGTGAGAAGGGAATACAGGGGTGGTGGGCGTGGAAGGCGGGGACTGCTTGAAGTACATGGAGGTGCTGGGCATCCCTTCATCTGTGGAGGGGGGCAGTGAGGAGTGGTAACTATGTAGCCTGCTGTCTTCCATTTTTATGAGGGGCCTCTGGCTGGAGGAGGCAGATTGCATTTGGTACAGGCAGGAGGGCTTGAGCTCATAGCTGCCAGAGTAACCCTCCATGAAGGTGCTGAAGCTGGGCAGGGAGGTGGTGGCGGTGGCAGTGATCTCGGTGCTGCTCAGGTCCATGGTCAGTTTGGTGTAGTCAGGATTCATGATCTCCGAGCTGTACTCTGAGCCATATGCGTAGGTCTGAGCTGCATAACTCGAACCAGGAGGTGAAGGGCTATACTGGGCT
Source organism: Gopherus flavomarginatus (assembly GCF_025201925.1). Taxonomy (NCBI): domain Eukaryota; kingdom Metazoa; phylum Chordata; order Testudines; family Testudinidae; genus Gopherus; species Gopherus flavomarginatus. The sequence goes on along the minus strand of NC_066618.1, from coordinate 119,205,595 downwards.
TGCACACAGGGCATATCTGCAAGGGCAAACGGGGCCATTAGCAACAACAACAAACAACAACCACGATGCTGCGGCTGCAGCTTCAGGTCATCACTTACAACTCTCTTCGCCTTTTATGGTGATTTCCTGCATTTCATGGAGTGAAATTGGACACCCACTGCCAGAATGTGGGAGTTATAAATTTCCTCTGAGTACTCAGTATTTGGGAAGAAATATAGATTAGATGCATATGGGGCCACATTCTGCTGTCAGTTACATTGGTTGAAATCACTGGAGTTGACCCAAATTTACACTGGTGTAAGTGAGAGCAGAAGTTGGCCCTAACTGCCCTAGATCTGCTGCCTAATAGCCAGAGATGTCAATGAGAATTAAACAAGAAGCATGAAAACAGTATATGAATACATGCAATTATGCCATAACATTTTCATAATGGAAAAACCACACTATCACAATCTAGTCTATTATATTTTTATATATATGTATATATCAAAGACACAACTGAAATCACTGTATCTGTTATACTGTATTTCTGATCAGATCATAATTAAGGGTGATATCTTGCCATCGGCTTTTAAGAACTCCCCATTATAGGGAGGACTGCTAAAAAAGATGGCACAATAGACCCTAACATTTTTTAAAACGTAAAGGCAAAAGTACACTGTATTTCTGTCCTGACTGTTATAGGAGATCTAGGCTGAAGTTGATACTAGTTCTGTATTTTTTTTCATTGCATCATGAAAGTAAATCTAGTTCACTCATAGCTAAAATGATGACTCTAGTAACACAAAGAGTTGATTTCTTTATTTAATTTCCACTTCTCCATTCTTCACTTTATTGCTCATAGGACATTACAGATCCAATACAGCAATCTTTATGAGGTTTGCCTGCTTAAGAACTACAGGTTTCCAGCCCAGTATTTGTGATCAAAGCTAAAGACAGTCACTGAGTTTCACTTTAAACAAAATATACATCTTATTATTAGTTAGTGAAAATGCTTTCACATGAAAAACCTGAGAAAGTAAAGAAGTATTATTACCCTTGGAGGAAATATATTTCAAAATTAGGCCTAGTTTATCTCTTTATAACCATATAATTCATATTCCAGAGGCATTGGATAATGATACATACAAACATTTCTTAAGTTTAAAGATAGCTGTTCTTCCTGGATATTTTAAGAAGACTCTTTAGTTTGGTTTCTTAAAACATTTACAAGAAACTCTCACACAATGATCAAATTAATTTCTATTAAATAAATCTGTATTCCTAATTTGTACAGAAACACATTTAAATTAAGAATAGATTTTAATTATTGTATTTTCAGATCAGAAGAAAGACCAGCAATTTCAAGTTTTCAAGGAACTTTGTAAAAATGTGGGAGAAAATTACAGCTTTTGTTTCCTAAAATGAGTCTTTGAAGACTACTTTTACTTATATATCCAAAATCTTACCTCAAAAATCATATTTATTTTTATTTCTAAAATGTGCTTGCCAGTCTCTGGAAGCATACACACAATTGAACTAACACAAATTAAGAAAGAAAACTCAGTATCAACTTGTAATATTATCAAACAAGGGAAGTTAAACAACTGGTTTTCCTAAATAGGTTGATTATATGTTAATAGAGTAAAAGGAAATGAAACTCCTTCCATACACCTCCCATGAAAATTCATTGAGAAATGCAGTTTAACAAGCAGATAAATAATGTCACAAATTGACATGTTGACACAGAATCTTGTGAGGGAGAAGGATTTTCTGCCTGTGCTTAATAGGAGCAGGAGTTGATAAGACATGACCTGCTGTTCCTCTTCTCTTCAGCAAGGATATCTGCACTACTGAACAGAACATGGCTATTTCACTTTAAGAAACTATTATGCTAAATTTGCTATAAGGGAATAGAAATCTGCATTAAACCCTATTTGAAGAAAAGGAAGAGGAGAGAATTAAGGTAAGGATCTATTCGGATCTGCAGAACTCCTCTTACTATATTGATTTCCAGTGTGATCTACTGAGTAGTTCTAACCCCTGTTTTTTCTTTCTACTTTAAGCACTGGGATTAGTTTTTCCTCAAAAAATAAATAATGATGTGATAATTTAATAATTATTATTTCTTAACAAAAGGTGCTTAAAATAATCATGAGCTACATTTTAAAACGATGTATTAGCAAGACCAAGATAAATAAATACAAAATCTGGTTAGGAACATTTCAGAGGCACTAACCTTTCTCAAATCTTTGCAAGAATTTTACATGAGAATAGGAGTTAAAGAAGTTCACAATAACATCCCACCCACTTGCTTTCAATTTTCTCTTTCAATTTTTACACATTGTTGGTTAGGGACTTTTAATTCCTTTGGATTCAGTCATAACAGTAAAAGTTTTATTAAATACAGTCTCTGAATGACTATGAAATTAAATCGGGAACCAAATTCTGCTCGAAGATAAACTCCTTGCGCCCTGTTCAAAGCGAAATGGTACTTGCAAGAGCGAAATTTGGCCCTACAAGTTTGAAAATATTAAAACTGTTGATAGTATTTGCAAAAGAATCTCGGCGTATTGGCAGGAGACTTTATTCTCCCACCGATTCCACTAATTCCTGGTTGCTGGGAGAAGCCAATTGTCTGAATACTGCTCTCTGTTCCCCACGTGTAAACCCAGAATAACTCCACTAACTTCAAAGGAGCGACTCTGCATTTACACCGTGTACTTGGGGGCTGAATACGCAGTGTTAGTGCTCTGAGCGGGCAGTGGGCCCCCAGCCCTCGTGTGCTCGCTCGCCCGGGAAGTGTCTGTTACCTGGAGGGTATCTTGCTCGCTGAATGGTGGGGCTGGTTGTCTGGACGGCTGAGGCTGCAAGAGGAGGCGGAATGCGGGCCGGCTGGGACCGCTCTGCGGGGCCGGGTTTCGAGCCTGGACTCAGCGTGGGGCGCTCTTCCGACCCGGGCTCTGTCACACAGCAGGGAAAGAGAGAGGGCGGGAGTCACAACGTGGTCTGCACCCGATCGCGGCTGAGACCAGCAGCCAGGCACGGCGACTGCCCCAGGGACTCGGAGAGCCGGGCTGAAATGACGCCGTGGGCTGCAAACAAGCCGCAGAGCCGGGGATGGGAGGGAGGCATGTTCGGAAGGGAAAGCCACACCTCGGCCACCGGCAGCCCGGGCTAACAACGCGCTAACGTGGGAACTGGGAGGGGAGAGACAGATGCACAGTTCAGCCCCCCCCCCAACTTCCCCCAAACTGGCGAGGCGCTTCTCGTGTTCCTCAGAAAGCAGGTCGCAGCCTTTCCCCTAGAGGTTAGACAAACTCCAGCCCTAATGCTGCCACTCCCCCCTTCTCTCTCGCTCAGGACACCAGGGGAAGAGTCGGGAGATGCCACGGAAAGGAAGTTTACACACCTGTTTCAATTGCAGTGTTATGGCAATATCGGGATCGGAGTGGGAGTAAAGCCAAGAAAGCAGGCTCCTTTCGCCCAGCCGAAAACGCACAGAGAAGGGCGCCGTGGAAAATGTTTAGCAACTTTCCCTCTAAATTGCTTGGCCCTTTTGTCCCGCATGTGCGGGCATTTTCGGGGGTCAGCAGGAAGATTAAATCCTGGTGGATCCAGGCCAGAGGACAGTTATGTCCGAGGCAGACAGAGTCTTGCTGTGAACTGAAAGGATTTCTTACACCCCAAGCTTGCCTTCCCTGTGCAGCCCCCGAAGGGTCTGCGCGCGCTCTCTCCCCGGGGGGGGGGTGGAGGAATCCCGGGGATCAGCCCCCAAACCTAGATCAGCACCAGAGCCAGCTTCTGTTCTGGACCTGCCCCAGAGCTCTGCCTCGGGCTTGCGGCGCCCCTCGCATACCGTATAAACGCGATGCTTTAGTCTAGTCTGGGGTAAGAGACCCCCCAACGCGGCGGGCATCCAGTAACGACACCATTTTAAAGAAGTTCCTTTCCCTCTTCCGATGATATTCAGCACCTGAAGGGATCCACCACGTTTGCTGTCCTCGTACCTTACTGACAACCCCCCTGTCTCATTCAGCAAGTGCAGCCCTAAAACCCACTGCCTTTCTCCTGGCCCCCGAAGGCCCCGCCGCCTCTGCGTCCTCTTCTGCCCTCTCCCCCTGGTGCTTTGCGATGGCTCATCTCTTACCTGGTTTGGCTTTTTCGCGCTTATTCTTGAAGCAAACATCTGCGTATCACAGGGGAGGCTTTGCATTTCGGCGGGGATGCACTAACATCGCCGCCAGTGTCAGGAGAGACACCCCGGTCCCCCAGCCCTTGCGTCTATTAGCGCGAGTCCTGGCCAGGAACTTTCGCCTACTTTTGCCATTATTCCCCGCGAAGCGCTCGGGGTGTCAAAGGCTCATCTGCTCATCTGCTCGGGTTTTTCATCCCTTTCTGCTCTTGCAAGGCCACTTCTCCCACTACACTGAGCGCCCCAGGGCTGCTCTCCTCCCCCAAAGCCGCCGGTTACCTAGAGACACTCTCTGCGCCTTCAAACATGCAACACTTCTCCGGACTGCAGCCGCTGAGCCAGGAGCTGTAAATTAGGAAGGAACAACTACCCTTGTCAAAGCGCCTTTCTTCCTCCTTACACTTTACATTCAGCCCCAAGTGACACCCCCTTACCCCCCGGTAATCTGAGGAGGAAACCGTGAAATGCTTCATTGTGATTGTGGCTCTTCAGTGGAGTTTCGAAATCTTCCTTTACCCCGGGAGGGACAGCGAAGGGGAAGCGTCACTGAATTAAAGTTTCAGCTGCATGTTGAGCAGCGGCTACTTTGTCATTTAATCGCTACGTAACTAGAACGCCAACCCACGGAACTCCAGCAAATAGCGCTCAACTTCAGTCAACTCCATCTCTGAGCGGCCCCGGCCGTTTTCTGTTTCTCAGCCTCCCGCTTTCACTGTGTTATCACTGAGACAAGAAGAATGTAACGTACAACAGTCCCCACGGAGAAAAAAGAAAATGAATTGAAGAGGCTAATAAGGTGAAGCAGGCTGGAGAGAATCCCAGTGATTAATTCCCGAAATTTATTTGAAAGTGACTCTCGCAGGGTTTCCTCCCCCCCGAAAATAGCATGTTCCGTCCTCTATTTGGGAAAACGTTGAGAGTTAAATCCTTTAGCTCAAAATAGGGTGAAAACCAAACAACACTTCTCAACATTGTAAGTTAAAGTATTAAAGTTTAGACGATCCATATCGCCACCGTGACAGCGCAGTATCGCGATACTGCAGACCAATAGCTGTCCACAATATACCAAACTTGAATGCCTATTATACAGTATGTTATTGATTCTTTTAAAGACAGAAGCTGTTTCACAGTTATTAAGAGAGACATTTATACAGCGAGTAAGGCAGCGAGTGAAATGCATGCAGCTCCTCTGTACTGTAACACACGTGCTGGGTCAGTACAGTATGTAATTACAATTTACGACCTCCAAAGGGAAAAGTGCAAATTTCTTAGGAGCATCTGCCAGGCAGACGTGCCTAGCAAAGATCCCACCTCATTTCATTACAATATGCCACATTCCAACAATTACCTCTTCGGCGAATTCTTCCAGCAGCCTCTGGTTTGTTCTCTCCTAAAGCGAGATCAGATCAACCTGCCCTGCCGTCCCTATTAAACAGTCCTAACTCGCACAAACAAAACCACTTATTTCCCAAGCACAGTTAAAGGAAGAGACAAATTACTGCCATTCTTCACCCGAGCTGCAAACTCCCCACCGCCGGCGGCAGCATCATTTCCATGACAACAACTAGCAGAAATACCTTAGTATCGGCTGAGGCTTCTATTCCACAAAACCAGCTCTCCTGTTTTAGGAGAGGAAAAGTCTCAGGTAGGGGCTAACAGAACAGCATCAAATATATATCCACCCAGACAGAAAGGCGTAAAAGTTTCAGGTTACAGCCCCCAGCATGTTAGATTAGTAACACTGATGTTCATCACAAACAGTTGTCATTTCAAGAGCAATCTAACCGGCAGCACAACTTTTACCAAGTCCATCCACATTCTCTCTCTCCCATTCATATATACATACTTGATTGCTGTGGCGGTTCCGTCTTTACATCTAGTTTGTAAAAGCCTGTTTCCTTAAATTTGCATGTAGGCTCCGTCCAGTGGCAAAATTATAAAAGGCAAACCCAAGAGGTTCTTGGAGGCTGTATATCTGGAGGCTGCGTTATCCCGAGTCATGGGAAAGGATTGCAGAAGCTTGAGAGACCAGGAGCTGAGAGCAGCCTGCTGCTGGTGGTGGTGCTCCGGAGTGGAGCGTGTGTGTGTGTGAGAGAGAGAGTGATGATCAGCCAGCTGCAGCAATGTGCCTTTGTTTATATGCGCTGGCTCAGTGATAGAGATCTGCCTCTGTCTCTCTCTGGGTCTCTGTGTGTGTGTGAGGAGAGAGGAAGGAGACTCCTCTGCTGCTGCTCTCTCCCTCTCCCTCTCTCTGAACGTCATTTATGTGAGAGGAGCCCTAGCGGCCTCTCCATAGAGCGACTGGAATGCGAGACGTCAATAGTGACGCCATGGGAGCCTGACGCTACTGCCCCCCCGCCCCTTCGCCCCAGTCTATGAGTCTCTCCTCCGGTACAGTACAGCGTGTGTGAGAAAGCCCCGGCCCTGCACCTACACTGCCGGCATCTGGCTGCGACGCTCTGCTTAAATTTTCAGAGTGCTGTCAACCTGCGAGGCGTTACTAGAAGGGGAGAGGGAGGATATGGCTGGCAGGCTATGTCTGAGTATAGGAGGCGCGGGACTGTTAGTGGCGGTGTAGATATTTATCAATAATATCTATGGCGAGGATTAATAATTAGAGCAATGCCTTATGCTGCTACTGTACACAATAGCATTGCTTAAGCGTGTGTATTTCAAGAGAAAATAAGAAAGCATTTAATAAGGTAAAGTTTAGCAGGTACTTTGGACGCGTAAACCGCGCTTATTAATGATGAGGATGAGGATGTTTAAAATTGTGTAAGAGAAGAAAGTAAAAGGAAACTTTTTAATGTGTAGAAACAAAGTGCAGGTTCTGAAGGATCTCATTATACCCGGCCGGGTCTCTCTGCTCGGGTCTCATATATCGGTCACCAGTCACTTCGGGAAACTTCATCATCATAGGTGTAGCTGTAACTCAATTTGCTGTCGCTCTAGCTGGGCTCTGAGCTGATTGTTGCTCTGTCTGATTCTCTATTTGCTCGCGTGTCTTCGCAATGCGAATGAGGGTATCCTCAGGAGGAGGCTTTACTTTCTTTTCATAAGAAATGTCCATATAATGGATTAATTTGCACCGTTCAAACAAATAAGAGCTGGACATTGCAAACTGCATAGAAAATACAAATTTGAATGAAACAGCTGAGGCTGCTGCTCACACACACATGCAGGGACTAGGAGGGAGTGAAAGAAGAAACGCCGATCGCACTTTCACTTTGTTTAGGCTGGATTCACGATCCTCCTTCTCTGGTGTCTACATTACACAGTTCCTGGGATCTAAAAGGGTTTCTGCACTCAGTCCTGTGGAGATGGCTTTCTTGCTTTTCCTCTCCGGACGGAGAGGTGCAGTTGTGATTTGAAGGAGACATGCGTCCCCTTGCTATTTAGAGGGGATTTTTTTGGGGGGGTGTGTCTTTGTGAATCCGTGTGGGCATGCGGGTAAGAGTCTAATTGAAACGAAGCGGAGCTTTTAATAAGTAACTTGCAGTGAGTCCGGTACCAGAAGCCCACCGGGGCACTGCCCAGCGCCTTCGATCTCCTGTGTCAGTGTCACATCCCTTCCCAATCCATCTGACAGAGGGAGCACTTCGGTTCCCAGCGAGCAATCCGGCCGCAGGCGGGTACCCAACACTAGATATTTTTTTCTACTTTCTTATACAGCGAGCCCCTTTCGGAGCCAATCAGAGGGGACACGTCACCATGGAAAGCCGTCCTCTTGCCGGCGCGCCCAATCCCAGCTCACGATGCGCCGGGCTCCATTCCAAGGGGCGGGACCCGGGGGGCTGACGCACAAGAGGCGCGTGATTGACGCAAGCTGTGTTGCTAAATTTAGCCTCTGGCCTGTGCAGGCTGATTGCGATCGCGCGGGGGAGGAGGCGGAGCCCATTGAGCGGCGGCGGCGGCGGCGGCGGCGGGACGGGCGGGCGCGCGCGCGCTCTCGGGGCTGGGGCTATTTTGGGTCCTTGCTTTGATCCGGCCAAACCAAATATAGCGGCAGCCGGGTATTTATAGCCTTGGCGAGTCCCATTGTCGCGAGGGCCGCGCCCCCGGCTGGCTTCCTCGGGGCTGGGGGCGGAGCTCGCTTACCCGCCAGCGAGCGCTGCAGCGCCCTTAGTGCCCGCCGCGGTGGGTCGGGGCGCCGGGGCCGTGCCCAGGGTAGTGCCGCCGCCGCCGCCGGCAGCAGCGGCAGGCAGAGAGCCGGGCTGGCCCGTGGACAGCTGTGCGCTGCCGAAGGGGAAACCGGAGAAACTTCCCGGCAAGAGGCGCCGCCGGGGGCCGTGCGGTCCCGCAGCCCGGCGCTGCACAGTTTCCCACCGAGAGCCCAGACCCGTGTCGGGCTGGCTGACGCGGTGCCCCAGCGCGGGGGCGGCCGGTGTTTCCCCGCTCGGGAATGCGCAGCGCCGGCCGTCACTTGCCCTTCCCGATTGCCGGCCAAGCGCCTCGCGCTGGTCGCCTGGAGCTCCCGGCTCGGGGCGCGGGCGGGCAGGGGGAGCCGGGACCCCACCTGCCCTGGGCTGCGGGCAGGGCGCGGACTCCGTGCCAAGGGTTGCCCCGGCCGGGCGCTGTGGGGATACCCCTGTCTGATGCAATGGAGCGGAGCAGGGGGCGGCGGCGGGCTGGCATAGCGGAGCGGTGACCTCACGGCAGAAGCGGCGGCTTGGTAGGAGCCCCCGCCCGCCTGTTGAGTAAGCGCTTTGAGAAGTGAAAATGCCATGACGGGCCAGTGCGCTCATCCCCGGGGCTGACAAGCCGCAGACCAGGGGAGATTCCCTTTGATGCGCTCCCTGTGTGGGCGGCCCGGGGCAGAGGGAACTGGTGGCACTTTCCGCCCGGCGTTCCCCCCTGCACAGCCGCGATAAAAATACTTCGCTTTCCATGTTGTCATCTGCCTACTCGTCCCGGTGTGCCTGGCTGTAAAGGGAACAGGAGAGAGTGCGCAACGCCCGCTGCGTGGCCTGCCCAGCGGAAGGGCTGCGGCGCTGCCTGAGATTTTCCTCAACCCAGTTCCTGAGTTAGCCCAGTGACCCGATTCCCTTTTTATTCTCGTAATTCCTCCCTTTGATTACCGACCCCCCCCCGCCCAGGTTAGAGAGACATCATCAACTGGGAAATCCGGTTTCTGTACCTCCTGTATTCACGAATAGCTCCTAAAATAACAATCACTGAAAGAGGTCCGCGAGGGAAGAAATCTGCATGTGTTCAGTTTGCTTACTTGTCAAGTCTGACAGTAGCCTTCTTTATTGAAAAGCTTGTTATAGAAAGCAGGGGCAGAAAAAGCCTTAGTAATGTGGAGAGGATTTTAAAATCATTAAGGACACCCTATTTGAAGGATATGCTACCCAGGGGCTGCTCCAGGCACCAGCACGCGAAGCGCGTGCTTGGGGCAGCAAGCCATGGGGGGCATTCTGCCCGTCGCTGCCAGGGCCTAGAGCCGCCCCTGATGCTACCATAGACTGGATTGAGGGGGAGGGGGTGTCAAAAAGTCAGGTTGACAGTGTCCCTTGAAACACTTGAGGCCAAGTTCCTCCTTGGAGCAGTGAGTTGTAACCAGCTATTTGGAATTAATCTCTGCTACCCTGCAGTAAATGTAGTTATACCCAGGGAGACTGTAGTCAATTTTGTACAAATTTATGCTAGTGCCCACTATATGCTTTTGAAACACTAGAGGAGGAGGGGCTCTGTTCCAGACAGCACTTAGTATTTGAGGACAGACAAGTGAACAAAAGTTAGGGGAAAGGGAACAACAACAGACCAGTTATATAATATTTATATACAAGTCAACTTGATTCATTGTAAGCAGCATGGTGGAAGTGGGTCTGTAAAAGGGACTTAAATGTAGGGGCTTGTGAATGAGTTCAGGGACGTCTTCCTATGCATAAGGGGAACGTGTGGGGAAAAAGTGTGTGCATGGGGGGAGACTGGTGAATGGGTAGACAAGTCTGGAAGTATTGGGATACTGAAGGAGGCAGCACAAAGCTTGATCAGGGAGCCTAGGTAGGAAGGGTGGAGTTCTGTAGAGCTGAGGGTGATAAGGAGAAGATTCAATCTGATGCAATAGACTAGGATGGGGAGCAAGTGGAGGGATTAACTTTCAGTGTTTCCACTCGTATGTTGTACAAATAACTTGGCTGTGATAACTTTTACTGTTGGGTATAAACTTCTTATTTGAAGTGGCAGTTGATTGCTCCAAGCACCGATTAAAGCATAGACTCTCTAGGTCCATTCATAGGCCCCAAGCTCCTGGAATCATTTGATTAAGAAGGTCAGCTTTCTTTTTTTAAAAAGTAAGTGCATAGCCCTAGTAGTGATGAAGAAAGGCTTGAATACAGGATGTGATTCTAATTAAGACACTGACATATGCCTGAGTCTGCAGACAGTCTGGAACCGTAGCTCTGAGAGATATGACTTACCCCATGCATTTCAGTGGGGTGTTAATGCCAAAATCAACTGCTTTAGGGGACTTTGACAACACTAGTCCAGCAAAGGACCCTGTGGGTGGCAGGAGGAGAAATGTGCAGCAAGACCCACCCACCCAAGCAGATATAATCTAGCTGCCGGAATAAGTACTGGAACTCTCATGCTATAACCCCTGCCTTTATGGGGCTGGGAGAAGGAGAACCCATACTTCCTATTTGAGAGGGGAGGGAGGTTATCATGCCAACTGCATTTCAAAGTAGGAGGTGTGGTCAAAGGTAAGGCTGTTGGGTGGAGCCACAGTGTAGTTCCATGGGGTGTGCAGGGGCAATTTCTGCCCAAAAAGAATTTCCAAGAGAAATGCAGGTGATTGAAACCAGGGATTTATGACTGTTATAAATATGTTTTGATTGCCTTATCCACAATAGTTCTGTTTTCCCAGACAGAAGCTCCACCAACTAGTGGAATTGCCTGAAATTTTGTGATACTACAGATGGGAAGGCTTGAATATTCCTGAATTGACTCAGTCTGCTTGGCTTTTAAGAGCTAATTCTTTTTTGTGTGTGCCAATCCAAAATTAAAAGCATGGAAGATAGTGAATTAAACCAAGAAACAACTTCCCTTCAAACATACTTTTAACTCAAACAATGATGCTATTAATGCACTTCATATATCTGAAGAAGTGGTTTTTTTTAACCACAAAAGCTTATGCCCAAATAAATCTGTTAGTCTTTAAGGTGCCACTGGACTCCTCGTTGTTTTTGTGGACACAGACTAACATGGCTACCCCTCTGATATTAATGAGAGGTGCCGGTGGAATTATAAATCTAACTGCCCACACAAGAGTTGATTTGGTTTTGAAGACTAAAGGACCAGGTAAGTTTCAGACCTGTAAGCACAGCATCTTATTAAATAAGATGATGATACATTCACAGGGATCTTAATTTAAGTAAATGTATTATTGAATAGTGACACAATTCTGAATGAAATCCCTACTGGAACTGTATTGATGGTGGAGAGTGGTGGATACACATTCATAAAATATGTTTGGCATAAGCTTTAATCCTCACATAAACACAATTCTGTTTGATGGAGTCTACTTCTAAAAAAGAAGAGACAATGCGTATCCTTGCCTGGGAGAAAGACTAGTATTTATCCAACAGGTGGTTGGCTTTTCGTGAAATAGATGCTGTGCAGACCCGGGTTGCTGCTGTTCAGCCCCAAGGAGATGGAACTCTCTTTGAATTACAACTAATAAAATAACAAATATTCTTGACTTTCTCTGTTAACTTATTTAGTTCAAATTATTAATCAAATGACTTGTTCATGCGCTTTCACTTCATATGTTTAATAAACCTTAACTCAGATCCAGGGCTGCCTGAGGGGAGGGGGCAGTTTCCCCCGAGCCCCGCAGGGGCCCCCACAACAATATAGTATTCTATAGTATTGCAACTTTTTTTTATGGAAGGGGCCTTGAAATTGCTTTGCCCCAGGCCTCCTGAATCCTCCGGGCGGCCCTGCTCAGATCTTCAGTATTCTTAAGGGACCAAAAAGCAACTTTTCTTACCAGAGGTGCCAATAACTCAGCTGGAGTATTACACAAACCCTGGCCTTTTTTTTTTTTTTTTAAGTCAGATCTGTTTGTTAATTATCCAGCACATATTGAGTTTCTAGCTGACAGGTACTTTTGGTTCACACTAACAAGGGATAACTTCTCTAATTTACCAACTTTTAAATTAACACTTTTCCTAACATCTTTCTACTCCCTAGCAAAGCTCTCTGAAGTTAATCCTGTTATAATACTTCACATCTGTTTTACTTGTAACTGTGAAACTATATTGTCAATTGCCTTTTACATATGTTACCTATCATCTTACTTTGTTTCGTTTACTGTTTCTTCTCTCAGGCTATGTCTACACTATGGGCTGCACAGCTGTACCGCTGTAAGGTCTCCTGTGTAGCCTCTCTAGCCAGCAGGAGAGAGCTCTCCTGCTGGCATAAATAAACCACCCCCAGCTAGCGGCAGTAGCTACCTCCACAGAAGAGAATCTCCAGCTGACAAAATGCTGTCCATGCAGACAAAAGTGCTAGTGTAGAAAAGTCTCACTCTTTCCCCCTTTTTGATGATCTATCCCTGTCATGGTATAATTCCCCACTCTGAACCTTAGCGTCCAAAAGATGGGGTACTAGCATGAATTCCTCTAAGCTCAATTACCAGCTTAGTACTTGTAGCGCTGCCACCAACCAGGAATTCCAGTGCCTGGTACACTCTGGTCCCCCCAAAACCTTGCCCGGGGACCCCCAAGACCCAGTCCCTCTGGATTTTAACACAAGGAAAGTAAACCCTTTCCCTCACCGTTGCCTCTCCCAGGCTTCCCCTCCCTGGGTTACCCTGGAAGATCACTGTGATTCAAACTCCTTGAATCTTAAAACAGAGAGGAAAATTCACCTTCCCCCCTTCTTCTTTCTCCCCCTCCCAGACTCTCCCTGAGAGAGAAAGTAATCCTAACACAGAGAGAAAATTAACCTTTCTCTCCCCCTTCCCTCCTTTCTCCTCACCAATTCCCTGGTGGATCCAGACCCAGTCCCCTGGGATCTCACCAGAATAAAAAAACAATCAGGTTCTTAAACAAGAAAAGCTTTTAATTAAAGAAAGAAAAAACAGTAAAAATTATCTTTGTAAATTTAAGATGGAATATGTTACAGGGTCTTTCAGCTATAGACACTGGGAATACCCTCCCAGCCTAAGTATACAAGTACAAATTAAAATCCTTTCAGCAAAATACAAATTTGAACTCCTCCCATCCAAATACACATTTGCAAATAAAAAAAAACATAAGCCTAACTCGCCTTATCACCTAGTACTTACTATTTTGAATCTATAAGAACCTGTATCAGGGAGATTGGAGAGAAACCTGGTTGCACGTCTGGTCACTCTCAGAACCCAGAGAGAACAACAACCAAAAACTAACAGCACACACAAAAACTTCCCTCCTTCAAGATTTGAAAGTATCCTGTCCCCTGATTGGTCCTCTGGTCAGGTGACAGCCAGGCTCACTGAACTTGTTAACCCTTTACAGTCAAAAGAGACATGAAGTACTCCTGTTCTATTAACCCTTAACTATCTGCTTATGACAATCCCCCTTTCTTTTTTCTGGATGGGTCTCTCATCACTTTTGTGCTTGATTAGCTAGGCTGTCTGCCTATCTCCTAGAGCAACCTGTCAGCAGCTCTGTAGCCTGGACTAACATTAAGGGTTCCAGATGATGATAGTGGGAGATTCCAATTGGATTCACAGCCCGTTTTACCTTAAGTACCAGGGGGATAATTTTCTCACAAAGCAACTCAGTGGGATGCTGAGTTTTCAGTGTGAAGCTGTGTCAAAAGGGCTAGTGCGATCCTTGGATGTATAAATGCGATTAGTGAGTAGAGGTAAGGAGGTTATTTTACCTTTAGATATGGCACTGATGAGGCAGATACTGGAATACTGTGTCCAGTTTTGGTGTCCACATTTTAAAAATGATGTTGACAAATTGAAGAGGGTGCAGAAAAGAGCCACAAAAATTGTTCAGCAGCTGGAGAAAATACCCTACAGTAAGAGACTTAAAGAACTCTGTTTGTCTTTTAAAAAATAAGACTGAAAGGTGACTTGATTACATTGTAAAAGTATCTTCATGGAGAGAAAACATCAGTGCTAAAGGGCTCTTTACTCCAGCAGAAAAAGAACAAGAACCAGTGGCACTGAAAGTAAAAGTCAAACAAATTCAAATTAGAAATAAAGCACAGGTTTTTACCAGTGAGAGTGATTCACCATTGGAATAGATAACTAAGATAAATGGTGGATTCGCCATCTTGTGAGGTCTTTAAATTAAGACTGGCTGCTTCACTGAAAGATATGCTTTAGCCAAACACAAATTATTGGGCTCAGAACAGGGGTAACTAGGTGAAATTCTATGGCCCGTGTTCACTGCTTAAAGTGATCTGAAAAGAGTGTGTAGGAGGAGTTTTATCACAATCTGGGATTAGCAGCAGTGGTAAGAAAAAGTGCTTAAAGTGCAGCCATCAGCAGACATACTTGATTTAAAAACTTCCCCTGACCTTCTGCAATCCCTCCCTGATCCCCTCCCCTCCCCACTTAAAGCATTGCTTGTGTGATACAGGAGGTCAGACTAGAAGATAATCTGATGGTCCCTTCTAGTCTTAATAGCTATGAATCTGTCGAACCCCTAAAAAGCAGGTACCACAGATACTTTGGTAGGTCTGGGAAATACGTCAGAATTCTCGTAAATACGCTTCTCAGACATGTCTTTGTTCTCTAATGCTGACACAGGAATCTCTTCTTTTCATCCTCTTTGCAGACACAGAAAGAACACTGTTGCCAAGTTCGGTTGGTTGTACTGTTTCTATAATAAGTGAGTTTTGAAGGTAATGTCTTGTTAGGCCAACCCACAGGAATGGCATGTTGCATGTTTGTCTTTTATCTGCCTGTTAGTAAATTAACATTTCTTCCTTCTTGTAATTTTCCTGAATTTTTTTATTTGTACAGTTATAGTTATTTTTACCAGGAGCCAGTGTGGTTCAGTGGATAAGATGTGAACAGGGACTCAAAAGACCTAGTAGATTCTATTTCTTGCTTTGTCACTGGCCCGCTATATGACCTTGGGCAATTCACCTCACTTTTCTAGATCTCAGTTCACTATCTGCAAAATGCCACTTTGAAAGGCACTTTTGGATTTAGGGATAAAAAGCATCATATAAGATCTAAGTATTATTATTAGTTTATACATAGGACCGAAAATCCCTTGAATTATAGCCATTCCTTATTTTCTTATCTAAATAGTAGTTTACCTAAGCACCTATTATATCTGTTTTCCTTTTATGTTTGTCATAGTCAAAAGGTCACAATTGGGCTCTGTGATTTTGTTATGTCATAGGTCAAGATGGATTAAACACCAACATAAATCTTTCTTTAGTTATGGCTAATACATAAGGAGGTGGTAAATCAACTAAAATAAATAGTCAACTGAGTGGATGAACCAGTTCTAGTTCCTTTCATTGGATTGTGTGTACAGAGCCAGATCAAGGTATAGGCAATAAAGGCCTGAGCTAGGAACCCATCTCCTGGAACCACATGATAAGGACAGAATCCCAGCTTTCATTTTTAAAAAAGGAACTTTCCAGCTCGTATGGTAGTGAAAAAATTCTTGAAAGTGAAGTGCTATTTCTACCTGAGTCTGGAGATAGCCTGAAACTGAAATTGCAGGGTGTGAACTGCCCCATGCATCACAATGAGATGTGAACTCTCAGATTCATAGTTTAGGGGTGACTGGCACATCAACCCAACACAGTAATTTAGATGCAGCAAGAGGAGAAGAGGAGGGCAGTGGCCCCTCGTAGCCACCCAAGCAAATACAGTCCAGCTGCTGGACTAACTATTGTGCAGATCCTATGCCGCAAAGCCTGACTCTCAGCAGGGGAAAAGGGGCTTCTTGCTGCTGCTGTCCCTGCTGCTCCCAAGAAGAGTGGGCCACTGCTGCTGTTCTTGGGAAGAAAAGGGGGCCCCAGGATTCTGCTCTACTGCTTTAGGAAAACAGCTATGCCTTGAAATGTGCCCTGGAAGTCAACAGATCTGGGGTTTGTCAAACCAAAGGGGAGTTGAGTTCCTGAGTCAGGGACTCCTGACTCTCAGGAATCAGTTGCTCTCAGTACCCTCTCATTGAAATAAGGGAGCTGTGAGGCTGAGTGCTTCATCCGATTGTACCAGCCAGGGTAGAACATGAGGAGAGAGACATCATCTAAGGAACCTGGACACAAATTTAGGGCTTTATAAAGGACAAGACCAACACCTTAAACTGCACTCAGAAACTAGCTGTCAGCCAGCACAGATCATGGAGCTCAAGTGCTTTCCGTGAGAAGTACCACTTAAGTCATAACCAACTATATTATGCATAGCTGACGTTTCTAAATGGTCATCAGATATAGCTCCATACAAAACAGATTGCAGTAATCCAGTCTTCGAGGGACAAAGGTATGGATCATTGGGGCAAGGTCTGCACCAAAAATAGCAAAATAAAAACATCTAGGTATAGATTTTAAAACAGTACTCCTAGCCACTGCTGCTACCTGGACACATAGAGCAGCCAGGGGTCCAAAATTACACCCAGATTGCAAATGTGAATACAAACAGCAGAAAAGTGAGTGGGAAGATATCATTTTTGCCTCTTCTTCTGATTGCTCCCCATAGTTTATCAACATTACATAGGAACATAGGAATTGCCATACTGGATCAGATCAGCAGTCCATCTAGTCTAGAGTCCTGTCGCTGACGGTGACCAGCAACAGATGCTTCAGAGGATGGCACAAGAATCTGCATTAGGCAGATGTGAAATAATCTGCCCCCCAACATAGGTCTCATTCTGATCTCTAATATTTAGAGATTGGCTTAATCCCTGAACCACAAGATTTAATAGCCCTTCCAGAAATTTTATTGTTGTTAATTATAACTCTGGATATTCTTGAGAGCCATATAAATATCCAATCCCTTTTTTAATCTTATTACTTTCTTGGCCTTCATGACTTACTGTAGCAATTAGTTCCACAGCTTAATTACTTATTGTGTGAAAAAGTGTTTCCTTTTATTGGTTGTGAATTTCCCACGTCTTAATTTCATTGAATTTTCCCTTGTTCTTGAGACAGGGATAACAGAAGCTCCCACTCTACCTTCTCTATATCATTCATTATACTTTTATCATGTCCTTTCTTATTTGTCTTGTTTGTAAGGTAAACAATCCCAATCTTTCTTCATAAGAGAGCTTCTTTGGCGTTTGATCATTCTCACTGCTCTTCTCTGAATCCCCTCTGGTTCAGCAATATTGTTTTTGAGATGGGATAACCAGTGCTGCACACAGTATTCCACATGAGGCATACTACTGATGTATATAAAAGTATTTTCTCCTTATTCTTATCTGGGCTGACTATCAGCCAGCTAAACCATTTCTCAGCCAGATGCTGGTCAAGTTTCTCAGCTTCACCATCTGGGTCCAATGGAATGATGATGTAAAGCGGAGACTCATCTCATGTCAGAAACACTGCAGCTCAAGCACATGCAATATCCTCATATATCAGAGGAACAATAAAACAGAACCTTGTTGAACCTCACTTGAGAGAGCCCTTTGTGCAGGCCAGTAATAGCATTGTACTGCTCTCAGGGAACACTCAAATGCAACTCCATCTACTCTGCTGGAATTCATAGATGGGTCAACCACACTTCCTGGCCAACACACACAATAACAACTGGTGGCTATAAAAGAACCATAATAGACATTTAATCTTGTCCAAAAGGAGATATTTTCCCAGCACTGCTGGTAAAGTCTTGGTCTATATGCTACCCAGGCCTAAAACTGGAAATGGCAAATGGAAATCTGGGGAGTCCGCGTATCACCAGAGTTGTCCATTGCAATGTTCTTGATCAACATTCCAAAACAGAGAAACCTGAGACTGAGCAAACTTGATGGGATTGGTTACTTGAACTGGAGAAAAAGAATCACATATTTAAATAATGATAGCTCCTATCATTGGCAACCTCGTTCAAAACCAGAAAGACATGGATCCAATTTTTAGTCCATAGCTCCTCCAGCAGTTCCAGACTTCTCATTAGCTGAAATAAAAAAAAAAACAAACTCAGGACATGCTGATAACTTGATCCAGATTTGTGTCATCTGAACTATAAAATCACTTGAAAACTTCTCATAGCATGAAATAACCTACTTTGTTAGAGACCAGATTAACTAGGCTATTCACCGCTCATGCTCAGACCAGTTCCACCAATCAGGACTTCATAGATGCTGTAGTGGAGTTTGACGAGACCATTCTTCTTCTTGTGCATAACCACAGCATTGAACTTTAAAACATCTATATGCCACAATTGGTCTTCCCTCTTGTTTCAAGATAGCGAAGTCCAATTAGGTTATCTCTAATTTCTATGATTCTTTAAATGAAAAGACTAATATGTGTATTTGCATGCATTATTTAAAATTCCACATTGTGTATGCTAATGGAGATGTAAACAAATTACATAAAGGAAATTGAATGTCATTTACCAACAAAATGATGTTTTGAATAATCTTTTATATATTTCACAAAGCATTTTCATAAATTTCTGTAAGAGAAGAGGAAATGAGAGTTGATTGTTATCATGGTGCATGTAAGTTTGGGCAGTCGTCACTATGTATACTTCAGAATTTTAGGCAATTTTCTTCAGCAAGGTTAATTCCATTTTTGGCAATCTGATGCTTTCATGTATTTAGTTATTAAATGATTCTAGTGTTCTCACTCTAACAAAATTTCTTACTGGTCATTCCACATATTTATGGCTCAGTGCAGGAAAAAGTGCTTCCTGACATCTGTTCTGAATTAGTTCTCTTTTCCAGTTATGTCCTCCTGTTTCATCATTTGTGTTATGAAAATAGTAACTTAGATTTACAATATTTGTACCATTTAATGTTTTATAAAATTAAATTAAGCTTCCTTACTGCTTTTCTAAATTTAAGATGAAGAAATTATACCCTTTTCTCAGTTCATATGTTTCAGTAATGAGATGTACCTCATTCATTATACGTTTATCATTCTTTGTACCTTTTTTCCATCATGATATTGTCTTTCTAATGACAAGAACTGAACCCAATATTTTAAAGGCTTTTATTAAAAAATTATATAATTTCATGATCACTTCCCTTCTAGTTGTTCAGCTGTTTTTTATTTGCTTCTTTATACTACAAATATTTTTAGAGGACTCCACATTACCTAAAGGTTTCTTTTGAAGTCAGCCTACTGAGTTAAATTCTATAAATTTTCCATATTTGTTGATAAGTATGGAATGTATGCACCACTTTTTGATTTTTCAACTTCACCATCTCAGCTACATAGATTAAATCCATTTATTTGATTTCCTTTATGATGTATTACTTGTGTTAAAATATTAGCAGATTTAAATAATTTCACCAATGTCATTTTAAGTGATAAGCATCAGATGGTCAAGTACTAATATTTGGAAACCTGACTTAAAACTTCTTCCCAGCTGAATGTGAGACTTTTAAAGAGGCTCTACTCACTTTTCATTTTCTCTCAAGCTTGATTAAGATACCGTATTTTACCATGCTTGAATACAGTTGTGAACAATTGAGTTAGATTATGCATTGACTTGGGGCCTATCCACACTACAACAAATTAAAAAACAAAACAACACATTTAAAGCCCTAGTGTAGATAAGGCAAATTGTACTTTAGCACACTAGCTGGTCAAGGTGAACCCTAGGTTCCTCCTACTGGTCAGTGAAGTCAGGGACTATTTACTGTTTGCAGTACTGTGGTTTAAATTCATAATCTGGCTGGATACTAAAAATCTGTAACCCGCTAGCCCCCCCAATTTTCTTTTGTCTGATGATTGTAGAGGTGTTAACTGGCCACTTCACCTTGAGTGGTCTCTTATAATACTTATTAACTGCATATGCTAAACAACCTGTTCCACCTTGTATTTAGCTGTGTCACTCTGAGTACCCTTCCCAGATCTGAAGAGCTGTGTAAGCTTGAAAACTTGTTCCTTTCACCAACAGAAGTTGGTCCAATAAAAGACATTACTTCACGAGTTTCAAGATTAATTATGTTTACTATTGTACCAATTAACTTGGTTGTTTACAACTCTGTTCAAACACTGTAAAATGTTGTAGTGTAGAAAATGCTTCATCCTTTGACTTTAACTCATACACAGAATCAGGACATGAGATAAAGCTAAAATGAAATTTGCCTTTAGTGACTACTCAAAGGACAGACAAAAATTGGAGGTGATTTTTTTAAACAAAAGTGTGGCAGAATAGTACTTTTGATGATTGGTGATACTGAAGAGGGACAAGGTGATGGTGGTGGTGGTGGTGGTGGAGAGGGGGAGGCAGTGTTTTAAGAAAGGATGCTGCCTAATACAGGTTTCACTGTATTTAAAAAATTGCAAACTGAGGTCCCATCCTTCAGCTGTATGGAGCCCTATTGCAGTCTATGGGGTGTTGCACCAGCTCACGGGGCTCCTCATAACTATTCAGTTGCAAATTTGAGGCCTATTTTATTTGTAAATCCTATGCTTATATCTGGAAAAGAGACAAGCAATCTTATTTCTCTTTAATCTACTGAAAGAATCTCTCAAAGCAGTTTCAATCATTTTGAAGTCGTATTTGTATAATCTGGTTGGTTTTGTACATTTGCTTGCAGAGGTTTTCTGGTATATCTCTCTTGAACTTAGCAATTTTTATGGTTTGAAAAGGCCTATAGAGTCTGCTCCAAAGGGCATATTAAAATATGTTGATAGAAGTCTATTAAATAGGTGGATCTCTTCCGGTATTTCCTTTAGCACTGTTAAGATATTAGAAACATTGTATTCCATCTGGTCTTGAAGGGTGATGATTGGCTCTTCTGAGCTATTTTGAGAAGAACTGCCCCAGAAATGCTGAAGTCATTCAGGATAATTAACACACAGCTAATGGCAGTATCATTAGTCTAGCTTTAAAAGATCTCTTATTCCTTTTACATAACACATGTAATATATTTAAAAGTACAGTGATGATCCCTTTTCCATGGAAATAAAACTACTCCTAAAGATATATTTATTCCTGGGCAAATATGCAAAATGAAGGTATACAGATGACCCCTTTCCATTCTTAAATTCTAAGTAGGAATTTAAAAATACTGCAAAACTATATTTTTAATTTTGTTCAAAATGTGAAGTTACAAAGTAGACAGATATAAAGAGAGAAATACACATATGACAGTATTGCCTACTTTCACAATTTTGTCATGAATCTTGCATTATTTGGTGTTTTTTTTTAAAGCCCTAGCTCCTGGATTCAAAATATTGTGTATGATTCTTGGCTTTCATTTTTTTTAAAAAGTAAGACACCTAGCCCTCATAGTTACAGAGAAAATAGTGAGTGTACTCTGAAGGGTCAGAAGGCAAATAACGCCAACACTGTTTTACTTTTAAAAATCTCATAGTTTTTAAGCAACTCACATGATTTTATGAGGGTTGAGTCATGATTTTTGAACATATGAGGTTGACAACACTGATATAATATTTCATGAGCTAAGGTATCATTTACCAGGGATAGGAGAAAGCAGAGACACTGATCATTGCGCGTGTCATCCCCTAGGCAGTGAGTCTATTTTACCCAGAGACATTTTAAAATATTTACAAGACATAAGGATGTTGCCTAGTATAATCTTAGTGTGGGTGTGTGGGGATACTGCATGCTGGTTTCGTTCACAGAGTGAGGTAGGGGGCCAACTGTGTCCTGTTTTAAGATATATCCTTCCACCAGTTCCAGAAATTGGCAGTAGTCATTACTCCTCTCATCTCCTATGCCTGGCCTCATGCTACGGTTGGAATCAGCCCAATAGCAGCAGCTTGTCTGAGCTGCATACCAGGGATGCTGCGTGGGTCCCATGCAAGCCTGCTGCTGTCTTGTGCTCATGTGACAGACCCAAAGAGTGTTGGGGGAGTGGAGGATTTCTAGAACTGGTACAAACAGGGTCCGTGACAGTGACTGTACAGCCTGGTGTTCTGCCCAAGCAGCAACAGCACAGCTGAAAACCACATGGTGGAAGTGGAGGCTACAGAACAGGTGGTAGCAGCTCCCAGAACTGATAGTTTGGAAGGAGAGAGAAGGTGGAAGCATTCTCCCAGGAAGGAGCTGTAGATTAATATCATTGGGAGGTGCTTCCTTGAGCTAAGGTCACACACTGCTGGTTACAGGTATTCTCCCAGGGGTGCCTGCCTCTTTATACCTCTAAGCACCTGAATACTTACATATAAGTGCTAGTTTCTTTGAAAGAGAGTATTGAACAGAGGGTAGTAAAAGCACTGCTCTCTCCAGTCCCCAAAGGCCCTTTAAAATACGTGCACATCATGGATATGCAATGCAAGAGTCTGACAATGAAGCCAGAGAGCTAGAGCCCAGCACTTGTATGGAAGGGATGGTGGCAACCCACTGCCACTCTCTCTAGCAAGATTTTTTTTTTTTTCCTGAGCTCAAGTCTACAACTGTCTAGTGTTGAGAGCCTTTGAGGTCAGGGCCCGCTCCAGGGGTTTTGCTGCCCCATGAAGCCAAAGAAAAAAAAAAGCCACGATTGCGATCTGCGGCAATTCAGCAGGAGGTCCTTCGCTCTGAGCGGGAGTGAGGGATCCTCCGCCGAATTCCTGAAAGTGCCGCCCTGCTCTGGAGTTGCTGCCCCAAGCACCTGCTTGATAAGCTGGTGCCTGAAGCCGGCCCTGTTTGAGGTGCATCTCTGGCAATGAAGGAGGAATTGTAAGCCTGTACGTAATAGCTAGGAGCCACCAAAAGGGACATAGCATTGCTCCATGTAAGAGTAAAAGACTTGGCTCTATGGTAGAAACGTAGTTAGCTAGATGATGTTATGCAAAAAAACTCCATTTTTATTTGGGAGATCACTTTCCAGGGTGAAATATACATTTCATTGTCCAGTCACTAAGCTCTGACTCCATTTGGTCACTCGTAAATCACAGTTAGCAACTCTCAAAGGGAATACATTGAAGAGACAGAGAATGTCTGTATGTATGTGAAAAAAGGCAGCTTTTAAGGATTCAACTGTACAGCAGCTTCTGATTTTTAAAAAAGTTCAGGAGACAGCAGATTACTCTTCCAAAAGAAGAAAATATTTTAAGAAAGGTCTGGGGAAGTCATCTGCTTGCTGAAGAAAAGTTTGTAAGCTGCTTTAGGTTGGGTTTAGGTAATGATAAAGTTAGCAAAGACACAGTTATATATAGTGAAGCAGTGTCATTTAAACTGGAACAGTGCTTTCCCACCAACGTAAATACAAAATAATTTTAGGCACTGTGGGTGGTTGTCTCATTATTACAAGGCTTACTTAACAGAGAGAATGTTTTACAGAAGATTCATCCCCCCGCCCACACACATTAGTACACAGCTACAACATTAAAACTCAAAAAGCTATACAGTTTTCCTAGAAAGGGGTCACTCAAGAGCAACACTCAGATATAGTACTGAATTAATCATATCCAGTAACTAGAATGAGGAAGAGACAGTTTTGAAAACCGTGCCACTCTTGTGGGGGCTACAGGCACTTTGCTGCTGCCCTGGTTACCTGGATGATTTTTTCCCCTGCTAATATTGTTGCAGGCACAGAGGATTAGATAAGCAGAAGAGAAGATACTTAAATGATCACAAAGTGTACCCAGGAGCCTTTCAAGCCTCATCCATCGCCAATGCATTCAACACGTATCTGACACCAATACTTTGGAAAAAGGGGAAAGAGAAGAAAAGCGCCAGCTAATCCAATGGCCAGGAGCACCCGGCCCGCTCCCCTCCCTGGCGTCTCTCATTCGCCCCAGGTTTCCCCGGCTGCAGCCTCACCAGCACTTTACAGGAGAGAGGCACAGAAAGTGGAAAGTGACTCAGGCAGGTTTATGTCCCACCCCGCACACACGCCCCGGAAACCTGAGCTCGGTGTGCGGGGACCCCGCAGCAGGGCGCCGGGCGGGGGTGTCCGAGCGGCGCCCATCCCACAGCAGCAGCGGGCGCGCGCAGGACCTTCCCCGCTCGCTGCCCCCCTCGCATTCCCGGGACCCTCAGCTTCGAGGAAAAAGAGGCGGGAACTAGCGCCAACCCATCACGTGACATCCCTCAGCACCGCCCCCTGCCCGTCCAGTCCCGCCCCTCACAAGCGCGTGCGGCAGACACAGCAAGATGAGCGAGATCCCCAAGACCGGTACTTTCCCTGCCCTCTCGTCTATAAATAGACCGCGCCGTGCGTCTGTCACGTTCCCATTACGTACACGCACGCTGACGCAGGGGACGGCGTGCTCCGTGACGCAAGCACGTATCCGCCAGAGCTATAAATAGGCTTCCGGCGGTGGCAGCCAGGGGACAGAGCAGTTGTGAGTTGGGAGCCTCGGGGCGTGGGCGGGCATGAGCACTGGGGGCCGAGCCACCCGGTTTCCATAGGGACCGACAGTGAAGTGTGTGTGTGCGCGCGCGCGCTAATTTCTTCGTGTCTCCTTCTCAAGCAAAGGGGGCGGGAGCCCCGGCCGGGCCGGGTGTGTGGGGGCGGCCCCGGCCCTGCCAGGCTGGGGAAGGGGCGCGGGAGCCTGTCGGGCCCCCCAACCCCTGGGGGCCTGTGGCGGAGAGGCTGCTCCAGCTGGGGACAGCAGCGTCTCCTGCCGTTCGTGCGCTTGGGGGCCCCGCGTGTGTCCCGCCTGCGCTGGTATTTGTGGTTCAGTAGCGCTGGGCAGGCCACCGTCACAGTTCGGGCCGTGGCCCTTCCCCCGCTGCTCGTACGCGAGGGGAGCAAGAGGTGGCTAGCTCGCGGGGGAGGAGGCGTTATCCCCATTTCCACAGCTGGGGAGCTGAGACACTGAGGCCTGGGCTGCGGTCACCCTAGCGGAGTCGGGGGTATGGGTGCGTTTACCAACGTCAGTGGACTGGTGTAACCCCTGTGTAGATGCAGTTATGGTGGCATACAGGTGCCTGATAGTGTGTCCTGTGTAACTGTGCCCACATAAGCGGGTTGTACTGCTCTAACTATGCCACTCTAGTTAATGAGGTGTCGTTTGTGTACCTAGATGAGATTTAGGTGACTTGCCCAAAGTCCTGTTCAGAAACTCTGGCAGATTTTGGATCTATACCCAGTTCCGGTATTTTAATCACATGGCCACTTTTTTCATAGCATATGTAATAATCATGTGAAGGATTGGGTGTACCAACAATAATGTAAATAAACGTTGCTCTTTATTTTGTGTACATGGGTTTCTTGTGTATTTTGAAATGTAGGTTGTCTTAGTTGTTCCTAATTTTGATTGTAAGCTCTTTCTGAAAGGGAGTGTCTTGATTTTGTGAGCATAACAGCATACAGACTTTTCTTCCATGGACTCTCATCTGTTCCTAATGGGACTATAATAAAGTAAATCTAAATAACATAACTTGGCAGTAATAAAAATTGTAGTTAATGTATGAATCTAAGCATTATATAAATATTGTTGTATTTTCCAAAATAGTATTTTTGTTCTTATTTTATATACTCTGGCATGTAGAATTTGTTTGGTTTGTTAAGAAAAAATATAAAGCTTAATAAATTTAAAAAATAAATCTGATTGTGTAAGTCTTGCTTGGCTAGTCAATCACAAGCAAATGCTTTGGGCTAGCAATTTGGCCGCAGCTACTGCTGCTCTGGCCACTGCCTCACTTCCCTAGTCTAGGACACCATCTGGCTGGTCTTGGTCAAATGAGTAACACAGTCAAATTACTTCTGCAACAGTCTTACAAATTTATGATATGAAAATATTTCATAGCTGACAAGTGTTATAACAGTGTAGTTCTTAATGTGAGAATATTGTTCAAATCTGTATAACAGATCACAAAGGTTGTAAAATTCAACTTAGTACATGAATGATTCCTTGGTACGCTATTCCTTTATTATGGGTTTGTAAGAGCGGATTTGCTTTGCATACTTTTTCCCTAGTGAATTGTTTTCAGACCTATCTCTTCTAATTCTAGGTTTGCAAAATGAAAATATGTGTGTGGGGGGAAAATACTTGAAGCTGTACAACACCCTGCCCACCCCCCCCCCAAAAAAGAAGGAAAAAATAAAAAAAAAAACCACCCTCAAGTATGGTGGTTGAATTGTTAAGTATGACACTGACTCTACCTTTGCTCTAGAGCATAGCAGTGTCTTCCACTATAGCTACATGTTCTAAAGCATCCCACAGTGGAAGCTGTATTATATATCAATCTTTTTGCTTCTCAGCATGAGAAGTGAAAAAGCTATATGCTTTGTGGAGTGATGCTAACAACAAGATAAACACAGGAGTGTAAATTTGTATGGGTTGATGTCACCTTTCAACTGCAGCTTAAGTCTGTAGTCATCCATTACAAATGTCCTTTATTTATTAATTTCTTGCCCTTCTATGCTCTTCTCGTCCTTCCCCTACACAACCTGGGTTTCCAACCTCCACTTTATATCTGCTTCCTTCCCCAGTGTCATACTGTCTGGAGTGGCTCATGACTAAGTACCAAACTCAGGGCAGATTTCCTGATGTGGTGGTACATTCTGTAATTAGATTTCACCAACCCAGTACCTAATGTGATCTCCCAGATCACTGAACCAGTCTTACCATAGAGTCTTAGACAGTCCCCTTGGGCTCTCCATTCAAACTTGCCACCCAGGTTAGCTGGTAATAAATGGTTACTTATACCAAAAGTCACAAAATGTTCAGGTTTTTACTAGTCCCAAGAGACCAGTCGCTTACCCCAGATCAATTTGTATGTTAGATCTCACACCAAAGAGAATGGTGGTAGCCAATTCTATAATAAACTAATTGAGACTTTATTAACTAGGAAAAATGAGTTATCAATTAAAACAGGCAATATATGCACAAGTGAGTTCAATGTCTGGTTCCAAAAGGTGACAGAGGTGGTAATTGGTCAGCACTTACTACTCAGGGGGTTCTGTGCCAAAAAAATTAAAAATTCTGTGCATAATATTTTAAAATTCTGCACATTTTGTCAATTAAATGTGGAGGCTCCATGATGGCATTGGGGAGCACAGGCTGCTGGCCACACAGAGGTGGAGATCACGGTGCAGCTATCCCTTGGGACATGGACTTAGCAGTGAGGGTGCACCCAACCCTGACACAGCACAAAGACTGGGCCTGCCCCTCTGTGCCAAGTGTACCAGGTGTGGGCAGGTAGGCTCAGCAATGCAGGATCCAAGGGTTGAGGGGCTTAGGGTGGGGGGAATCTAGGTGTGAAAGGGCAATCTGGATGTGTGCAGCTCAGTGGGAGATCCGGGGGGGGGGGAATCTGGATGCACAGGGGCTTGGGGGGTTCTGGGTGCAATGGTAATGGGACTCTGCGTGAGGTCCAGGTAAAGATGGTTGGGGCTCATCAGGGGGGACTGGGTGTATGTGGAGCTCATTGGGGGGTTCCAGATGCTGGTAGAGTGGGGTAGGGATCCATGTGCAGTTGGCTGGGGCTCAGTAGGGTTGCAATCTGGGTGTGGGTGGCTCAGTGGGGTGGTCCAGGTGCAGGGGAAGTGGGGCTCGTCATGGGGGGAAGGTGAGGCTTGTTGGGAGGGTTTGGGTATGAGGGGCTCTGGATGCGTGGGGGTTGGGTGGATAGAGGAGTAGCTTCTTGTATAGTAATTCCTATCCCAGCAGCTGAGGAGCGATGGGTGCAGGAAGCATGCTGGAGTTTGCAGAGCTTCCTGGAGCTGGGAGAGAAATCTGGGGATGGGTTTGACACAGGGCCAGATGCTGTGCAGGGGAAGAGGAAGTCCCGACCTGCCCAGCCCAGCCGAGACTAGCAGCTGAGCCTGGTGCAGTGAAGGAGGCACTAGTCTGGTTTTCTCCAGTCCTGCCCCACAGTGATTTACCTTGCTGCTAGCTGCCATGGGCACCCAAAGCATGCTGCTGGGGAGTGTCACATGGCTGCTCTTGTGGCTTCCCTGTTAGAAAGTAATTTTTCTGCAGGGGAGCAAAGAAATCAGTAGGGGACATAAATTCTGCATATCTGCTGTGATGCAGAATTCCCCCATGAGTAAGCACTGAGTGTCTTCTTAGGGCTGACCCAGGTTGGCCCTGAGGATCTCGGCTTTTTTTTTTGTTTGTTTCTTAGCTCCAAACAGAGTCCAAACAGCAAAGACTGGACAAGAAAAATCTGTCTTTATTTCCTTCTTCCAGAATTCGAGCTGATGGGATGTGTTCTCTCTCATGTAGCACCTTCCTGGATGTAAGAGGACCATTAAACTAGCCTTTGTGTTGTGATGTTCCACAGGGGCCCACTTAGTTTTGGTAGTTCTGAATGGGAAAGGGAACCAGTTTTCCTTCTTAGGTTCACATGTTCAGAGCAGGCATTTTTATAATTATAAAGCAAAATGTACGTATCTTATAATGTGTTATACAGACATTACAAGTAAGATTAATGCATGCAGCAACTTACAAGCATTTTATAGAGTCTAAAGACATTTTTATAAGTTCAACACCGACCTTGAACAACATTAACACATAGGCAAGCTGGTCTGGTTTCCAGCTATGAATTTTTCAAAGCTCAGCTGCCACCCATTGATGTGGTGAGAACTGGCACCTAGTTTACCAGCATCACACCGAACAAGCCCTTCTGAACTTTCCCCACAGTGCATTTCCCCTATTGGCTAATTGTTTTGCTAGTTTATTTATTTATTAATAATGAAATCAGGAGTCACTTCATGTTGGTTTTTTTTATTATTAAAACTCTAACCACCATGATAGTGACAAGCTGTTCCTGCTGTGGAAGAAGTGCTGTTGAAACCTACAGCTGCTGATTAGTGGTTATTGTATCTTTGTTTTTTTTTTCTTTTGCTGCTTTCAGCCTCCTTTTAAGCATTTTTGGTGACATTTGGTTTTCATTATTTTCTGTTTTTGACTTCTTGCTATTCAGTACTGACTTCAGTGATGAATGGAAACTAAAGTCCCCCCCCCCACCTTTATCATGTGCTTCCATATATTCTTGGTTCTTAGGTGTAGTGGCAAAGGCAGAGCTATTTCATACACAGTGACGTTGAGCATTCCTTTCTATTTTGATATTCTTTTGCCCATTTCAATGTGTTCCTTTAAAATATACAGTGTAAATAAATGTATTTTTTCTTCTTAAATTGTCCCTATTCATACTAAGTGTTTTATTCAGGTTAAGTGGATCAAATTATCATGAAAAAGCTGAGCTCCTGTGGTGGAAGGAAGGTGCAAACCTGAGAGGCCATTCGTCTGACTGGTGAGGATCAGGGTGCTTTTAATGAAGCTGCCTTCTCAGATCTTTTCTGCATTAGGGTGACAACTGGCTATGAAAGGGGAGTGACCACCTGGCTTTTCTTGTTCTTAAAAGGTAGTGGCAAGTGTATGGGGAAGGTTGGACTGAGAGAGGCCAGCTTCTCTCCATAGTCAAGCAAGGAGAGGTAACATCTGATGTTTATCTTGGGGTGGGGCGGGGGGAGAGATTGGATCATCAGCATCCTTCTCATCATGATCCTACTGTATGGGTGGGGGAGGATGGGTTAGAGGGAAGCAGGAGTTGATATTGCACATACTACTTGCTGTGTATGTTATCAAAACGATTTGAGAGGGAGCACTCACACCAATTATTTGGCCTATAAGACAAAATGTGCAGTAGACTTCTGAAGTATACCACCGAGTCTCACAGCAGACAAACATTTTTTTGCCTGGAAAACAATGAAAGGAAGGAATAACCAATGCATAATATTTGCAGCATGCCTTTAATGTATGTGTTAATATTTTCTCACTGGAAGAAAAGGACAGATGTAAAAAAGATGGTTGATCAGGACATAGTGGTGGGATAGGGCACAGATGGTGGCTGTGAGGTCAGATGATATTGATCAAGACATCCTGGGAGGTGTTAAGGCAACTAGGACATGCTTAGGTTCTTGAAGTTGTCAGG
The DNA here is from genome assembly GCF_025201925.1 of Gopherus flavomarginatus. Lineage (NCBI taxonomy): Eukaryota > Metazoa > Chordata > Testudines > Testudinidae > Gopherus > Gopherus flavomarginatus. The sequence continues at coordinate 119,175,494 of NC_066618.1, read as the reverse complement.
TGTGGAATGGATGAATGACTGGGGGTGATTTGGACATGATGGGTAGGTACTGACTAGTAATCCAGAGAGAATCTGGTCTTAATGGAAGTGAGACTTTTCAGCAAGAGCGGGAAAATCCTGGTGGGAGGGAACTAAGGCTGGACTGGTTGCAATGGGAAGTTAAGGAACCTGGAGAAAACAGCTCATACCAGAGCCCTCATGTTTGCAGTTCAAGGGAGAAACAGTTGATCTTAGTTGGGTAGGGAAAGAAAGGTTTGTTGTAAAATTGAAGATAAATAAATATTAAAAAATTAAATAAAGAGGCAGTTTATGGGGCCAAATTTTCAGAAGAAAGGCTTGAATACACACAGTAAAACCTCAGTTAGGAGCACCAATATTCGTAACTCTGAACAAAATATTATGGTTGTTCTTTCAAAAGTTTACAATTGAACATTGACTTAATATGAGGTTGAAACTTTACAATGCAGAAGAAAAATGCTGCTTTTTGCCATCGTAATTTAAACAAAACAAGTACAGAAATGGTTTCCTTACCCTGTCATTTAAAAAAAAAAAAGGTGTGGGGGGAAAGAGTTTAACATAGTATTGTACTGGCTTTTTTGTCTCTGCTGCTGCCTGATTGCATACTTCTGGTTCCAAATATGGTGTGTAGTTGACCGGTGAGTTTGTAACTCTGGTGTTTGAAAGTCTGAGATTCTACTGTATGTACAAATGCATTATTGCATATGCAAATTTAGTATTTGCACCTGCAGACATGTGCCTATGAAGGCATGGAATTGTAAGAATAATTTTCCTATATGAATCTTATATTTCTCTATGAAAAGTTGTTCCTAGTTGCCTTTAATGTACAAAATATATTCTGTAAATCTTAATATCATTAGGCTGAAAATGAATTCTCTCAACAAGGTAGCGTGAGGGAGTCTGTACAGTTATTGATGCAGAATTGTGCAGATATTCCAGAGTTATGTAGTTCCCTGAACTCTTCTTGGTTCTGGGTAAAGTAACCATAGAGGATGTGAATTTCTGTACTTCGTTTGATTTTGAGCCAGTTATGCAAGTCCATGCAAGATGACTTGCTATTAAAGGCTGACAGACAATCTGTTCACTTAGCAACAGAGGCTGCTGATAGCACATCATTCTGAAGCTCACCTCATTGCACTGACTCCCTGTTAAATACCAAGGCAAATTCCAGGCTTTGCTCTTTAAAACCTTCCATGGAAATGGCCCAACCTGCATAAGGGAACACCTTGCCACAATCATGACCACCCTTAGCTGACAATTCCATTTAGGCTGACCAGACAGCAAATGTGAAAAATCAGGACTAGGATGGGGAGTAATAGGAGCCTATATAAGAAAGACAAAAAAATCAGGACTGCCTCTATAAAATTGGGACATCTGGTCACCCTAATTCCACTAGAATGTAGCTCATGTAAATGGGACTATTGACTGCTGAAGACAGAGCTTTCTCTGCTGTTAGCCCACGACTGAAAGACTCCAGTTGACAAGTCTCACTGCCTTCAGAATGAAGTGTAAAATCCACTGTCTAGATTGCCTGCAGTCAAACTCAAAAGAAAATCTTTTTACCAGGGCTATTGTGAGAGATCTCCCTATTTAAAGGGGGAAAAAAGAAGTCATTCAGGTACAGTGATGAGTGTAAAACCATCGTAAGATGAAATTAAACACTGTACTATTATTTCTCAATACTTATATTGTGAATATACACATTGCTGTATTCTAATTTGCCTTTGCTCTGACTGGCTCCTGTACTTAGACTTTTCGGTTAGCTTGCCAGCAACAAAAATGCTATAGTAATACTTTAAGCATCATTGAACAGTGTCACATGGCTTGTTTGAGAGGCGATGTGGTTGTGAATTATAAGCTAACTAGCACTCATAATACAGCAATCCATGCTGATCACAAAGCTTTTATGGAAGCCAAAGTCATTTTACTTGAGGAATATTCTGCCAGGAATAATGTTATCTCTTTGTGTAACACTTGCACGATGAGAGAGGTCAGTCACTTCACAAAATCTACTCCAGTTCTGGATAGTTAATTGATATGGAAGCTGAGTGCATGGCATGCTGGAGTGAACATTTCATTCAGCTGCTAAATGCACCCCCAATTTCTTTGGACTCTGACATCAAGTCTGCAAGTTGACCTGGTCCTTGCAAAATGATCCTGGCAAATTTACATGTGAAGAAGCTTAAGGGAAATAAGGCAGTAGGAACCTGTGGAATTCCTGTGGAACTGTTTAAAAGTGATGGACCAGTTACTCTTATGACTGTAGACACTGTTAAATATTTGCTGGAGAACTGAGTTGGTCTAGTCTGACTGGCAAAGAGGCATTATTTTACCGCTTTGGAAACAAAGGCAGCACTCTAGACTGTAACTATCGTGGCATTACTCTTCCTGAGGAAAGAGTTTGTTTCTGCCTTGTTGGCCTGAGCCGCTGATATCTTGGGAAGCAAGAGGAGACCACAACATGCCGTTCCACAATAGGGCAAATCTTCACAGCACACCAGTTTATCACAAAAAGCATGAGAATTCAAACTCCCCATTCATATTGCATTTGTGGATATCAGGGTTGTATATGACTGACAGGGAAGTACTTGGCTGATTTTGAAACTCAGCTCTCCTTGACACGCTGTGTATAATGTTGTGTCTCCTATACGATGGCTGTGGTCATGTGATAGGGGTATGACATTCGATACCTTGAGGGAGCACTCTGTAACTCCCATATTCCTAATTTATGTACAGTTGTGATTTTGCATATCAGGCATGCCTTGTAAGGTAGCAGGAGAAAACTGGCTTTCAGCAGATCATAACCTATCTAAATATGTACAGTAACTCCTCACTTAACATTGTAGTTATAGTCCTGAAAAAATGACTTTAAGCGAATCCAGTTTCCCCATAAGAATTAGTATTATGGGGTAGGGGGAGAATTAGGTTCCTAGGACATTTTCTTTTCCCCCCAGACAAAAGATTTTTTATATATAATAAAAATATATATGAGAACACACACACACACAGTTTTAAACAAACAATTTAATACTGGTTTACAGTGATGATGATTGTGAAGCTTGGTTGAGGTGGTGAAGTCAGAGGGTGGGATATTTTCCAAGGAATGCCATATGGCTAAATGATGAACTAGCAATCGGCTGAGCCCTCAAGGGTTAACACTTATGTAGCCTCACGCTCTACAAGGCAGCACGAATGAAGGGAGGGGAGACAGCATAGCAGACAGAGACACACACACTGTGCATATGCATGTGAGAGAGAGATGCACATTGCCCCTTTAAGTATGCTGACCCCACTCTTAGTACACTGCCTTTTTAAATAGATCAGCAAGTTGAGACAGCAGCTCCTGCCAGCAAGCTCCCTCTGTGCTGAGCCCTGTTGTGTTCCCCCTGCTCTTTGGAAATGTGGTAAGTGGGGTGCAGGAGTAGGGGGGAAGGGGACACCTTGACATTAGCCTCCCTCTTCCCCCTACCCTTGCACAGCAAGCAGGAGTCTCCGGAGAGCAGCTCCAAGGCAGAGGGCAGGAGCAGCACATGGCAGTCGGAGGAGGGACAGCTGAACTGCCGGCAATTGATAGCCTGCTGGGTGGCTGCCTGTCATAAACAGATAGTTAAGGGTTAATGTCTCTTTTAGCTGTAAAGGGTTAACAAACAGGGAACCAAACACCTGACCAGGGGACCAATCAGGAGACAAGATACTTTCAAATCTTGGTAGAGGGAAGCCTTTGTTTGTGTTTTTTGGGTTTTGCTTTGTTCTCTCTGGGCTCTGAGAGTGACCACACGTACCTACAGGCTCTCTAATTTTCTATTCCAATTTTGTAAGTACAAAGGCGGTATAGTCTTTTTATTTGTTTTTCTTTATTTGCGAATGTGTATTTGGCTGAAAGTAATTTAAATTTATTTCTGCTGGAGGAGGCTGTTTCTCCAATTTCTAGAAGCTGACAGACCCTGTAATATTCCTTCTTTTTTTCTTTTATTAAAAGTTTTGCTTTTAATACCTATCTTGTTGAGGTTCCAGGGAATTGAGTCTGTACTTAACAGGGAAGGAGAAGGGAGGGGGAGAGAAAGGGTGGGGAACCCACCTGATTTCTCTGTGTTGTGATTCAAGGAGTCTGAATCACAGTGATCTCCTAGTGTACCCAGGGCGGGAAAGATCTGGGAGGAAGATAGGAGAAGGGGGAATCCCTTTGTTTAGATTCACGGAGCTTGAATCTGTATCTCTCTCCAGGAGCCCAGGGAGGGGACACCTGGAGGGAAAGAGGGGGAAGGGAAATGGTTTATTCCCCTTTGTTGAGAGACTCAAGGAATTTTGGTCTTGGGGGTCCCCAGGGAAGGTTTTGGGGGAGACCAGAGTTTATCAGGCACTCTACTTTGAGTCCCGATTGGTGGCAGCACTACAGGATCTAAGCTGGTAATTAAGCTTAGGGGAATTCATGCTAGTACCCATATTTTGGACGCTAAGGTTCAGAAATGGGAATTATACTATGACACTGCCACAGAGGGAACTTAGGGGAGCAGGGAGCTGATCAGGGGCTGCCGGTTTACCCTGGTTTCAAGCCCCAACCAGCCAGCTCCAATGGGCTGCTCTTCCTGCAAGCAGTGGACAAAGCAGGTGGCTGCCAAATGATGTTGTAAGGGAGCATTGTGCAGCTTTAAATGAGCATGTTGTCTAATTGATTAGCAACCTAACAAAACAACGTTAACCAGGATGACTTTAAGTGGGGAATTACTGTATATCATCAATGCATATGAAGTTATAAGAGTTGTGTTGTATGGTTTTCACTAATAAATGCTGTGGGTTTCGGGACTGCCCAAATACTAGCTCTCCAGAGACAATGACATGGGAAGAGGTAACTAACACCCGGCTGAGTGCTGAACAGACATCACCAGCCATTGTCGAGCAGAGGAGTTACAAGTCAATGACTCACAGGACACACATTGGGGTATTGCTTCACCTTGTGACTCAGCAATGCCCACCAGACATGCCTGGACTGGTGTTCCCTAAGCATATGGACTAAAGGTATAAAACAGAACACAGGGGCCCACTGCTTGGCCTTTCTCCAGCCCCTACCTATGCTGCAAGCAACAAGGACAATCAGAAGACTACAAGAGAGGAGACTGTCCCATGTTTAAGGGACAAACCTGTATCTTAAGGACTGCAATATCCAGTCGAGTGAGAAAAACTGCTTAATTTAGATGTTACCCAGTCTAATAGGGTTGAAAGTGTAGACTGAATGCTTATATTTTATTTTGGTATCCACTCTGACTTTGTGCCCATCACTTATAATCTATCTTTTGTAGTCAATAAAATTAGTTTAACTGTTTATCTTTACCAGTGATTTTTCCTGAAGTGTACGGTAATGGTGTTTGCTCAGGTTTACAAAGGCTAGTGTATGTCCACTTTCCACTGATGAAGCAGTGAATCAATTAGTAAATTTGCACTGCTCAAGACGAGCAGTGCAAGACTTTATTCCTGAAGTACAAGGCTGGGAGGATTTGGCTGGTGCCTTTCTCTGTGTGATTCATGAGTGGCTCTGGGAGCATTCATGCAATCTATTTGGGTAGGGGGCTCCACCTGGAGTTGTGCTGAGTGATAACACGTGGAGGTGCTTGCTTCTTGTCACTAGCAAAGCATTGAGAGAGACAGCCCGGGCTGGAGAGTTAAGGGGGCACAGCAATCCCACAGTCCCAGGCTTCACCCCGGGGATCCTGTCACAAAGGGAAAGAACCACCTTTTCAATTAGGTCAGGCATTTGAAAAGGATGTATTCCAACCCCAGAACACTTGAATGTCATCAATGTAAACAATGTGCTTGAGTAGCCACCAAGTACATGAATTTTAAGCACATGCCTTAATGATAAGAACCTCATGAACAGAGTTTACCAAATCAATGAGCAAGTTATTTGCTGCATTTAAAGCCCTGGAAAGATCAGTGGCAAAAGTCATCCTGAAGATAAACTGAGGTAAAACCAAAATTCTACTACTGTTGATTTTGAATAGGCTGTGGGCTCTAACATCTTAGTGGGTGACCACCCAGTCAAGATTGTTGGTGATTTCACCTACTTTGGCTATGTTGTCAACAACATGGGTGCCAGGAAGAACAAACTTTAAGTCCACACTGCAAAAACAGTCAGTAATGAGGCGCCTCATCAATACTTGTATAGTAATGATAAATACCCTGATAAAGTAGAGCGTCAATGCTGAGGATATATAATGCTTCATGGTTAGTATTCTCCTAGTGGGACTGAAACATGCCTCACTCTCAGAATTGAAAAGAAGTTGGACACCATTCAGATGAAGCATCCCTGAATGATCAAAAACATCAAATGGTATGAATTCAAGTTGAATGAAGAGACCAGTTTTCTAACTAGGTGGGTCCCCCTTTCTCAAAATGCCATCTAAGGTAGTATGGACATCTGCTCCAAATGCTTTCCAACTTCCCTATAGATATCATCTTTGACTTTGACCAGATGAAAGCAGAATACCCTAATACCACAATGTCCAGATGGCATCAGACACCTGTCTCTCACAGGCTTCTTACCCAGTAATGTGCCAGATTTGACTCCGTACATGGAGGTGCATAACAATCTGTGGCCCTTACACTGTCCAAGTGACAACATGAAACCAACCAACAAAAGTTCTACTTCGGTTTCTCTCCCTCTTTGCTGTGTGCAGAAAAAATCTTTTAAAACATGATAAAAAAGGACATTAGAAGCACAGAAAATGGGGCTGTGAAACCATAGAAAGGGAATTTGATTTTTTAAAAAAAGCTTTAAACTCTTCAGATTAATTTCACTTTCCCATTTATCTGCCTTTCCACCAGCAAGGTTCTTGTCCCCTTAATTATTCATATATTTGTGTTTTATAAGGTTTATGTTCATTCCATTTTGAAACAGTGGTAGCAAAATATATTGCAGTTATTTAGGGGACAAGAGCTTGGATTGACCTGGAAGGAGGTTTGGGGGTAAGAGGAGAAAGAAATAGGGGAGAAAGTGAGAAAAGAGGGGGGGAAAAGTGGGGAGGGAGAAGAGGGGCCTAAAGATTTAATTAAACAGAACCTCTTCCCCTCTCCCCGGAAATAAGTAAAAAAAAAAATAAAAAAAAAAATCAAACAACCTGTTGACCAGTTTGACAGTCCATTTTGATATTTTAGTACCTTTGTTCTTTTCTTTATTTCAAAATGTGAGCTATGATTTTAAATTCATATTTTAATGGATAAATGAGTGGCCTGGTTTTCAGAAGTGCTGAGCACCGCTGCTCCTATTATGAGCAGAGTTGTACCAGTTGGAAATTTTGCATATATAGGCCTAGTGCAGACAAGGCCTAGATCAAGTTTACGTAAAGAGTAAATTCAAACAGGCCTCTCAGTGGGGCAGATTTATTCCTTGTGTGGCTCCAAGTGAAGTCACAACAGGAATTCATTAAGCTCATGTGGTTAAATCTGGCAAAGCATGTTAGTCCAAACATGGAAAAGAAAATTGTTAATATATTTGCATACTTGCAGAGCAATCTTAATACACTGGTGATTTTGCTAACAATACATTTTAAACACAATTCAATATTAATTCTATATGCAGTTGGAGAGTCTGAAAGTGCAGTATGAACAGTTGGATGCAGGAGTGGAAGGTGATGCTATGTATAATTAGAATGGTAATTTACCCAGTCTCAAACATGACTTATAAACTGTCATGATTAATGAATGACTCTACAGAGGGCATACATTGGCAAACAGACCTCCTTTTTGTAGTTTTATAAGGATAAAAATCAATTAGTCTTGCATCTTAATTAAAAAAAAGTAGCTTATTTACATTAAATATACTTGTACAGGTAGTTCTATCAGTGAGGTAATTATTGTTGTTTCTCAAAGACCAGGGATAGAATGCCATTACTTAAAACTATGTGTCCTAGAAGCGATTTTAACCACAGGAAAGAGTCTCTCGTAATGTCTCTAATCTGATTCAGTGTCTATTTCCCCTACTTCTTGATTTTGTCTAACAGATGCTGAGCAGACTCTGGCTCCAAGAAAACATACATTTTAGCATGATCTCATTTTATGTTTTGCAGAATAAGAAGTGGCAGTGTCCATTTTCTCATAAAAAATGTCTGACAATGAAAATAAGCAACAGGTTCTTCTGTTAGGCCTCAAGTCTGGAAAAAATAAGGGTCTGAGAATATTATATGCTCAGTCTCACTTTTTTCCCTACCCATGTAAAGTACTGTGTTCACGAGAGTGTCTTTTAGTGTCAGGTTCTCTGTTGGAACCAAGAAGGGAGTACGCTTGTAACTCATCCTGTTGACCTCTCTATGGCATTTGATACAGTTGTCTCCGGTCACTTGCAAAAAGCTCTAGAGATGAATGCAAGTACTCCCAAAATGTCTCTCATCTGTATCAGAAGAAATCCAGAGGGTTATTATGGAAAACTGTTCCTGCACATCTGAAGCCCTGATCTATGGAGTCCTATACAGTGCTCTCTCATTTATTCAACCTCTGTAAGGAGCCATTGGGAGAGCTAGTGAGATAATATGGGACTGACCTACCAACAATACACAGAACATCCAACTCTACATCTCCTTTACATCAAACAGCACAATGTCCCTGTTTTCTCAATGCCTAGTTCAAACCAGCACCTGAATGGAGAGCAACTGGCTAAAGCTAAATCCCGGCAAGACAGGTGATGCTAGCAAGGAGAAGGAAGCACTGTGGAGAAACTTGCATCCCCTGTTACACTACTGAAAGTGTCTGCCCTCAGATTGTTAAGGGCTATAGACCAAATTAGGTCCTTTTTTTACTCATTGCTACTAGATACCTATATAGCTATGGTGACAAAATAATTCATACAGATCTCTGGCTAGCCATAGGATTGCACCCCATCCTATCAGACCCACCACTGGCTATGGCATTCCATACATTTTTGGCATTCAGGTTTGATCATTGCAACTAGTTAGAAATGAAACCACCCCCACCAAAAAAAAATAAAAAACCCACACAACCAGCAACCCACAAACACAAAAACTTCAACTGATCTAATACACCACACAGCAACACATCACTAAACACCATCACCCTGGTGCTTCACTCTTCACTGGCTCCTCATTAAATATAGAATTCAGTTCAGGACTCTGTCTTAATATAGACAACCTAGGAACTGGCTCTAACTACCTGAGAGATTGCCTCTCCCTCTATGAGCATGACTTCTGATGACAGCCATGTTACACTGGGACTAAAACTATTCACAGAATGGAAAGGATCTGAGTGCAAGAGACAGACCTTTCACAGGAGATGGACCTAGACTCTAGACTTCACTCTGGAAATCACAATGGCAAGAAATAAGCACTGTTAACATCATAACACTCAATTAATGCTAAATTAGTTTTGTTGAGTTAGTAATTCTTCACAGATACTGAACTTTAGGGTGTGGCTGCTTATTAGGCACCCCCTCATTATCATAGGCACCCTGCCCTGTCAGCCTCTTCTGCGGGCCCCGTAAGTACTCCAGACAGTCTTTGTAGCTCACAGAGTACCTTTCTGGGGCTGGTTTAATGTCAAATAAAGTTCACACAGACCTCAGAGTCCTTAGCCACAAAAATAATCCAATGAATCATCAACAAAGTCAAAAAGCATAATTCAACAGTTCATACTTCACTCCCATTCTTCAGCTGATAGTTCTTTCTCTGTTAGCCTACTCCACCTGAAGCCATCATCCCCATTTCTTTCTGGCCGGCACTCAGCCTCTGGCCCTGCTTCCTTCTTTGTTAGTATCTCCTACACTTCTCTCAATTATCACCCCTGTGCTGTCTTTTATATTTGAATAACCTGATTCCCCACAGGTGGGGCTCATCTTGTAATCAGGGCTGGCTTACTAAGGCAAGCCATGCTGTTACATGCACCTTCCTATTCATATAAAAATCATTAAACAATCAAAGAACCCTGTAGACTTATCAGGCTATTTCTCCTACAGGCAGGAAGGAAGAGAGAGTATGGTTTTTAACATTTCAAAATACTTGGGAGGTGCTTAGATGGTATCATAATCAGAACTGTATTACTATATAGCTAGACAGATAGTTCAATCTTAATCAACTCTTGCTCTATCAGGTCATAAAATGTCAAGGATCTATTTCTCTATCAAAGCAATTCATTCCTCTTCTGATTGTGCAAGAGGTACCAGTGGAATACTATATAATATGCATTTGGATTAAAACCCTCAGTGCTTCATCTGATTTCACTAACCCACTGCACAATGTTTCCAGTTGCTTTATTTCAACCTTCTTGTTTTTTCCACCTCTCCACTATGTTTCTCACACTTTTCTCCCTAATATCTGTATGCCTCTCTACATTGGTCAGTTTGAGGTGATCAAACTTGACACCAGTTGCCTCCCTGGTGTCTGTATTTTCTTTATTTTTTGAAGAGAAGCTTTAGAAGATTTTTTGAGTCCTCTGGTTCTGCCTATAGCACTAATACGGTAGGCCTCAATGGCTTCACATCCAGCTTCTGCATTGAGAATTACATTCCAAGCCGATCCATCTGATTTATTTAGCATTTTGATTGCTACAGTGAACTTTTGTACTGAAGCAACTTACGTAGCTAAGTACTGGCTGCACAGTATGTTGAACCAAACTGGGCCACATAAATAAGGAAATTTTGCCAGCTAGGTGGAGCTTCCCCAGCAAGTTTATTTTTTTGTGGTTTTGTACAGCCTTACTCAATAATATCACACAGAATCATTTTAGTAGATGCCAAATTCATGGAGAAAATTAGAACTCTAACATAGGAAAATTCTCCTCCATGCACTTTGCTATTCATGGAGTCAGGAGTGCAATACATAGAATCATAGAATATCAGGGTTGGAAGGGACCTCAGGAGGTCATCTAGTCCAACCCCCTGCTCAAAGCAGGACCAACACCAACTAAATCATCCTAGCCAGGGCTTTGTCAAGCCTGACCTTAAAAACTTCTAAGGAAGGAGATTCCACCACTTCCCTAGGTAACCCATTCCAGTGCTTCTCCACTCTCTGAGTGAAAAAGCTTTTCCTAATATCTAATCTAAACCTCCCCCACTGCAACTTGAGACCATTACTCCTTGTTCTGTCGTCTGCCACCACTGACAACAGTCTAGATCCATCCTCTTTGGAACCCCCCTTCAGGTAGTTGAAAGCAGCCATCAAATGAGGACTGTCATGAAATACTGCACTCTTGTTGACATTGATATGAATGAGAGCAGGCAGGGATCATGCCCTCTATGTTTAATGAAGCATTCTAAACTGAACAACTAGAAAACAAGCTTCTTAAAAGAAATATTTTGTAGCTGGTACTTAGTTCATAGGCTCCTACATGACTGACTTACCATAACAGCTTCCTTAACACCTAAAAGGATGTTTTCATTCTGAAAAGTGATCCTACAAAAATGGCATCATGGGCTTCTACACATATTGCCTCTATTAAATGTGCTCAGTTTCCAATTAAAAATGATCCTTCTAACTGCCAGCCATGCAGATTCAACCTGCAATCTAAGAATCGGGTTGGATGATTTCCTTCTTGTGCTTCTTCAGCAGTAATAAAGGGAACTGTAGGTCAATTTATGCCTCAATTACTGTATATCTACGCAGCTCCACTGTTTTCCCATTATGCCTTCAGTAAGTCCCGAGAAACTCCATTGCCTTCAGTAGGGTTACACAGATGTAAATGAGTGGAGCTTAATAAACAATGGTGTTGATGGTGCACCAGGAGGAAAAGAATCCAGCTCACTCTCTCTTAGCTGTATTTGGCTCTGCAGGGATAACAGGAGTAAAATGCAGTAAAACGTATGTCTCTAATGACATCAGATAGGACTCTAAATATAATAAACAAGAATAAAGTGGTTGAGTAAGAAGGTTCCTTTTTTACACAATTACTTTTCAGCATAAAACTATACTTTAAGGAGCATGGTTAAATGTGGTTTAGTAACATAATTTAATCTGAAAAAAAACCAGTGAACAAACAGATCTGCTAATCAGCTAAATCCATGAGAATTGTGCTAAACTAAACCTCTCAAAATGGAGATTCACATGTATTCATTTCAACTGTAACATAGTATGACAATTTGAACAATTGCTTGACAGAACCCATGGGATATACTGAGTCACAGGGCTCAGTAACCAGGGTGGGGTGTGCAGGGCACCCGCTCAGGTGCAAAGCCGCGGGGGCAGGAAAATGGGGCTAGAGGTCACATGTCCCCCTTCTCCCTGATATTTGGTTGTGCCCCCCAAAACTAGACAGGCTGGGTGGTCTGCTGAAGTGAGTCTTGGGGTGGAGGTGGGGCTCCTTTCACAAACTCCATCATGAGCCCCACCATTTGGGGCTGGCCCGAGCATCTGGCATCATTAGCCCGAACCACCTGGTGTTGCTGCCCCCCCAATGTTCCTTCACACCCCCTCAGGGGGCACACCACACAGTTTGAAACATACTCCCCAGAACCTTTGAATTGTGCCCCCCCTACTATGGACAGTTACATCCCACATTTGAATGGAATGGGAAATATGATGGGAAAAAATGGTAGGGGGGGACAAATATGCTTGCGTGCCCAGGCGCTAAATTCCTAGTTATGGCTGTCTTGAACCATTAGAAACCATTATGTCATTTTACCAGATGACCATTAAAAAGTGGCAAGTCAGAATCATGTTGTAGTATTAAATGATAACAATAAAGGATTTTCAGATTAAGGCAATTCCTCCCCTTTTCCCTCTCACGCTACGTGTAAATTTCTCTAATGGGGGAATGCTTTGCAACTCTTGAACTTAGTCCTTAACTGAGGGAGGATACTTAGCCTTCCATCAGGTAATGACATATTTAGCAATTAACAAAGTCAAATACGTGAGTTTTGTTTTATATGTTTTCATTGTCATAGTCTGCATCAAAACTAAAATAAAAAAAGCTCATGTGTTTTGAAGACAATGTCAGTGTTCTATTATTTCTTTGTCTCTATAGGGCCTGATCCAAGTCAGTCAGTGGGAGGCTTTTCATTGACTTCAGGGAGCTTAGGATATGTTCTATAATCAGGTGTATACCTGATTTACATGTATTTTGTACATTGCCATCAGTGGTGTATACCAAGCTATCCTCTAGTTTACGTTTGTAACAAACGGCAGATGCTGTAGCACTAAAGGTAGATATCTATACAGAACATTAAAGAGAATCCATTTATACTCCGTGCATATTGTTATATGTGACAGTAATGGGCATGTTTATCCCAAATGGAATCCTCACAGCTAACATTTAGGTTTACTCCCAACCTGATTTTTAATCATGTCTTTACCCAAAGTGGGGAGCAGAGGTTCAGTAACCAGTGAAAGTGTTTCAGTGTTAAATGTGCCTCTTTTAAGCTCACTTTGGAGATGTATTGGCACCATTTACTTCTTGAATGCACTCTTTTTTATATTAATAGAATGCCTAGTCTAGCAGTACCAGAAGAGTGCCGATCCTGGTAAATTTCATAATTGTTATAGCTCAGGAAATCAGAACCATACTTTAAAAACTTGGTAGCTTGTGTATTCATTTTAATTTTTTTCATACTATTTTTGTTACATTACTGGAACATTAGGCTTCCTCCGCTGGTTAATTTAACACCTGTAAAATCCCATGTATTTATTAACTAACATCTCTGTAGCTTAAAGTACAAAATGGTCTGTATTTAAGGCTCTGTGTATTCTGTGGTCTTGTAGACCTACTTTCTACAGCAAGAGCCTCTGTTTTTTGTGGCAGTGTAGCAGTGCTAAATTTTGGGTCAAACTAAGGTTTTCCTGGCCTCTGTGTAGGGAGGGAGAATGTATGACACATGGAGGGAACAGGCTCCTTACTCATCCCTTTGGGTGCCTGCACAATCCTGCCAGCATGGTGATTCTGAGCTAGGAAAAACATGTAACGGATGTGACTTGAGATTCACTGGGTACCGCTGACCATCGTCCAAGGCAAATACCCTAAGCATGACTGGTATTAGTGACTCAGTACACATGCTAGTACTGCACAAACAAATGAAATAAGCTGTTCCTATAATGAATTCACTGCTAGATCACCTATTACAATTTAAAATATTTTATTTCCTCCCTCAGCCAGCCAGGGCATAGCTATAAGGGCTCTGTGTCCTGAAATAGTCACGTGCATGTGTCAATATATAACCCTGCCAAGCCTCCTCCTTTTAACTCAGTGTGTCAGGCATTTGACTAAATGCCTCATTATACAGTGGAATTCTTAAGATGAAATCATAGCCCTGTTTGAAGTCAATGGCAAACTCCCACTGACATAAATGGGGCCAGGATTTCACTCTGTGTTCTATGTATATACATATTGATGTAGTTGGAGTCCGCATCGCTGGCACCTGGGTGCTTCAGTGTAAGCCAATACCTTGGGACATAACGGTTCACCCTGGAGTAGATTATCCTGCAGGTTATTCAGGGTTGCGGATTGAAACCCAGAATGTGGTGACCTGGCAAGGCTAGGCTATGTTAATGGTGAGAGGAAGCAGAGGCAAACCAAAACAAAAGGGATCGTTTCAAGTTTTTTAGAACTTCATAAGGGAAACCCCCCAAATTGTATCAGGAGCATAAATAATATAGAACATTACCAAAGACTTACTATTTATAATAATAAACTATACGTTACCATCTCATTAACCTTTGTGAGCTTGTACATGCTGTGCAGTTAGTACCACGTGCATTGATATTAATATTAACAAAAGAGATTACTTTACAACATACTGTGTCACTTCGGAGAAGAATCAACTTTTCCTCTCCTTGACTGTAAGTCCAGCTCCACTCTTGTTGGCCTGTTCTTAGTTTCTCTTCCGCTTGAAGTGCTTCTTAGATTCAGTGTTCCTGTGGCTCTTTCTTTTCTCCAAGTTTATCCACAAGTGGGGTTTTGTCACCTGGTGGCCCTCATTTGTCCATTAGGCATTTCTGAACTGTGTTCAGTCAATAGATGTTCACACAGTCAGTCTCTCTGTTCATGTACTTTAGGTCCTTTGTGGGGGACTTCTTGTTCATTGCTTCCAGGATCTGTGTGCAGCTTTTTGATCAATTCTCTTTTTTCACTAATTATATTTCCTTTCAGTTTTTTCCCTTGATATTCGCTCTCTGGTAAGTCTGCTGATATGATTTCCCTCTTCTTCCCTTTCTCTAACAGCATCTACTCATGTACCCAGGTCTATTTTTTTCTGCTTCTCCTGACCCGAAACCTTTCCTATTTTCCTCCTTCTCACTTCCCAGTCCTCTGCTTTTATTCTCCTGTTCTTCTTTTATTTTATCTCCTCCCCCTACCCAGGCTCCAGTTCCTCTGCTAGCTCAGCATCTCTATCCTTCTCTAACGGTTTTTTCTGACTGCTCCTTCGGGTGGATTCCGAGCCTCCTCCCCAGCTCGAGCTGTGCTCTCCTTGGGCGTCTCTCTCTCACCAGGACACCATTCTGTGCTGCTGCATCACAACTGCAGCAGGGGCTAGTGCCAGGATGCGGGTTACTACAGGAGGGCATATTCACCATTCTAAGCCGCTTTCATTTAGGGTTCGTCTGCACATACGAGTTGTATTGTTGTAATTATACCAGAATAGTTAGAGCAGTATAACTCTCCCTATTGTGGATGCAGTTATATCAGTATAAAGGTGCTTTATTCCAGCATAGTTATTTCTGTATGAGAAGTGCATAAGCTATACCACTATAAGTCATCTTTATACCCAATAAATGCATCCATGCTCAGAGACTGTACACCATGATAATTCTGATAAAAAAATCACACCCCTATCTGAAATAATTATACCTGTACAAAAGCTATGTGTATACCAGGTCTCAGATAAAGCTATGTAGACAAATATTTATGTGATTTATCCCTAATGTTTCCCTTGATTGATAGCCAAACAATTTCATTTAGCAACTGGAATATTGCAAATTTTTACTCTGAATGTCATATTCTGGAGAGCATCATAATAAATACACAATGTATTTTTTATATTCACTGCATAGTGCAAAAATTTAAAAACTGTCTTAGATCTTTTGCTGGCAGTAAATTGGTTTCATTTCTGGCCTGCATTTTGCAAAGAGTGACTCAGAAAAGGAAGTGAAAAAGAATCTTTTAAAACTTTAACTAGAGTTTTAATTTCTGGCAAGCTTGTTGTAATTCTTATGCAACATGTACACAAGATACTGACTGTTTGTTAGGCATATCTGGGACTAGATTATTGTAAAAGAAATGCTTTTATGTTTCTTTAATTGATATAATATTTTAACTTGCTTAAAATCAGCAAGTGCAATAGCCCATAATTCCAAGGCTCTCTACTAAAAGGCTGCCCTTGTTGAAGATTACTGTATGTTGGCTCTAGATTCTCGTGACGTTTCTCTCTCTCTCTCTCTCAGATATGTAATGCACTTTGACATGCAACAGCTTTTGCTTTTAAGAAAGTTTTATAGAGGTGGTACAGTATAAAGTGTATGTATAATGGCTGTTGAGTGTGCCATAGAGCTTGGGGGTAGTGTGGGAATTCAGTGTCATGCTGTATAGAGGATTGTGGAACTCACTGGTGAAATACATCAGAATGACCAGGAATCTCACTGCCTTTGGGACAAGATGAAAAATTCACTTGATTTACCTTTCCAACAGTAAACAAAGGAATGGTTAAAAAAAAAAAGGATTTAAAAAATGAACAAAACAAAACAATGTGGGGTGAGTGAACGAGACAGATTTAAGATATATAAGATACTTGTAAAATATGTTTGTTTTAAAAGTCTTTTATCATGCTCAGATACCATGGTAATGAGCCTGGCATAGATCAGGTTTAGTGTCACACTCAAGGGAGGATAGCATGGGTCTTCAGACAAACCTAGCTAACAACGGAGGTGCAGGCAGAAGTCAGCTCTGTATTTAGTATGGTGTGGACAGGATGTTGAAGAAATGTGATATATGACATAGCTCCATTTACTTCATGGAGCTATGCTGATTGATACTAGTGGAGCATCTTTCTTTATATTGTTACTGTTTCATGTAATATTAAATAGTTTCAGCATGATGAGACCAATTCCTTCTGGGGGGGAGAGAGCTCTCTATGGTTTGAGCATTGGTCTGCTAAACCCAGGATTGTGAGTTCAATCTTTGAGGAGGCCATTTAGGGAACAGGGGTAAAATTCTGTCTGGGGATTAGTCATACTTTGAGCAGGGGGTTGGACTAGATGACTTCCTGAGGTCCCTTCAAACCCTGATATTCTATGATATTTCTTCACTGTCCTGTCCACCATTGTAGATAAAAAATTGCAGCTGCTTGTACCTTGTTATCTAGTTTTGTTTTCAATGGAACTACATTGATTTACATAGGTGGAGGATCTGGTCCATTATCAAGCAGCTTTGAATCAACAGAAATTATGTTTACTATGTTGAGCTTTACAAGTGTTACTTGTAACTCCACAAGCAGAATTTGTAGGGGTTGAACTGTGCCACTAGAATGTCTAGTCTAGCTGGAGTGTTAACCAATACATATCTGTTAGGCATAATGTACACCAGATTACTAGGTATCATAAGCATGTTATTAATATAATAGTACATTATATATATGGGTGTTTGGGAAGTTATGTTAACTGAACATATTATGCTCTTCCCATAGTTTCATTCACCCATGTACAGTATCCCACAATACTTTAGCTTTGCAAAGTCAGTTTTGGGGTTAGAAAATAGGAAAGTTGTCAATGGCAAAATACTTCAATGTTTTGCCCCAGTACAAGCTGGGGAAGTACCTTCATAGACCAGTATCTGGAATGCTACTATCCAAAACAAAGAGAAAGAAGGTAAGAACAACAAATGAAGGAACTGATGGGCTGGATTTTAGTGATGGGCAAAGTTGTTTGTAACTTGTACAGTCAAAATACTACTAGCTGAAATGCTTATCTTTGAAGTACACCTTCTATTTAAGGTGAACACATCTGTGAAAATTTGCTTCCTGGAAGAAGGGCACGTATGTCTCCTTTTTGTATTGTACTATTTTGGTTTTAAACAATACATTTGGCTAAGTTTTGGTTATTTGGTCTCTTGAACGTTTTAAAGAATGACGCACAAGTGTAGTCAAGCAATTAGCTACCTTTGAGCAAATAGGATTATTCAAGCTGTCTGGTCAAATAGTCCTATCAAATGAGCAACATTCTTTCTAAGTCCCTTTCTGTTCGATCGGGGTTCTTATTCTTCAAGGAAATTATTTCTTTATGCATTTTAGCCCCTTTCACTTACAACATTTAACACAACTGAAAAGTACAAATACATAGTTTTCATTTTTTAATTGTATTTATTATGCACAGAATACATGGCAAGCAATATGGATTGTTTTTTTCCCCTCTCCTGCAATTTATACACCAAGGAATAAGTAAAGTCCTTCCCAGGGAGGAGGGGAACTGGTAGGAAGATGATCATATAAGAGTTTCATAGTGAAGGATTGGGAACCAAAAGTCTATTCAGAAAGGCTGAGACCATAAAATATTTAGTCCCAAAAATATTTTTCTTTTATCCCCAAAGTATATTATTTGTTTCTTTCTTTCTCTAATTTAATTCATTCATTTCTAATATGCCCACCAGCATAGTATCTGGATGCTAGCATAATATTCCTACTGAGTTTCCTAATAAATCTGGTGAATGTGGAAGTTCATAATCTAGGCTAAAATAATGTATCTCTTCACTAATAACAATACCAATTACAACAAAAAAAAACCAGACTAACTTTGATATTCACTTTAGGAAAATCTTTGCTTTGTTTTGTCCTCAATGGAAGACACCGGGAGACTGGTTTAACGTCAAATTCAAGCATCTAATTGATTTAGTAGATTTTCGTCTGAAAGATTGCATGTTCTCACAGTGCATGATTAAGAGAGGATTTGACAAAGCTACATTTTAAAGAGGCATTAGTTTTGCTATTATGACATAAATTGCACAAATTGGGTCACACACAGGATCTGTTTAAAACAAACATCTGGGTTTGTCCGCAGGTATTACACAAAGGAAAAGAAGAGTAGCAGTTAATCTCTGATGTTCCTATGTCAATTAAAAACAAAAAAAAGAGTTTAAAGCCATTTCAGATACTGTACCGTCCCTGAATCCCCCTGTCAATTTTTGTGATTTTACAATCGTATTGTCCCATTTTTTAAAAATTTTTCTTTCCTTGTTACCATGTGAAAGACCCACATTTACAACAAAAGAAACTGAGTGACTAATGGCTGACATATACGAAGTAGTCCTGGATTAGGGAGCTGGGGAATGGGAAACTGAACTATAGCTAAAGATCCTGTATAGAAATAGTAGGGAAGGGAACAGATAGATGGGGTATAGAGTGAGACAGGAAAGGGAGACATTCAATGTATTAGGAAGAGGTCATGGAGAGGTTTGTGAGTGAAGCCTGGGTTGAGAGCAGAGCTTGGAAAAATACCACCATTTACTATTTTCCAATCTGATGCCTGGCCACAGCATTTCCCAATAGGTGTTAGGAAAGAACAGTACTAGATTTTTGTGAAGGAAAAATGGGATATACCTAATGTGGCAACCATTATCTATTATTCTAGATTTGTAGAAATTCTGCTTCTTACTAGAATCATAAGTCAACAGGCCATAGAAAATTTAAAAGGCATCATTTCTCATTTTGGCATTTCTGGAAGAAATAGTCATGATGAGCTATAGTTTACTAGCTTTGAATTCCAAGCATTCTCATATTCTATATAATTTGGAGAATATGAGAACCCACACTGTCTAAAGGGAATATAAAGTAGGAGTAAGAACTGCAATACTTTGAAATCTCAAAATATGTACCAGAAAGCCACATCAGGAACTTCAGTTAATGAGTAAATGAATTGACTCCAATGGAACCCTAGGATGTATACAGTATAATGTGGATCAGAACCTCGCCTTTCGTATGTAGGAAATGTGGCACCAGACTAGAATGCAGTATAGTAGTGCTCAGCCTTTGAAGCTTGCCATCCTCTAAAATGTGGCTGTATGCTGCTGTAGGTAATTTTATTTTCTTGTTCAAATTGAAAATTTGAAAATTTCCCCATTAATTTTCATTTTATTATGTAAGCTCTCTTTGTTTGCATGAGGAGCATGGTCATGGTGGAGTCTCAATCACTGACCATTTTAAAATCAAGTTGGGATTTTTTTCTAACAGGAATGCTCTAGGAATTACTTAGGGGCAGTTCTATGGCCTGTTTATACAGGAGGTCAAACTAGATGTTCACAGTGGTCCCTTCTGGTCTTGGAATCTCTGAGCTGCTAGAGCCCTTCTGTGCTTATGTTTATAAAGGAGACTTGAATCCCTAGCTTAGGACTTTCCTACCTATGTTGATCTTATTGACCTGGATGTTAGCCATGGCATTTGTTCTCGTTTCATGCTGTATGCTCTTGTTTCAGGAGCATGCTCTTCTGTAATGCATCTTTTCAGATGAATGACTTCATCTTCAACACTATTATTTAGCTTAAGTAAAAATTGATAAATAAAAAATAAAACAGCAACAAATCCCCAGTATCAGCCATATGGGATTCACCTTTGAAATGAAAAGGAAACTTGACTGCTCCACTACATTCAATTGTTCCCATGGACATTCAACATACTGCTCATTCAGTAAGAGAAGAAATAAGCCACAAATACAATTGCCTTGAACAGCAGTGTCCAAACAGGGAAAGCCAGGTCAAATCTCAAACAAAAAATTTAGACTTAGTCCCATGGTAACCATGTACAAATAACTAAACTTAGGAACATTCCCCTAACTACAGGCAAATGAATAAAGGACACTAAAAATGTACTGTGGTTCAGAGTCCATTGAGAAAAGCAAGTTCATATTAGCAGATTGGTCTGATTTCTTGCCCTCGATGAACATATCGACTTTCTCTTGTGAGTGTAACAATTCTGCCAAATAAAAAAGCGACACATTTTAGCCAAGCTCTTAAACTTTTCTTCATCACATAGGAACCTCTCTCTCGTGCTTTCCCAAGGCAAGAGAACCTTTGGAAAACCTAACTAGCATCTAGGAACATCAGACTTCCTATTTGGTTGGCTGATTATAAGATCAGGTTTCTTCAGTAATGAGTCCAAGATTGGTTGTAGGTGAATATGACACCATTCTGGAGATGGTTCTTTCTGCTCTGGTGATGTATCACAAGAGTGAGCCTGTAGATAAATCTGTTGAGAAGTAGGTGTCCTGGTGATGAGCCCTAGTCTTTTTGTCCCTAGGTTGATGTATAGATATTGCTGGATGCAGTGGTGTGGGCATCATCCAGTTCAGAACTCTGCTGCTCTGTCTCATCTAGGTATTGGGTATCCTGCTGAAACTAAGTTAGTAAGGTACAAATACAGTCCTCTCCTCTTTGGCCATAGAGGGTCCCTTGGTGGTAGAACTGGTAAAACTTTTGCTGCGCAAGGTGAGGGTCTGGATTCAGAGGAGAGGGCAGAGGGTCTGAAGCCTGACGGGCCTGTATTGGGGACAGGGTAGGGCTGATGGACCCACTGCACTTGTGTGTGCGATGGGGGCGGGTAGGGAGTGCTGATGGTGATGGCATGTAAGAGCCCACAAAAACTATTTCAATCACTGGACTTCAGTAGCTTCCTCCACAGAGCAGCAATATATCCGCTTTGAAACCTCATACATATCTAACTAGAGTCTGGCCAAGCTATTTGGCAATTTATGATAGGGTGGACTAGGCCCTGAGACCCCCTGCTGGGGGGCCTCTTGGCCCTTCCACACCCCACCCCAGAACAGAGCAGTGGAGAGGATCCTGCAAGCTGCATAGAGAGAAGGTGTGGGATGCAGTCAATCAAGAAAGAGACTTCAGGGAGTAGCCAGTAAGGGCCCAGCAGGCCCATATAAAAGGAGCTGCAGGGCTAGAGGGAGTTCAGTCTGTTGGCAGGGACTAGGGGAGGAAAAGTTGCTCCTGCTTGGCAGTAGGGGCTAAAGGGGCTAGACCAGGGTGGGCAAACATTTTGGCCCAAGGGCCACATCTGGGTATAGAAATTGTGTGGTGGGCCATGAATGCTCATGAAACTGGGGCTGGGGTGTGGGAGGGGGTGAGGGCTCTGGCTGGGGGTGCGGGCTCTGGGATGGGGCCAGAAATGAGGAGTTCAGGGTGTGGGAGGGGACTCGGGGCTGGGTTGGCGGGGGCAGGGATGGAGGGGGCTCCAGATGGGGTTGCAGGCTCTGGGGTGGAGCTGGGAATGATGGATTGGGGATGCAGGAGGGTGCTCGGGGGTGGGACCAAGGGGGTTGGAGGGCGGGAGGGGTATCAGGGCTGGGGCAGGGAGTTGGGGCATGCAGAGGGGTGGTCAGGGGTGCAGGCTCTGAGCGGCGCTTACCTCAGGCAGCTCCTGGAAGCAGAAACATGTCCCCTCTCTGGCTCCTATGTGGAATCATGGCCAGGTGGCTTTGCTGCATGCTGTCCCATCTGCAGGCACTGCCCCTGCAGCTCCCATTGGCTGTGGTTCCTGGCCAATGGGAGCTGCGGGGGCAGCACTTTGAGTGGGGGCAGCATGTGGAGCAGAGCCCCCTGGCTGCCCCTATGCATAGGAGCCAGAGAGGGGGACATGTTGCTGCTTCTGGGAGCTGCTAGGAGTGGCCCCTGATCCTTCTCCCCATCTGGAGTGGGGCAAGCTGGGGACCCCACTCCCCAGCGAGAGCTTGAGGGCTGGATTAAAATGGCTAGCAGGCCAGATGCAGTCCATGGGCTGTAATTTGCCCACTCCTGGGCTAGACAGATCAGTTACTGGCAGGGACCGGGGAAGCCCAAGAATAGCTCCTGGCTGACAGTAGGGACTAAGAGGTAGTTACTGGCAGGGACCAGAGAGTGAGGAAGTAGCTTCTGGCTAGCTGCCAGAACTCAACTAAGATCTGTTAGGGGGGTAGTGGCCCAGGGAAATGTAGAGCAGCAATTTGTAAAGGGACACAGCACGAGGCTGCTATACTTAAGTGGTCCCTGGGTTTGGACTGGGAGTAGTGGGTTAGACTGGGTTTCCCCCACCAGCCACTGGGGGAAGTGGCTACGCCCTAAGGAAGGGAATTAGAACTGTGGCACTCCCGGGAAAGGGGCTGCACTACTGGGACTGAATCAGTGAGGAGCTGTAGTCAGCAAACTGAATCCAAGGGGATGTCTCAGCAGAAAGGCTGGGGTCACTGAGGACTCAAGTAGAAGCAAGGAGTCCCCAAGGAAGACGTCCTCGGGGTACTGCTCAATACCAGAGTAGGAGCCTTGCAACCTAGCCAGGTCAATGAGGATACTGCGATGGGTCCTGCTGGACTGGCTAAAGACTGAGTCCAGGGATGGCTACAGGAAGACACACCAACTGCGGGGGCACTTCAATAGGCCCCTGTTGGACTGTTTTAGCAGAGGGGGACATTTTGTACTGTATACCCTGGAAGGGGTTGGTTTGTTTCGCATATGGACAGAATGTGGCTTGGACAGAGGGCTGAGTCATCGAAGACCCTGCCTGACAAGCGCAGCGGCCAACGGGGGGCACCATGAGAGGATAAAAAACTGAAGGCATGCACACACTCAGCCGGGGGGCACTTGTGAGAGGTGATGCCACACCATTACATTCCCTTATCTCTGTACATTTGTAATCGGTTTTTTGGGGGGAAGAGTTCGGGTCATGTAGTTTAATGCTATAGGATGGGGCCCAGAGGAACTGTAGAGGATTGGCCACCCACCATGTTGCCACCATTAGACAGCTCAGTCAAATTGAAGGAGAAGTCTTTAGATTTGCAGGCCTTGTGTTATTAGAAAAATCTAGTGCGTTGATCCAAATTTCTGGAAGAGAGATTAACAGTATTTTATATTATATGGTTCAAATACATGGGATGGTCTTTATAGTTTCTCATGATGCAATTTTATTTTCCAGTTTTCTTTTAAAAAATCTTTTATTTAATTCAGACAATGAGAGTATCCTTTAAAAAGGTTTTAAGACCATTATAATATGTCAATGTAGCATGCAACAAAATACAGGTATTTCATATATCTGTCATATTTTGATTACTGGGTCACACACTGGTAAGTTTCTTTTATGTACAGAAATACTGTCAAATTTTTATTCATATCTGAAATGTGTAGTTTATGAACTAAACTGAGGTAATGAACATTACTAGGTCTTTCAATATGGACACTTTTAAAAGCTGTAATATTTTCACTTGTAAAACCTAAAACAAAACTTATATCCCCTAAGGAATTTTCATTCAGAGATTTGTTAACCGCCTTTTTGTCTGAGGAAAATCACATTTGTCTTGAGTACGCAATAGTTTCTTCTATTTCCTGTAACAAGCAGCTCTCTCAAAGGCCTCCTTTCAGTGAACTATGCTTCAAAGACAACTCTTTTCCAGTAATGTGAGGTCAATAAATCCATGCCATTTATTCTATCCTATCTGCTTGGAGCAATCCCATGGGAAGAACTTCTCATGAAACCAAAAACATCATGAAGGGCTGAATAGTTATCTTTATAAAGAGGTTAACAGGACACTGTTAACTAAAAAACCAAACCAGAACAAAAAAGCAACACAACAGTAATGGCTGAATATTTTGTATTCTACGGATACTATTGTTAAAAGTCAAACCTAAGATACTTTAACTAAAAGATTAGAGGGAAAAAGGTTTTCTCACTCTTTTCAGATTGTCTACTGTGTGAATTTGACAGCACTTTGTCTATAATCATTTCATTGTTTACACCTGTATAGTCAAGGCACTAAATTAGTTGCCTGTGTTTGTGTGGATCTTTCACAAAGTAAGAGAAGAAGAGAAAAAACTTAAACCCAGAAACCTGTGATTGTAAAATGACAAAAATTAGCATGTGGGGCTCCAGGACAGGTGCAGGACCTGAAACTATTTTTACTTGATTTTTAAAATATCGACTAGATTTCAGTTTGGGTACTTTAAAAGAGCTCATCATTAAGGCTACATTGTGTATTTGCAACCTGCCCTGTGTAAAGGGCTCCTGACCCTAAGGTCTGGAGAGGCCACATAGGAGTGAATTCTTATTCTTTGCCTCATGGCCATGACCTGGCTTTAAGTTTTTATTTGAAGGGTCAGAGATTAGGGATATGACAATAAAATGCTCATTATTAAATTTCAAAGTCTATTAAAATGACACTGAATTTGAAAATTGTAAAATTATTCAGCAAAAACAACAATCCCAGTGTTCTGAAGAAATGTAACAACAGATTAGTGAGTCACAGGAAATGATTCAGCCAACTTTTCTAAACTTTCAATGTGTGTTTCATGTAAGAATCTTTTTGTAAATGTTTAGACAGTTATGGTTTAGGAGATAAATATTGCAATTTTATGGATTTATGGGTCTGACGTACAAGTATGTGATGCATAGTTGTCAATTTACTTAACATCTGAAGCTAGTCAATTATACTCTAGCCTAGTGTGAGACAAGAGATTTTGTTTGTAAAATTTTACAATAGTTATATGCATTTTTAAAAATGTCATATTTGGGGATAACAGATTACACATCAGATAGATATTCAGCACCAGATAGCGATGATTTGAAATTACCCAAGTTTTTATAAATAAAGTCAGGAAAACCTGTTGGGCCATCTAGGTCATTCCCCGGCCCATTGCATCACTGCAGAAGAACACTCGTAGACCTCTGTGGAATTTCTACTAGTTTCCTGTCTAGCCTTAAAAACTTCCAGTGATGTAGTGCCATGACCTCCTTTGGCAGGTCATCCATTGTCCAACTGGCCTAGCTGTTATAAAGCGCTTTCTAGTTTAAATGTTTCCTCTCTTAATTAAAGCCCATTAATTGCATTAGTACTAGCATTGACTTCAGAAAATAATTCTCCCTTCTTTCATGCTAATTTCTTGCAGCGACATTTTTTTTTTACTATTTTATTTCAATAAGACTTTTTCCTTAATATTTTACTTATTAAGAAGCAGAAGAAGCAAGTCAAGTACACTGGTACTACTCAGTTAAAAATGTAAACACTACAAATATAGAACCCAATTCTGCTCTCAGCTACATTGATATGAATCTGGAGTAACTCCCCTAAAGTCAATGGATTTACCCTGGATTTACATCGATTCAACAGAGAGCAGAAGTTGGCCTGCACATATCCATTATTAAAATATAGACATCTGTCTTTCTAAGGAGACATGAACCTGGAGCCGTGGCCCCTTGTGGTCATTAAATATTCCATGACAGCTTTTGCAAGAACAGAGCAGCTACCTCTAGTGTTCTAGCCAAATTCCAACTTCAGAGTAATTTCTTTCTCTCTAAATGAATTGTCCCTACAGCAAAAAGTACCCTAAGGAAGCAGCTTCAGTAAGAGGGAAAAGGTCTGATGGGTTATGTGCCAGATCTTGGGAAAACAGAACCTGTCAATGGCTTTTAGGATGTCATGTACATAGATGGATTTTCTACTGGGGAAATCAGAGTTCTCTCTCTCTCTCTCAGCAGTAAGACTTTAAGATACCCCACAGCAATAACCTCCTGTATTTATTTAATGTTTTAGGTTAGAGACACAATTAAAAAAAACCCACAGCAGTTGTGCAGCTGTGTGGCAATGAAGATTAAGTGTATAGATATCTACCTGAGATCTGGGAGACACCTAACATTCTCAGCTGCAACAAGGGGAGATAAACAGGCCATATCTTTTCAGGTCCAAATCTTTCTGGATGTGGACTGGACAAGCACCTGTTGAAAAGAGAGTCCACTTGTTTATATCCCTGTGACATTTGACTGGATATGTTGGATCAATAGTTCTTAAGAAAATACAATCCCTGAAAGAATGGTTTAACAGATTGACCAACACACTTTTTTGTTACATGTAGATACTTTGAATGTTCTAATACAGTGGTTCTCAAACTTTTGTGCTGGTGACCCCTTTCACAGAGCAAGCCTGAGTGTGACTCCCCTTATAACTTAAAAACACTTCTTCATATATTTAACACCATTATAAATGCTGGAGGCAAAGTGGGGTTTGGGATGGAGGTTGACAGCTCACGACGCCCCATGTAATAACCTTGCAATCCCCTGAGGGGTCCTGACTCCCAGTTTGAGAACCCCTGTTCTAATACAAATATCTAGTTGGGGCCATTGGGTTTTGTTTTTCATTTCCACCAGAAAAAGTAAGAGTGTCTTAAATCTTCCTGATAAACATACTTTTTAAAAATGGTAAACTCGAGATTCTTCAAGAATAATTCTGTCTGGCAAAAATAAACAGGCACTACTTTTACTCTAAGTCATATCTAAATCTGTTTAAAAAAAAAGTTGAATTGAGTACCATGCCTTTTAAAACAAAATTGTAGCAAATTGCTGTAGGATAGCACCATAAAATAAATTGAAAAAAAACCTTTTAATCCGCTATAGAAGAATTGTGTTTGGAATTGTGCATATTGGTGAAATTCATGGGGATTTTAATGATATGTGATTATGTTTTATTTCAGTCATTCACTCTCTTTTATAAAAGAACTTGCAGTGCTTAAACTATTCATTTCTAAAGCTTACATTCCCCCTCTCCATAGTGTTACATACAACTCTTATATATAAGCTAAAACATGATTTGATTTAAAACCAAAACAAACTGTATCTGGTATATAAGACTTCACGATTCTTGACTTTATGATCTTGTGTCATTTAGATAATTACATATTTTCTCTCTACTACGAATAGGCTCCTGTTCCATTTGGCAACCATTTATTCCCACATCCCCATTTTTGAAATGGAGCTGAAATTAATACAGCATGTTTTGTTTGGCAAGTGAACGTTGTTCTCTAATTTAAGTGTATAATTTGGAAATAAAAGGTTATTTTTGGGTTGAATGGGTATCTTGTGTTCAACCATTATTAATTATCTATTTTCACTTTTGTGTCATGGCTGTTTGAAAGGACCAAAGAATAACCCCAACTTGGTGTTAGTGCAGTAATTACATTTTCTTCATTTTGAAAGCTCTTAAGCTGTTGAACAGATCTTACAATAGGCTCAAGAGAGCTAAAAATAAGCCACAGGCAGTTCATATTAACTGGGTAATAACAGGCAACAGAAAGGCACAATATCAAAATATGATGAAAACAGGAAGTTCATTATACAAGCTGCCCTTTTCTGATAGGTATGAATTTGTAAAGCCTTAACTAAAATAATAATCCATTAAAGTTTTAAATAAAAGCAGAGAGTTGCCTATTGTTCATAGGTCAATGTAGGTGAAAAACACAATATGTTGTGAAAGATTTAACAGTGTTCTGGGAAACAACCCTATTTTCACTGAGTTTTTGGTGACACTAATTTTAATTTTATCCTCAATATGGACTTGATTCTGCAACCTTTCTGCCAATGCATCAGCAGTAACAAGGGCTGGATCCTTATTTTAGGGGATTCTCTTCAATTTTGGCTTGAGCCCCCAACCCAATAATCTGGGAACCTCTGAACACTCTGAATGGCTTTGCTAGGCAAATCTGCACCCATTTGCTAGCACTGAGGCATAAACAAACCATCTCCGCAAAATCAGTTTTCATCAGGGCAACCCCATACCAAATCATTGTCCTGGCTTTGCTCAGGTGGGTTCCCAACAGAGTGCTCTCAAAAACATGAACAGCAGGAAGGGTCCCATCCCAACCCTGGAAGCAGTAGGGCCCCCTCTCTACTCCTTACCAGATGGGGCAGCAGCAGGAGATTCCCCCAGTACTTACTGCAACAGGTAGGGTATATCTTGGTGGGTGGGGTTGGTCAAATCCACTGCACTCTCTTCCTCCTGCTATATGCAGAGTCCTCTGCTGGAGTTGCATCAGAATGGTCCTCCTTAAGGCAGTTAAGATCTCAGAGAGATGAACAGGATATTTCCCTCATGTCAGAGCTATAGTTCCAGGCTCTCTGCAGACTCAGATAGACATTACTTCATCAGTTATGCTCATGTTAAATTTTTAAGCTTTTCTTTGCAATCATAAGGGCTAGAAATATTGGTTTTTTTTTAAATGAACGTTTGGAGAATTACATAAATATGTGACTCCAGGAGGAGACCCCAAGGCACATTCCCTGTAATGCCTGTGCCATAAACTAGCTCTGACCTGAATAAAAATGGCCTGATTTTATAGGTGCAGAGCATTTGCAGTTCCCATTTACTTTAAGGAAAGGAGCAAGTGCTCATCACCTCTGAAAATCAGGCCATTTTTATATATGCCTGACAATGGATTAAACTGCCTAACTTTTGATGACGAAGTGAAAAGGTTGCCCTTTTTTCCCTCCATGAATGTGTTTTAGGCTTTATTTAGCTTAGTAATGAAGACTACTCTTCCAGGGCTCAGAGCTGGGCTTAGCTGTGAGAATGAATGCAGTAAGACAATTGACACAAATTTCTGTTTCTCCAAACCTATACCAAATTAACTGAAAATCCTTTCACTGAAAGTTTAAAAGACAAGATAATATATATATACCTGTTTCACCAGCAGACTAGAGGGTTCATTAGCATACAAGCTGCCTGCCTCCCTCAGAATGCAGGCTGGCTTAAAATGTTTTTTCCTTTTTTCTGCCATGCAGCAGTATGGAAGCTGGGAGTTGGTTTTAGCTCGTTTAGAAGCTTGAGCTGTATGGAGCTGCAGAGAGAGAATGCATTTGATTTTAAGACCAGGGAATTCTGTTTATCTGAGGATAATCAATCAAGCCACACTATTTTTCACATCTGGATTATCACCTTGAATTTTACTCAGGGCAGCTGTAATTCATGTCTGGCTGCTTGTATCCCCAGAGGTCTCCTTCTAGCAGCCAGAAAAACCTGGGTCAGAGGCCACACCCCATTTTCCCCAGCCACTCTCTCTCTCTCTACTCTAGGGGCTGTAGTATTTTACTGATGAGCAAACCAGTGTCAAGAGAAACTCTTTATTATGAACATAACTACTTGCAGCAATGTAATGAAGTAACAACTTTCTGCTACACTGTGTAGCTGCAGTCTGCATCTGCCCTGGGCTTCCTTGTTTCTGATCATAGGAAACCAAAGACTGCATCTAGAATATACAGGAAGTGTGGCATCTCAACACTTTGTAGAAGACTTATTCTGTAGCACAGGGGCTATGAAGTTATGCAGTTGTGCAAGCACACAGGTGCTTGTGTGTGCAGTTGCCCATTATGTGTACCCAAAGGCTGATTTTGTGCAAAAAATAGATGTTTTGTGGGTGGTTCTGGAGTGCTTGAATTTTTGTGCCCATGTTTGAAAACGTGGTATACACAAGTGGAGCAGATACACAGTTGTCCAAATTAGGGCTACCTAAGAATAGTATGCAAGAAGTCCCTTCCTCTTAGTGCTTCTATGCAGGAGGTTGCCAGAGTTGGATAGCCAGCACTCTGAGCACAAGGTGTTGACTACAACCTTAGAAAGGCATGTCTGGGCCTAGCCTTTGCTCTTGCCCCATCCTGTGCACCAGGAAAAGGCTGCAGGTCTGGATCGCGGGAGCAGATGCTAGAATTATTAACCAGCTATAACAAGGACTGCTCATTGGTGCATAATCCCCATAGGATCTCTGGAGACATCATTTTGGCTGCTGGTCTCTACAGGCACAATACTGCATCTGCTACCATTCATGCACTTCTTCCACACAATGCCGCTCTACCTCCAAAAACTTTATCAGGGATCTATGTGTATCTGCACAACTATGTAGAATACCACTGTATCTCACCCAGTGCTTTCTATTAACTGATGTTTCTCTTGTAATTGGATAATTTACTTGGCAAATAAAACGATTTCAGATTTTATATTTGCTCTGACTCAGAGGCTTTTCATCCAACATTTAATCCAGCCAATAAAACAGCTACCAAAATGAAGATGTCCTAACATTTGAACTGAATATCTCCACTCAGTAGGGTGAAACACTGTCATATTATTGAATAATGACAATGGTGATTCACCCTTCACAAACTCTTTATGGAAGGTAAGCACATTAAATAGTCTAAGCAGATGATACTTTGTGGAATGCCAGGCATAAATCCAGACTGATAAACTATAGCAGTTATCTTTTTACAACTTGGCAACCAACATTTTGGTGGTGAATTTGGCATCTTTATTTATTACTGAAATGAGCCTATACCATCCATGAAGGTTTATTAGCAAATCTCAGAAGTAAGTGCCTCTCAAAGTTCTTGGAAGTATGTCATTGGCGAAAGCTTTCTTGCAAACTTCAGCCAAGATTTCCTGTGATATGTCCTCAAATTAAAAAAAAATCATTTGAAAGCCCTATCTATCCCTGGTGTTTTGACCCCATTTAGCTCACACCTACACTCTGAGGACTGGTGACTCAGCGACAAGAACAATAGTTTCTTGTTCAGCAGGTGTGTACCCTCCTACAAACATGGAGAGCAGTGGCAAATCCTTCCATGAGACACCAAGTTCAGCTCCAGTCATCACCACTATACTGGTTAAACTTACAAAGATGGGAGCGGAAGATCACCATGAGGCATTGTTGGTTACACTTCGATGGGTAGCAACAATAGGACAATAGCCACCTGAACAATGAGTCGCTGACCCCATACTTGATGGGACTGGTCCAGGCTGCCTGTGGGGGGGGCCACACCCAGTTGCTGAACAAGACTGTGCTTGAGTCAAAGCCACGATGTTGTATTATTTAGATATCATAGATGAAACATGTTTCCAGAGAGAAAGATACACAGCAGGGGCCCGGCCAACTCAAGGAACACTGCTGGCACTGGCTTCAACTGAGATGTAAACTGGGGTGCAGGTTGCTGAGAAAATTGTAATAGAACAATTTACCCAGACACTCCTGGCTGGGAGTATTGATGTATCAGCCTGAGACATTGTCTGAAGTCTTAAACTTTGTGGACAATTACATGGCTGTGACAGACTTCCTTCCAAGATGCTTGGGGAAGGGGTAGTTATATGATTTCAAGGGAACCAGCATGCTTGGAAGCATATGCTACATGAAGAGTCTGGCCTAACTGGAACCACATCTCTGACTCAATATTGCTGATGATCAGAGGTCACAGAATGCTGACCCAACCTGGAACAGAAACCCAGAGAATATTCAGACCTAGAGAAAGGGCCTTTTCTGGGGCCAGACTTTCCATGGGTGATGATCAGGCCACAACCCTCACTTCGGAAAACTGTTTTGCATATGGACAATGGGGTCACCTCTGCTGCGACTGTCCTTTTTATGGAGTGTGACTAAGGCCAAGCCAACATAAGGGTCCTGAAAATGAAGCCTGGCTAAAATGGTAGTTCCTATACAGATTAATCAGGGTGGAAGTAGCAGGACTAGTTGACTCTGGATGCAGCCAGACATTGGTTATAGAGCAGCTGGTAGGCTCTAGGGTTACTTTCTCCTGAGGTATCTTCCTTCAGTGTGTGCATAGATATGTATAACTGTACTCCACTAGGGAGTCCTGTGTGTGTGTGAGGGGAATATATGTGAAATCTCTTCATGGGGCTAGTTTCCACCCTGGCGTACCCAATAATCCTGGGCAGAGACTGGACCTACTTTAGGAAAGCCATAAAGGAGTGGGACAATCACCCACCTGCAGGGACTACAACAATCTCAGAGGCCCAAGAATCCTTGGGACCAAAACAACTGATGGAGTCAGGTGAAGTAGAGGACCCTGGAGAAGGGACTTCCCTGCCGTGAAGAACAATGAGACCACAAACCTCTTAGACTTGGAGCTCCTAGCAAGATATGTTGATTTGTAGGTGAACAAAGGAATGACCAGATGCTAAGATGGGCTTATGACCAGCTAGCAATGGCCAATGGCAAAGTGATTTACCCTCAGCTGCTAAAACAATGGTTCCACTTTGAGCTTAGGACAGGGCAGCTCTAACACCTGGAATGGGACCACTGAACCAAAGAGGTGAGGGTAGCTACTCATGCCAAAAAAATATTGAAGGAACATTGTTATTATTTGCTCATTTGGTACCATGCACAGGACAACTGGTGTGTAAGAAGACCCGCAAGTGGGTGGTGACCAGGTTCTACTGACCAAGTATACACAAGGAAGTCAAGGGCTACTGCATGTTCTTCTCTGAGTGTCAATGGGCTGGCCTCAAGAAGATCCCAAAAGCTCCCCTAGTTCTGTTTCCTACAGTAGGGGTACTCTTTAAAAGAATAGGAAGGAACCTAATGGGACTCCTGGAGAAAAGTGCGGCAGGGTATCAACATATCTTGATGGTCCTAGACCCTGCAACTAGGTATCCCAAGTCCATCCCCCTTCACTTTATGAATATGGCAATCATCCCATCTGTGCTTACAAAGTGTTTTGCTCAGTTGGGGATCTGACCAATCAGGGGACTAATTTTACATCATGTCCATTATGATCTAGTAAAGGTTAAGACACTTAAAACATTGGTTTACTACCCCCAAACAGATGGATTACCTGAGCACTTCAGATGCTGAAAGAAATGCTGAACTTTTTAGTATCAGACTCTTGTCATGGGGACAAGTTACTCTTGTAACCACTGTTATTTATCATCAGAAGGGTTCTGCAAGCACCTACAGGATTCTCCCCATTCAAGCAATGCAGGAGTCAGTCTGTGGGATTTTAGACCTCCTATGGGAGCATGGAGGCATCAAGGAACAAAGGAGACAAATGTGGTCCATTATGTACTCCAGTTGTGGGAGAAGCTTAAGGCTTTAGGGACTTTTGCAAGAGAAAACTTATCAAAGGCCCAGCAAAACGAAGAAAGGGCCTATGATAAAAGTGCCCATTTACAAGAATTTAGATGTGTTTGACTGGATGCCATTATTGCTGTTGAGTTTGAAGTTGAAATTGCCCTGGTGGCAATGGCCATTTGAGGTAGTGAAACAAATGGGGCTGGTTGACTATGAAATTTGGCTGCCAGAGAAGAGAAAGGAAACACAATTGTACCACAATAGCTTTTATGAGGTTAAAGGCCTAGAAAGACCAAGAGACACTCCTCATAACACCTTCTCTGCCTGTACCTGAACTAGACCCTCAGCACCCAAGACTCTTGAGCCGTACTGGTGGAAGAAGACCTTAGAAAGGAACAGAGGGTCCAAAACGCAGCAGCTACTAGGATCTTTCTTCATGGTCTTTTAGACCTGGACAGTAGGTCCATGAGAACCCACAATCACTCCCTCAAAAGATGTGGGGGACTGTCTGAGAAGAGCTATGAGACCTGGAGGTCATGGAAGAATCTCACAGTGAGAGGCAGAATCGCATTGTGCTGGTGCTGAAACCAGACAGGACAACTTGTTTCCGTGTTGATTTCAGAAAGGTAAATTCAATATTGAAGTTTGACACCTACCCCATACCCAGTGCGGATGAGTTACTAGAAATGCTGGAAGCTGATAAGTTTATCTTCAGCCTAGAGCTAGTGAAAGGGTATTGACAGGTCCAGCTGACCTCTAAGTCTCATGAAAAAACTGCTTTCTCCACCCCATTCAGTCTGTAGATATTTTGAACTATGCTGTTTGGCTTCCATGGGGCTGTGGGTACATTCCAATGACTCATGGATCAGTTGGTTAGATCACATGGACAATGTGTGGCAGCATATATAAATGACATTATTTACAGCCACACCTGAAATCACCACACAAGCCATGTTACTGCCATCCAAAGGCTCCCAAGAACATCAGACTTACTGAAAATCTGGGTTCCCTGTAAGCTGTGCGCTTGGGTGGCTGCCCAGGAGAGATTCAAGTGCTGCACAGTAGATTAGAAGAGGCATGCACATCCAGCCAGCAGCATGTGTTCAGGTGCCCCTCCCCCCGCTGCTTTGCAGCCATGTTGCTCCTGCAGCTGCTCTCAGGATCCTCCTGCTGGCTGTGGAGAGCAGAGGATGGAGGGGAAGGAGGGTGCTGATGTCAGGGTGTTCCCCCTCCCACTCTCCCAGCCCCTGTACCTCATCTCCACAGGCAGGGTAGAGGGGACAAGGCTCATCAGGACTCGCAGCAGCTCTGAGGTCAACAAGCCTTTGAGTGAATGCCTTAAAGAGACAGCTCACGGTCTCTCAGAGACTTCCCCAGCAGCCAGCACACACACTCTGTGTCTCTGTCTGTCTGTCTCTCACACACACACGTGTGTGCACACACACTCATACACACTCTGCCTCCCCCCTCCCCCATGTCCATGTACCCCATCTCCACAGAGCAGGGGAGGGGAGTCATGGTTCAGGAGGAGGAGCTGTTTCAGTGAGTGCCTTAAAGAGAGAGTGGATGGGCATCTCTCAGAAACTTCCCCAGCTGCCAGCATACACTGTCTCTGTCTGTTTCTGTCTCTGTCTCTGTCTCTGTCTCTCTCTCACACACACACAGTGTGTTATTTTAGTTTTTTGACTGGTCTATGCATTTCATAATTTTTATTTTTCTCTTACGCTTGAATTTAATTCTTTGAATAGTGAGTTTTAAATTGCCTAACTTGTCCTGGATGTAGTAATTATCCCTATGGTAACTTTTAAAAAATATATATTACATCTAGGTTTTTTGTTTCTACTCGTGGTGCACATCCACACATTACCTTGGTGCACATAACAAAACGTATTCCGCACATGAGTGAAAAAATTAGAGAGGACATTGCTGCAAACCCTGCCAAATGTCAGATGATGAGACAAGAAGTCACATATCTCGGTTATATTGTGGGAAGGGGAAAATCGTGGCCACTGATTGGCAAGGTGCAGGCCTTAGTAACCTGCCCCATTCTAACAACAACAACAACAACAACAAACAACAGCAACAGCAACAAAAACAGGTATAATACTTCTTGGGCCTGGCAGGCAATTATAGACGTTTCATACTAGACTTTGCCATGATTATGGCGTCCTTCACAGACCACAAGAAGGATGCCAGTTCTAAAAATACCATTTTGTCAGAAGCCTGCGACAAGGCATTGAGGACACTAAAAGATCATCTGTGTCAGGAGCTGGTACTTTTTCACTCAGATTTTTTGAAAAAGTTCATTCTGCAAACAGATGCCTCCAGTGTAGGCCTTGGAGCAGTCCTTTCGCAGGAGTTTGATGGAGAAGAAAACCCAGTTCTCTATATAAGCAGAACACTCTTCCCCTTGAGAGATGACTTATCAGGTCACCGAAAAGGAGGCCTTGGCTGTGACATGGGCTGTAAATGCCCTAAGATTCCATTTGTTGGGAAACATCTTCTTTCTGGTGATGGACCATGCCCCTCTTTGCTTCTTGAATGCTATGAAGGATGCCAACCCAGGCATTATGCGCTGATACCTATCCTTATAATCATATAGCTTTCAGGTACTTCATTGAGCTGGGAAGGCTCCTCGAAACATGGATTGTTTTCCCAGAGGGTGGGAAACTTGATGCTGATAACAATACCCTGGGTCCTTTTTTGAGGGGCAGATTATGTAATGGAGTGTAGAAGCCCCACACTAAAAAGGAAGGGGTTAAAGAGCTGCTCTGGGCCCAGGCAGCCCCACCCCACTGCACCTGCAAAGACTGTAAAGGTTGGAAGAGGAGCTCAAAAAGGGGAGCCTAGTAGCTCAATGGCAGGAAGACAGTGGAGGTGAGCTGACCTACACTCTGAGCTCCTGGGAATGAGCGCCATATTAGTTTGTGCTGCCTGAGGCCTGGCTGTAGTGACCTGACCAAGCCTCCAAAGAAAGGACCTGTGACTTTCTGAAGGTCAGAGACTTTATCTGTGTGTTTCAGTTATTTATTTTGTGGGAAGAGAGGGGACTGGTGACCAAGGGAGGCAGTCGCATAGCACCACAAAGTGCAAGACTTAATTGCCTACTACTGGGCCCTGGATTGGGGCCTGGTGGAGAGATCAGCCTGGGCTCCTTTGCCAACCCCTAAAGAGGGGCAACTACAGAGGTGTATATCTGACATGTGGAACATAGCTGGGGGGAGA
The DNA here is from genome assembly GCF_025201925.1 of Gopherus flavomarginatus. Classification (NCBI taxonomy): domain Eukaryota; kingdom Metazoa; phylum Chordata; order Testudines; family Testudinidae; genus Gopherus; species Gopherus flavomarginatus. The sequence continues at coordinate 119,138,702 of NC_066618.1, read as the reverse complement.
AGACCCTGAAAATAAAAGGTTCTGGGTATGAGATCTTGACCCATGGGGATAGCCTTGAAGACACCTGCTTAATCCTGAAGTCTCCCCCATTGTTGAACTCTTTATACATATCCCAAAAGGGACATACTTGAATAGGTGACCTGGCCAGAGGGCAGAGTCATTGGAAGGACAGACCAATGTCCATGCTAGGTGGAGTGACGGTAAGAGAGGGGGACTTCCGGGAGGAAGACAACCTGCCATACCCCTGCCTGAACACTAGGTGGCAGGCATATGGCACCCCCTCTGCAGTCTCCCATATATTTTGCTACTTTTCCTAGAGAAGGTTAATTTGGAATGAGTAGTCCCTTATATTTTGTACGATTGCCAAAGCCTTTGGTTACATGGGATGGGAATGATCTGGGACGCTCTTTTGGATTCTTCTTTGCATGTTGATAGCATTTTGGTTCAGGAGAGTATCCTGAATGCTGTCTAGGCCAGCTGTGTGGGATATAGCCGGTATAAACCCCTTTGGGGGCAGCAAGAGGCTCTTTTCCACTATAGGAGCAATTAAAGACCCAGTGAAATGATAAATGAAAGGGATCTGTCCCTTTACCACGTGCCTAGTACCTCTTTATTAATTGGTAGAGGGTCTGTGAGGGTGGGGGAATTCTCTCTCTCATATGGCTTGATAAATGGTTATAACACAGAAGCCTGTGCCTAAAGCCCCCAACTGCCATGGCATGATCTCAGTGGCTTTGACAGACAACCACTGAAACACCAAACTGCAGAACTGCAGGAAAGATACTATGTGTGAAGGGCTATTTTGCTATCTCCCACTGATTGAGAATAGTGAAATGCCTCACTTCATGGGGAGAGAAAGGAAAAGGCTATTGCTCCTCAGCCAGCTCTCTGGCTGCTGAACTAACTTCCAACCCTTCTGCTTTGGAAAATAATAATAATCTACAAAGTGCTCCAGCAGAAGACAGACAACACATGGGCTGGTCTAGAAGGGACAGGAGAGTTCTCCCCCATGGCCAAAAGGAGATAGGAATGAGACAACAGAAGAAGGGAAAGTAAAAATAGGAAGAGAAAAGTGGAAGAAACAATGAAGGAAAGGGCAGAATAAAGGGAGCAAGGACAAAAAATAACACAGCACATGGGAGAATTAAGTGGAATGGGGGACAAGAAATAACTGGGGAACTAGAATTGGCATTAATACTTACTGAGAATTATAGCAAGTAGAAACCAAAAAGACCTATTAGTAGAGCTGGCAGAAAAATGCCAATTATTTTTCGTGGAAATTTTCTGAAAGGGGAAAAAAATCAAGGAAAATATTTTACAAATTTCAACAAAAAATTGAACCCAAACTGTTTTGTTTCCAAAAAATGTTTTCTGTAAAAATGTTCTGTTTCTAGTTTTTTAAAGATAAAATGGAAAATTTTTGAATAAAATGAAAGCTTTTTGAAAAAAGCCATTTTCCCCTTGAAAAGAAGTTTTAGCGATTTTTTTTTTTGACAAGCACCATCTATTAGATCATCTAATTCTATCTCCTGCCAGAGTGGGATCATTCCTAATGGACATTTTCTAGTGCTTTATCCAATCTACTATTAAATGTCCCAATCAATCAGGTTTCCATCAGTTTACATGCCCAGATCAAGAGACGTCTTCTCTGCTGTAATTTTGGGTTTTTAAAATTTTATCTGGTTATTTGTATTATACCCTCTTGTGCCATCCTAATTAATTCCTCTTGTGTGCCATGTTAGTGTTTACACCTTTTTAATATTTGTAGCCTGTAATCAGGTCCCTCTTTTGTTGTCACTTAGCCAAGCCACCTTTCTTGCTGACTCGATCCCTTCTATTTATTCTTGCAGTTTTTCCTCAGAATTTAATCCAATTTGTCGTCCTTTTTCTGGCAATTAGGTGCTGATGACTTGAATACATTTGGCCAAATTCAGCTCTGATATAAATGGGTGTAACTCTCGTGAAGTCAGAGCGAGGGGGTACTGTGGTGGCAGAACCCCTGGGGAAAGGGCATTGGGGTCTCGGAAGGACACAGGGCCAGTGGCAGGTGAGACACTGGCCTGAAGAGGGCGCTCTGGGCTGGAAGATCTAATTCCCAGGACAAACAGCGGGAGGTGCCGCGCCACAGGGTCATACAAGCTAAATATGAGTCAACAGCATAACACTGTTGCAAAACAATGAACATAATTCTGGGATGCATTAACAGGAGTGTTGTAAGCAAGACACGAGAAGTAATTCTTCCACTCTGACTAGGCATTAACTGGAGTATTGTGGACAGTTCTGGGTGCCACACTTTAGGAAGGATGTGGACAAATTGGAGAGAGTCCAGAAAAGAGCAACAAAAATGATTGCACACAGGCGAGCAGCCTAGGGACCCAGTCTGAGGCTGCACATGTGCAGGAGATGCACCCTTGCATCCTCAGTTACCCTCAGGAGTGAGATACCAGGTTATATAAAATGGTGCCAATATTCAGATTAGTGTCCCTGGTGCTTGTAATGATGCCTTTCTGAAACCACCCAGACCCTTTTGTCCCATCTTGCCCCCACCCCGCCCGGGCCAAATTCACTATGTTTAGGGCTCTTGCTGTGCTGTGTGCTTGCCAAGGGAAAGTGAGAAAGAGGTGTATGTAACTTCTGTGATTCAAGGTTGTGAGTGCACTCACAATACTGCCTTTGTGTATTATTTATTTTGCTTCTGCAGATGTGCCCTTGAGGGCCAGCTCCTACACAACAGCGGAGTGCGTCCATCAGATAAGGAGGTGAATGAGGAGGAGTAAGGAGGACATGTTTAGAGAAGTGCTGCAATCCTCTGATGCTGCAGATAGCGAGCACAGAGCATGGAGAGAGACAATTAATGAAAAACAGAATAAATAGCCAGGAGAGGAGATGGAGCAGGAGTGGATGATAAAACTGGTGGAGGACCAAGCAGAGATGCTGAGCTCCCTGACTGCGCTGCAGTTGGAACACATGCATGCTTGACTCCCTCTACAGCCCATACACAACTACATTCCATGCCCTCCCCAAACTCCTCTCCTCCCTCCGCCCCCCCACGTTCCTCACTATTTCCAGTCCATTGCAGTACCACTTGCACTCCGCCCTTAGGAATATGTTTCATAACGACAGCTGGACTTACACACAGCTGTGAGAACCTCATTTGAGAGAGTGCTCTTCAGTGTCATGTCCCTTGTAAGAAATGGAAATCTATGTATTACCATTTAATAAAAATTTAGTCTTAGAAATACAATGATTATTTGTGTCCTACACGTGGTGGTTGTTGCTAAAATCCATACACAATGGCAATGGGCATATTTGCAGACTACAATTAACGCTCAGGCAGCAATCATTATAAGGGTCATTCAAGGTGACAGGTAAACAATGCTTGGCTGAATGCATGACAGAAAAACATATTACTGGCGCTCATTGTCAAAATACTGCTTCAAAGCCTCCCTGATTCGAATAGCAACCCACTGAACCCCTCTCATAGTCCTGGTATATGGCTGCTCAAAGTCAGCAGCCAGGCAATCCACCTCAATACTCCACTCCTGAGGAAACTTTTCCCTCTTAGCTTCACAAATGTTATACAGAGCACAGCAGGCTGCTATGACCATGGGAATATTTTCCTCACTGAGGTGTAACCTGTCAAAAAGGCAGAACCAGAGACCCTTTAATCTGCCAAATGCACATTTTATGGTCATTCTGCACCTGCTGAGCCTGTTGCTGAAGTGCTCCTTGTTGCTGTCAAGGTGTCTTGTGTAAGGCTTCATGAGCCATGGGAGTAAGGGGTATGCTGGGTCTCCCAGGATCACTATGGGCATTTCCACATCTCGTATTGGAATCTTCTGGTCTGGAACAAAAGTCCTTGCTTCCAGCTTTCTATATAGGCCAGTGTTCCTGAAGAAGCATGCGTCAGGCACCTTCCCTGACCACCCCGTGTTGGTGTCAGTGCAATGACACTGGTGATCCATCAGTGCCTAAAATACTATAGAGAAGTATCCCTTTCTGTAATGTACTCCATCACAAGATGGTCTGGGGCCAAAATTGGGATGTATGTGCACTCTATCACTCTGCTGCAGTTAGGGAATCCCATTGCCATCCACTATTTCCCACACATTGCCCAGAGTCATAGGCCTTTATAGCAGGAGGCATTAATGGTCCTGCACACTTGCATCACCACAACCCCCATGGTGGACTTTCCAACTCCATACTGATTCCCGACAGACCAGTAGCAGTCTGGAGTTGCCAGCTTCCACACAGCGATCACCATTCACTTTTCCGCTGTGAGGGTGGCTCTCATTTTGATATCCTTGTGCGGCAGTGCAGGGGTGAGCTGTACACAAGGAAGATGGCTTTGCATATCTGAAAGTTCTGCAGCTACTGCCTATAATCCCATGCCTGCATCACAATGTGATCTCACCACTCAATGCTTGTTTTGTGATCCCAGTACTAATAGTCCACCATATACAGCTGCTCCACGAATGTCAACATCAATCTTGAATTGTTTCTTTCCATAGCATACAGCAAGGCAGGCACCACAGATTCATTTTCAGATTCACAACTCATGAAATACTGCAGGATCAGCTGCATTGTGTTCATAACGCTCATCACAAGACTGGAAAGTGGTGCAGGATCCATGCTTTCAGGCAGAAATAGCGGGCTCACAGTAAACCGGGGAAGCTGAAAAATGGCACGAAACATAATTGGAAGCTCATAGAATGAAGGTACGGAGAAACCTGTGTCATGGGAAGGTGAGCATGCCCCTGTGCTGCACTGCAATCCATTCCCAGAGCTCATAGCAGTAGAAGGTGATGAGTTGCACAGTGGGATAGTTATCCACCGTGTACTGCTCTCTATGCTAGAGATGCTAGAGCATCAACTGTGGACATGCTCTGCCGTCAAAGGGAGCATGGTGTGAACATGCATGAGAAATATAATTACAGCGGTTTATGATCATCAACATAACTTAAGTCCACTTAATTCTGTAGTGTAGACATGGCCGTAGGTCAGGGGCCAGCAATCTTTGGCACCCGGCCCGTCAGGATAAAGCCGCTGGTAGCCTGGACCGGTTTGTTTATCTGGTGCGTCTGCAGGAATGGATTCCCAGAGCTCCCACTAGTCACGGTTCGCCGTTCCTAGCCAATGGGAGCTGTGGGAAGTGGTGTGGACCAAGGGACATACTAGCTGCTGTTTCCTGCAGCTCCCATTGGCCAGGAACGGCAAACCGCATCCAGTTGGAGCTGCAAGGCTCTGTGCCTGGGGATGCTTCAGATAACAAACTGGCCCAGCCTGCCAACGGCTTTACCCTGATTGGCTAGGTGCCAAAGGTTGCCAATCCCTGACCTAGACAGACAAACACTGTTCTATTTTTGCTGTTATGACCAAATCCTTGATTTTTACACTAAATGAATCTATTTTCTTTTCAAATCTCTTCCAGTCTGCTAGACTGTGAGTTTAAGGCAACCCAGGGCCGCCCGGGGGGGCCAAGTGGGGCAATTTGCCCCAGGCCCCCAGGAGAGTTTTTTGGGGCCCCTGGAATGGGGTCCTTCACTCGCTCTGGGGGCCCCGGAAAACTCTCGTGGGGCCCGGGCCCCTGGAGCTTCTTCCGTTCCAGGTCTTCGGCGATGGGGGGTCCTTCCGCCCCCGCCGAAGCAGGACCCGCTGCCGAAGTGCCGGGTCTTTGGCGGTAATTTGGCTGTGGAGGACCCACTTGGGCGGCGGGTCCCAGAGTGGAAGGATCCCCCGCCGCCGAATTACCGCCAAAGTGGGGGCCCCCCGCCGCCGAAGACCCCAGGCCCCCTGAATCCTCTCGGCAGCCCTGAGGCAACCGTAAGTATGACATTATTTCAGTGACACTTTTTCTTTCTCTCAGGTTCATCTTCAAATGCTTTATCCTCTCCAAAGCCAGCATGCATTCCTCTCCCCTTTCTTTTTGCCTACTAAGCTAAGAAAGTGTCTGTCAGAGGGCTGTGTGCATCTTGAAAGAAATATGTCTAGGCCACTTAGGAGCCTTTGAGATTCCTCAGTTTTGAGGTGGATCCGGGTTCCAGTTAGCTTTGCACATCCCTGATCTTAGAGGCCGTCCAAGCATACAGTCCTCATAAAACATGTACGTTTCTGATGCCCTCCAGAGGATTTCAGTAGCTGTGAGATATAGGCATCATGGAATTTGGTAGTTGCGAGAGTGTTCTAATTAAGTTTACTCCATATGAGAATTCCTGACCAGTGAACACAGTAATCTGGGGGATTTGGAACTAAAAATACTACTATTGTCTCTGGCCAGGATTTTGTGACACAATAGCCTGAGCTAGTAGTGTTGAGTCAAGAGGCTGGTGTAACAGGGTTTACACTAGAACTTAATATAGAAGAAAGCTATTGCTAAATGATCACATTTTAAAATTAAGGTAGTTTGCACTGCAGTTTGTCTCTAAGACAGAAAATTGATGTGTTTTTACATTTTATGAACAAGAAATTCATGACACAGTATGTGAAACCAAGAAAAAAAGCCTGAAATGAGACACATTCCTCTAGGGAAGACTTACTATGCCTACATGGGTTAGTTCCACTGCGTTAACTTTTAAGTGTGATTTTTTTTAAACCTGGTATTCTAACCAATTTATAAGAAAATTTTAACCCTTTTCTTGCTAGGCATTTAGCATGTTGCATTAGGAATCTCTGATATCAAGAGGCACAATTTTGCTTATTTTGGAGTGTGAATGAGATTTTTTTAATAGCAATTGTTGACACTATGATCAGTCACAGAAAATTATAAAATGTGACTGATGAATGGAATATGTTTAAAAGGGGAGGCTTATTATAAGAATCTTAGGTGCCTTTTTGGCTTCAGAGGTTTCAAGAACAGCATCATTCATTCAGGAAACAATTGTCTTACACTGAAGCCAAAAGATACTAGTTTAAGACCTGTAAGCTTGAGAGATGGAGAGAAAATAGTTTTTCCAAGTATTTTGTACATGGGACAATCTCTTTTAGTTAAATATTTATTGGTGTCCTGGGTTTTAAAAACTTTGTTGGAAACACAACATTTCATGTAACAGCCTAAGTCACGGGGACTCACCTTTTTGTATGTTTAATTACCTCTTTGTATATTTAAAACCTCATATTCTTACACTACGTTGTGTTGCATAATTTAACTTTGTTCCTTGTATTATACCTTGTAAATGCATTATCTTTTTTTAATGTATTGAATTTCGTTCTGTGTGATTTACCTAATCTTTCCCATCATGAAGTCACTAAGTGTATCTGTATAAGTATGCACCCTGTTTTTTCCCCTACTTAAGCCTCTCTAATATATAATAAGTGACTAGGCTAACTTAATACAGCCTTTATTTCTATCAGCTAAAGGGATGCTACTATTTATTATTACTGTTAGCTCTATAACTGTATATGGCTCTTATCAGAATGTAAGATATTGCAACCTAAACAATAGTTAAATCATTCATTTCCTGAAGGATTTATAATCTGTAGCCACACTCTAAAGCAAATTGCATATTGCAATAAAAGAGAGGACATAGTGGAATCCTTGAGTCTCATGTTGCCATTCTCTATAAGAAAATGGTGTCCTGTATTTGCAGGTAATGCCTAAGGCACAAGGTCACAGTTCAGCATTCCATCCCTATTCAACAAACTACTTAATCATGTGCTTAAGTGTAGGCCTGTGCTTAAGTCCCCTTGACTTCAATAGGATTTTAAGTTCAAAACATGCTTAAGTGCTTTGTTGAATTGGGGCCCAGATACAGACTCCAGAAGGTCACCAGTATAACTGAAAACTCCAGTGGGCCCTGTTCATGCCTTTCTTTCACTGGTGGAAACCCAGTCACAGGGCTTCTAGTGGCATGCAATCCCTGCTCCTCCTGGGGGACTGCAGCAAGCAGGCACAGGTTGAAAAGGCTTCTATGGTGCTACTCTCCCTTGCTGGAACCCTGACAAACAGAGTTAGTTGAAGAATCTAAGGGTGAATGCCTCCAAAGGTGCCACTATCTTTGCTGACACAAGGGGTACAACTTGCACTCTGCCTCCAATCAAGCTTACTGACTTCACTGGAAACTCAGTGCCAATTCCGATAACTCTACTGAAGTCTTACTGCATAACAGAGATGAAATAGATGAGACATGGAAAAGGAGATTAAAGTGAATGGGTGTTTGTGAGTTCCATTAATAAGGCTGTATAAGTATAGTAAATTTTTAAGGCAATCCATGGATTTGTGATGGGTAAACCATCTATTTATCACACTCACTGTCTCATTTTCCTTCCCCAGTTCATTTTCTTACTTTGTTTACTTCATTGTGCATCTCATGATTATTATATACTGTCTTACTCAGTGCTTTGGAAATATTTAAACAGGTGTGCAAGGGTTCCTTCATTGTCCTGCTCAGGAGGAAAACCTGGAAAGCTAAGGAGGAGCCCTACTGGTCAAGGACGATGGAATAGGGTTATCATGGGCTGGCCGGTCCTTTAAAAGGGGATTCAGGCTCAGCTTTGCCTGTGATGAGCAGCTACCCTCCCAACTGATCCTAATCATCTGGGGATCAGGTGACCCTGTGCAACGAGTGGACCCAGCTAAGGGAATGAGAAGATTTGCTCAAAAGGCTCAGCTGGCAGAGGCACTTCAGAAAGGAGTTCCTACCTTGGGAAGGGTCCTAGTACGAGAGAGTAACTGGAGTAAAGGAGACTCTGAAATGGGCCCGAGGGAAGGCCAACCCACAGACAGACAGCTTTGGGGGCTAAGTGAAGTTGAAGGTCTGGAGTAGGGGAAGGGACTTCAGGGAAGAAGCCCTGAGGCTCAGCATCTTGGTGGGAGCTGGGCCTCCAGTGAGAGAGCCTGGGGATACAGTGCTGTAATGGCAAATACCTCTGTAGAGCTCAGGAGGGGGTGAAGAGCCTGAGGAGAATTAAGCCTAAGAAGGGGATGTGGGAAAGGTCTAGAAGCAGGCTAAGGTAAGAAGTGGTTCTGTGAGGCAGCCAGGGGCCTGAGTAGATGAACTTTGGCTGCTTTCTATGGGATCCCTGACTGGAACCCTGAGAAGAGGGAGGAAATGGGTTCCCTTACTAGCCGCAGAGGAAGGTGGTGGTGAGAAGCCCCCTGACAAAAGAAGTAAGGACTTCTGAAAGCCTTGAGATAAGAGGGTGTAAAGACGATTGTGTCCAGAATCAGGGGCCAGAGACCTGATCTAAGGACACTGCACTTTCTGTTAGAGTAATAAGGTTTGTTTGTTCCTCTAAAGACACAAAAGCACATACAGCTTACTAATTTAACTGGGGTAAATACACCTTTCCCTTTAAACACAGCAGAGTTGATTTGCAGTAAAAATAAAACATTTATTAACAGGACATATGTTAAAAGATGCCAAGTTGAAGGACTAAAGTTAGAAAGGATTACAGGCAAATAGAAGTGAAAACACACCTAAAAGTCTAAAACTTAACCTAGCAAAGTACAGGCTTTGTTCTAGCTAGTTTCTTTCACCAGTTTTCTTCTTCCCAGCCATGGCTGATGTTTCCCTCAGGACCTTTCACAGAAGTATAAGGGGCTGGCTTTCCTTGTCTTCCTAGGTGAAAGACTTTTGCCTAAGCGAGTTTCTCACCTATATTCAGTTTCCAGAGACTACATCACCCCACTTAGTTAAAGGACTCATCTTTGTCAGCTTGGAAGAGCTTAAGTTTTCTTGTCTGTCTAGTGATGAATGTCAAATATGTTTTCTGTCTTTCCTTCTATCTTCCAAAGTTCAATTACTTTTTTTCAAGAAACAGGATGACCTCATGCTGTTGTTCCTTTCCTGTGAACTTCCTATCCCGTTGTTGATTTCTATGTAAATAGAGATTCCACTGTTTTGATTCCATTGTGCTTCATTTGCATAGGAGACAGGTAAATAGTGGCCATCTGTCCTGTCTGGGAGGGAAACTGACCAGACTTTAAAGCGTAATATCATTAAGTATCCATATTTCCTCCTTTAGTGTTACTACATTTCACGGATATTAATCACCAGTGTGTCTTTAGTTTTCAGAAAACATATCTCTATACACGTCTATAATACAGCAATATTGTATACAATCAGTTCATTAAATTGCTTATCACCTGAGATTTAGTGACACCCCCCCTTCTTCGTAGACTGGTAAACCTTTGAAGTGGATTCTTCTGAGGGCAAACCCTCAAAGTAAAGTTTATTCAAACCTTGAGGAAGGCAACATGGATGCCAGTGATGAAGGAAGTTCCATGCTTGTTCTTCCTCTACTTGTTAGTTTAATAGCTTTGTTTACCTGAGATGTAAAAATGGACCTTCATTGTCATTGTCTTTGAAGATCAGGCTGGTCAGAGAATCAAGTACACTTTCCTTTGTCTAAAGTAGATCTCTCTAACACATTTCAGTCATCTCTCCAGCATATATCCATAAGTCTTAATACACACCATATATATATATGTCATGCAAGAATATTAATGATCAGTGCGTCGTTTTCAAATGATACCTCACAAGATATATCTTGTACAAAGATTATTACAATAGTGTGTAGGGTGTGAATACAGGGGGTGCTTAGGGTCACTGGTGCTGAAGTACAACAAATAACTAACTTGTAACTGTTTGTTTTTAATGACTACCAGACAGCATTGTGAGTTATTCAGGGCAGGGATTATTCCTTCATGTTTGTGTGGGCAGCATCTAGTGCTGCTTTGGTGCTTCCAAGGTGTACAAATAAATAATAAACGACAAGAAATCATTCAGCTCTCCAAAATAATTATTGCTGTTCGGGAAAGGCTAGGTGAAAAAGTAAGCTTTGCATTTACCTTGGAAATTGCGGAGGTTCGTGGTCATTCTCAGTTCCTGTTGGAGTCAGTGCCATAGCCATGAGCCAGCCTGCAGCTGAAAACTCTGGCTCCAGCATACATGGAAGTCATGATTAGGATTGACAGATCCAGAATTTCTAAGGAAGAGATATGTTGTGGGGAGTCAAATTCTTTGTGAGGTGAGGTAGCCTCTTAGATAGCATAGCCATAGCCCATGGAGGGCTTTGAAGAGAAAGGACAGAGGCCTGGATCCACAAAGGGACATAAGTACCATTGAGGTTCAGCATCATGATGCCTAGTTTTTAGGTGTCTGAAAAATATCACAGGAATAAGACTGCTATCCAAAGTGTGCTTAGGCTCCTATGGGGTGCCTGGAGAGAGACGAGGCCTAAAAATGTCATCCACAAGTCAGCACACTAGGCCGGGAGCAGCCTAAATTTGTCAATAGGACAAGCCAACAAGAGGGGTTCGTCCAAAGCCCCACCATCTGATAGAGATAAGTGCCTAAGTCTGGGCTGCAAAGAGGATCCTATCTCTCCTTGTGATCTCTTGGAATCAGGCAGAACCTCATCTCTTAGAATCAGACGGCTTAGATGCCCAAGTTGGGTTTTTTTAGGTACCTGCTTTACTCCACACAAAGTTGCTGGAGGAGTGCACATTATGCGTTTTTAGCCCAGTGGCTGGAGCACTCTCCTGGGATGAAGGAGATCTAGGTTCAATTCCCCTCTCGGCCTGTTGGGGAGAAAAGAAGTGAGAGGCCCCTGTTAAAATCCTTTCTTTTCCCCCTGTGAAAATAGAATGAATTATATTGTAAAAATAGAATGGATTAAAGAAATGCTATATCTTCCTTTAAGCAGAAATAAAGAATGTTGAAATATAGTTGTCAGGAAGAGAAACATTAAGGTATGAAACAGTGGGTCCACTTAAGCTAATGGTGGGACATTAACAGGAGATCGGTAATAGTTAGTAAGGAAATAAGATATGCATATCTAGCTCAGGTAAACTTATCAGATTCTGCTCCCTTTTGTTATCTTGTTAAGTTCGCGCCCTTTTTATCTGTATAAATAAGATAGTTTGGGCCTTGCATGGGTGTATTAGCAGAGCGCTTTGCTAATAAAACCGAGTGGTCTGACAAATTGTGAGTCCTGAGTCTGACTTTGACACCCCTCAGGTAGAGGGGGGAATTGAATCTGGATCTCCCACATCATAGTTGAGTAGTCTAACTATGAGGCTAAGAGTTATAAAGTGGGCACTATCACCTCTTCTTCCTCTGGAAGCCAGATTTTGAATGGAGCTCAAGCAGGAGGTAGGCCTCAGGACACCTAGAGGGAGAAAGCAGGGTGCGTGCCCAGATGCAGAAACATACTTTCCTAGGGAACTTTTACGCGCTGCGTGAGTTTAGGCACATACAGGGTTAGGTGACAGTTGAGCAAGGGTTTTGTGGATTTCAGTGGAACCTAAAACTGGGACATAGGTGCCTGAAACCCCAGATCTAGGTGCCAAGGTGCATTTGTGGATGTGGGCCAGAGACCTTCAGTCTGATATGACGTTCAATAGAAGATAGTTAAGTGCAGGGAGATTGTACTCTTGGTGACCTGTGTTGCTTAGAAGCCAGGCTGACACCTTTTTGAGCTAACTGAAGTTTTTTAAGGGTTGTTGATCTCAACTAATAGTGCATTTGCAAAGAAAAGTGCCAACTCTAATTGCAATAACCAAACCTTGAAGTTATGAATATATGGGAGACCAAGGCCGAGTCAGAACCCGACAGGGTGGAGTATGGCTTCTTGGTATAAGATGATATCACTATCTGAGTTCCAAAGCATCCCAAAGCTGAAGACCATCTTGATGGCTTAAGAGAGCATGACCTCAGTAGGGTAGCTATATTTTCAGTGTTTCCCTACCACATAACATCCATCTTGCTAGGATTTAGTTTCACCCAGATAATTTTCATCCAGGTGCTGATCTTGGTCAGGCCCTGGAACAGCTGGGCAATGGAATTGATTTATAGTAGATCTAAAGGGTACATACAGTTGGTTGTCTTTGACATTGGAGTCCATCCATATTGCCTCATGATTTCTCTCAGCAGCTTGAAGTAGATATAGAATAAGAGTGGGGAGAAGACTGAGCCTTGTAGGATTTAAAAGAGAAGTTGTATATCACTACCCCCAGGGATCAGCTATTAGTGCATTTTTTTTTAATATGTATGATTAGAGCACTCTGGTAAAATAGTGTTTAAATCAAACAGCCATGACACAAAATCTATTTCACCACCATATCAAGGAGGAGGGAAAAAATGAATATTTTAGTTTGTCAAAATCAATTATTCATCCTCCAGGCAAGGGGCAAGCTGATTTTTCCAAGGCTAGATTCTACACTTTAAACTTCCCTTCCCAGTGGAGCTCCATTAATTACCACTGTGGGAAAATATAAAAACAGACACTAAAAACTCAAACCAGACATAAGAAAACATTTTAAAAAATAAGACTTTATGTTGTTGAACAATCAAGTTTACCTACTCACATAGTCAAGCCTTTGGAAAAAAGGGGTGTCCTCCTTCTTCCTTGGACTAAGGCAAGGAGCTTTAATTTATAAGGCCCTGAGGTTTCCCCTGGAGAATGTTCTTCTGCTGTTCTTAACACAATTATTCTAAGAGATGCTAGTTCCCCAAAATAAAAGAAAATGATGAGTTGATAATTTTGTCCATTGATATACTTTGGGCCACATGCCAGGTTTGAAGTAATCTAGTATATGTAGGTTTTGCACATTTGAGTGCATTATCACTGGTGAATGTCTTTTATGCATTAACTAACTTCTTAAACAAGACAGACATTTTGGGGGCCCTGATTTTTATAGGAATTGACTTTAATGGGCTTTGGTTCAGCCCTGAAGTCCTTCAGTTTTCACTGTGGTGAATAAATGAACTGAAGATTTGCAGTATATTATGTCCTTTTGAATACTGATTACATTTCAATATGGTGATATTTTATCACCCAACCCCTGCACTGATTCAATGGCAGGGTTGCATTATCTTGTACTATTTTGTCCTTACTTGCAGGACTGTTGATTAACAAGCATAATAAAATGTCTGCTGCCTCATGGAATTCTTGGTGTGACACAGAGCTGTGTAAAGGTGTGACAGAGTGTTGAGATCTGACAGGTGGGTCAACACTCCGATCACTGTAGCCTCAATTAGTTCCCCCTCAGTAAGGGCTGATTGAATAATTAGATAATCAGAAGGAGAAGCTGGGGGAGATAAGGAATTAATTAGCCCTCAGTTGACCAACTTGATAAAAAGCCAGGAAGCAAGCATCACAAAGTGGGAGGACAGGGTTAGTTGAGTTTGGGACAAGGAAGTGAGTGTGACCTTGACCTCGCCAAAGAAGTACCAAATGAAGTAGAAGTTAAAGCTGTGATGATGCACTATGCTGGTGTTGATGGATGGGTTTAGAATAAAATATGGCCTGTACTCATAAAATATGGCAAAAGCGGGTCTGAGCAGTTTCTAGGGTATCAGAGGATGGGGACAGAGCATAGCCATGTCACAAAGGGATTAGGGGGCTTCCTCACAAGTCATACTAATCATGATATGTATTTCTGAGGATGTTATGAGTCACTGAAAGTAAGATGAGTGCTGTAGCAAGCTTGACTGAAGTGTTATTGCTTAATGATAATACTTTGTATTCCATCAAAAGCTGTCAAAATGCTTTCATGAACATTAATGGATTAAGATTCACAATGCCTCTATGAGATATTGTAGGTAAATTTATTGGGTCCTGTGCTGTGACGAACTGAGAGCTGCTGAGCATCCCCAGCTCTCACTGAAGTTGATAGGTGATGAGGACTGTTGCACTTCACATGATTGGCTGCACATTGCCCAGGGGAAACTGAGGTGCAGAGGGGATAAGTGACTTGCCTAAGGTCACAAAGGATGTCTGTGGCAGAGATGGAGATAACGTCTTGATCTTCTGTTTCCCAGTTCTGCTCTCATCATTCAGTAACTAGGCCATGCTTCACTTATACATTACAGAACTTTTGCAGATTACTTTTAAGATGTCACCTCAACCTTAATTTGGTTGCTCTTATATTTATCTTGCATAATTAAAATCAAAGCTTGTAGGTAGTCACCTACAGTCAAGATTGCCTGACACATCCCATTATAAGACCTCATTTCCAGTTTCTTACTACTTTTCAGCCCAAATGGTTAAAGTTTGGCACATTTCCCTGACAGATTGCTTCGTCAGACTGAATTTTAAACAATTCAACCATTTCCAAAAGCGGGATTGGGAGAAAATGTTTTGTCACTGTTAAATTAATGCTTATAATCATTCATTGAGAATCTGTAATGCCCTTATGCATTGGCACAGGGACTTGAAACTTTGCAGGGGTGAGGATGCCTTTTGTGTTAAAGCTGTGACTATTTGTCTCCTTCTGAAAAAATGCCCAAATTTGGCCAGTTTATAACCTCAAAAAAAATCTTATGTATGTTCAATAGCGAGCTGCTGAGCAGCTAAATCTTCTCAAGATTCTGTCAGTGTGTAAACAATGATACAGGGATCCTACAGACAACAGCCTTCCTCTCTCCACAATCCTGTCTGTGCAGTGAATGAGGCAGAGGCCCTGGGGGAGGGCAGATGTTCTTGTGATCATGTGAGTATGCATTATGAGACCATCTTTAATTACAAGGGGGCCTAATTAAGGTTGCATGGACCATCTTAATTCTGGCATTTTCTAATTTTGAAGTTGCTTGACTTTGCAACTTATTCTTTTAACACACATCTTTTATGCGTAATAGTGTACATTTGTAGCAGCATCCTCATGCACTGCTTGTCAAAGGCTGTGCTGCTTGTACAGCTTGGCCCACTCCATCCTGCTGGACTGCCTCCATGCCAATAATATGTGAGTGTTCCCTGTTTCTTTCTAAGTTCCATTTCTTATTTATCAAACTGCATCTTCTGGTTTCTCTTCTGTGTCAGGCTCCTCCTTCTCTGTGGAGTCTCACAAGTTTCAATTTTTCATCCTTACTTTTTTCCATCTACCTTTCCTTTCTTATATTATTTCTAGTCTTACCTTCTACTTTGACACAGGAAACAACTTTGTACATCTTTCAGCACCTTTTAATAATTCCTTTCTATCCATTCTCTCTGCTTATGATCTTTCTTGACTGACTAAACTCAGTTTCCTTCATCTAAATATCTCAGGCAAATGAAGCCCCCTTAAACACAAGTGCATTCTCTGTATTTTGCTTCTTGACTCAGGCAGCTTATTTGCCTCCTTTCTTGGTGTGATGTTTGAATGTGAGCTTTACTTCTCCCAAATCTCTTCTTTCTTTCTGCAGATCTATGACCATCTCAGTGATTTTGACCAAATATGCCACTGCCTTTATTTCACCTTTGACAAAATCCCATCAATGTCTTCATTTCCTTCTTTCACTCTGACTCTTGTAAATCCCTCCTTTAGGGGTTCCTCAAGTACCTGCTCTTCGAATTCATGCACTTGTAGAGTATCTGCCTTTGCACGTATACAAGCAAGGGCTATCACAATGTCTCATCCTCGCACAAATTAACAATTGCCTTGCTTATCTTTTAAAACCCTCTGTCTAGGCATTATTATTCTCATCAGAAGTGGTATCTGAGCATCTTGCCTGCCATAGTCTTCAGTATTGCCAACCCCAATGTTAAATCCTGAGGTTGTCTTAAAAAAAATTGAACACTCTTCATTTAGCTCTTCATTTTGTGCGTGGAGTCTTTAGGGTGCCCTCGGTCACATTTTCAACCTTTTTTCTGCAACCATGAAACAGTCTTCTGAGGGGAAAAAAAAAAAAGGAAGCTGAGGTTCTCATGTGATTACTTGTTTCCCACAATGGGGACTTTCAGTAAAACACCAGATATTGTGCGTCTTCTCATACAATCATGAGTCAGAACAGACACTGTAACTCTTTATCTTCCTTTTTTGCTTCCTTGGCTTGTCCCACACTCGCCTTCACTCTGTCCCTTCACCACTGTTAGTGCAAGAGCCTTCTCCTCTGTAGTTTCTGGTGTGTTCCCATCTCATTCACTCGTCACTTTTCAAATCTCATCTAAAACATCTCCATTGCCTCTATCTCTTATTTTTTCCCCTCTTTCTCTATTATTTTCATTCCAAGTTTATTTTTCAACTGTGGAAAGCAATTTGGGATAGAGTTTATGTGGAAAACATTAAACACGATAAAATTGAATTATACTAATGTTTTATGTTTTGCCGGCCCGCTCTGTTAAAGTACAACGTTTCAAGATTTATTTATACCCTATTGCATAGTCTTCTACTTTTCGTACTTCCTTGCTGCGCCAATAATAAAAAATGATCTGTTCCTCCCCATGCTGTTTGTATAATCTGCACTAGATTTAAGGAGTTGGACATAGGCACCTTGAATGTCTCTTCCAGCTCCAACTTTTATTACTCCAAATTATTTTTGTGTCAATAGCTATTGTCTCCTTTCCAGTCATCCTGTTCTTCTTCTCTTGTTCTGCCCGGGACATACAATAGCTTGTGGCATCAACTGATAAGTACTAAATGATAAGAATAAATGTATTAAATTTGTAGGTATGTGAAAACCTTTAGAGATAAATGCCGTAATAGAAAATATAAGTAAAATAGCTGTAATCACAAGTAAGGCAACATAACCTAAAGTTAGAGGAGAAACCACTTTCTCCAACATCCTGTACAATAAAAATACAATCCAGCAGCAGTACAAGGTACAAAGAAAATAATGTCTTGACCTTTGCCCTAGATGATTCTATAAACATACCTCTTAGACTATTGAGACAAAATGTGTTCCAGAGCCACAGGCTCTTAATGGCAAAGCTCTTATCTCCCAGCCTGGGAATAGTCAGCAGTGCGGATCCCACGGATCCTGGCTGATCTGAAGGGACATAAGGTGACAGTGTGTTCTGAAGATACTCTGCTCCCTACATCTAAAGCTTTAATTCCCAACTGTAAGACCTTAAATTGCACTTAGGGAGCCATAGGCAGGCAGTGCCGTTTGTTACTGATGGTCGTGGGTGAAGGCCCTTGAGCAGTTGTGCTGAGACTGAATGGATGTGGCAGGAGCAGCAGGCTGATGACAAAGGAGACAGCTTCTGTTTACACACTAATACCCTAGCAGTGGCACACTGGTAAAATGGACAGTGTGAAGGGGTTTTAATAAACTATCATGGCCCACATCTTTTAAAATGCAAGAGCACACAATTCCCAATACTTCAGAGCTAGCCACAGATCTGCACGCACACCAGGGGATAACTGTACACAGATCCGTGCCTTGAACTGATACATGGAATGTTTAGCATATGCTGCTTGGACATAAGCAATCACTTTAAATAAGGAGCACCTATGTTTTAAAAAAAGCTTTTTACAGGGTGCCATAAGCCATTTAAGGCTGTGTACATAAATATTAAAAATTGTAAGTTAACATACGAAAGGACTCATCTTCTTCCAAAATAACACAAATTAGAACATTTTGATTTGTGTATTTTTTCTTCATTGTGCTTTGAAATTTGCAAGTGCTGCCCAGAATTCTGGATGGGTGTTTTTTGGTGTGGAGTTTTAAATCTAATCCAAGTAATAAAATAAATAAATAATGGAGCTGCTTGGAAACAAATTCAGCCAAGACACAGAGTGAAAGTCTTCTTTTGCAAGCTAAAATTCAATTATTTGATGCAGTGGGTGTAGGGAAAAGGTGAATAAAGAATCAATTTTGAATTGCTGACAATTGCATGAAATATGTTTGGTGTAACAGCACTAGTTGAGAGGGTCCCCAGGAAACAGAAAAGCCTTCACTGTAGAATAAGACCTTTCTTCAGTAAGGAGTTTAAAATGTCCTGTTTGTAGATTCCTCACTCATGTTGGTGAACATCAATTCAGGTGCAGTCTCACTGAAGTCAATGATAAAACCTTGGTTGACTCCAATAGGAGCAGAATTAGGCTAGACTTAGATACTTCTGAAAATTCCACCCTAAATACTCATTGTGACACTGCACCCCATATTCTTCACAGTGATATTATTATGATATGATTGACATAATTATGGTGTATTTTATGCAAGATAAGTCATGTGAGGTGTCATAGGAAAGGTTATGATTTGCTGAATATGATCATCCTATTTGTTTGCATGTATCATTTTTGTATCTGAAGTTATGAATATTGACTATGTATCTGTATTTCAAATGTAGTTTTAAGTGTTTTAAGGCGTATATCCTGGACTTTCACCTTGGAGCCACCCAAACACTGCAAGAAAACCTGCTTTAATACTGAAATAAAACCCCCTCTGACCACACAGCCCTAGCTGTCACCTGCTACCCCACACTGGAACCCACTGGGGTATCATCAAGCAGCTGCGACCCATACTTGATGGGGGCCCCACTCTGAGAGAGAACTTTCATGAACTCCCTCTTCTGGCCTTCAAACAACCCCCCAGCTTCTTCAAGCTCATCATCAGAAGCAAGCTCCCCACACACCAGGACACACCAACTCAAAGTGGCACCTGCCAGAACAAAAGGTGCAAAACCCGCAGACATAACTCCACTGCTACAATGATTATTACTGCCCACAATGCACCTTTCAAGATCCATGGATCCTACAGATGCCTATCACAACATGGGTGTACCTCCAGTGCACTAAATGCCCTAATAACAGCTATGTGGATGAAACCAGACAATCACTGTGCTCTCAAATGAACTCACACAGGAAAATGACAAAAGGCTAAAACATCACATCACTGTGGGTGAACATTTTTCACAAAGCCATCATTCTATCTGACCAGTCCTCATCTTCAAAGGAAACCTACATAACACTTTCAAAAGACAAGCCTGTGAACTAAATTCATAACTCTTCCAGACACTAAAAATTATGGACTGAACAGAGACACTGCATTTATGGCTTATGACAACAATCTGTAACCCACTACCTATATCTATCCTATATCTGTCCTATATCTGCAGAGGTGTTAACAGGCCACTCTACTTTGAATAGAATAGGTGCTAACTACTTATGCTAAACAGTCTGTTCCACCTTGCATTTAGCTATGACATTTTGAGTACCTTTCCGAGATCTGAAGCAGAGCTCTGTGTTACTAGATCTGCCGGTTACTTTGGGGTATGCTCATTTATTTGGGTTACTCTTCAGGGGGCGGGATTTGAGGTTCTGTAATTCTATCAATGTACTGCTTGTGTCATGTGTGTTTTCATATGGAGCTCTACTTCTCCCTTATGCAAGTCCCATCCCAATGGAGCTATCCTGCAGGACCTTGGTTCCCTAGGGCTGGGTTCTTCCAGCCCCAGAACCAGATGAACACACAAACACACACACATACATTAACAGAGCAAGTCTGAGTGGACCGGGTCAATCAGCATTTTCAAGCTGACCCCCTTATATGTCCCTGGACTCAATGAGCTGGCTCAAGCAGCACTTTCAAGCTGCCCCTCCTTATGTGTCCCGGATTCAGCACATCCCTATCCCCACTCTCACATCACAATTGTACTGGCAGTAACCTACTTGATGAGCAAACCCCACAGTATTTTGGGCGCTGCAGGGATCTTTAGCTTAGGTAAAAGAAGCGTTGCTGTAGAGTAAATGGGGGAAGCTAAAAACACAAAAGAATAAAGTTCAGCAAGAGAGAGAGAAGCAACCAGTGTAACCATAAAAGTTATTTATTGAGTAATAGTGATAACTACACAAGGAGGCTAAACCACCATAACATACATTATTAAAGGTTAATACCTAAAATAGAAGGAAAACAGAGAGAGAGAGGAAGAGAAGGAGATCTCACCACTGCATGAGGCTTGAACTGGTTGGGGTTCCCAGGTGATGGTGGTAGCTCAAGGTCCTGAGTGCTGGAGACAGGCAGAGCCCCCAGCATGATCAGTCAGGAGAAGATGGATGTCCCAGTGGAACTGATGCATAGTTTGAATGTAGGTAGGGGATTTTGTAGAGAAATAACAATGGTTCAAGGGAGACACTAGATTTGTTTATGGATAAACTGATGACTCAAGGGTTTTCTTTAGGCTAGACATAGGAGCTGATCGCTCTTGGCTATGGGGTGGTGTTTTCTTCCAGGGAGCTCACAATGCAACTAGGCTGCTTCAGTATTTTGGATATCAATCAAGGATTCATAACTAGAATTGGTCTGATAACTGCTGAGCTGGGTGTGAGCAGGCATAGGTTCATTAACATCTGAAGCAGAGATTCCCATGATGCAGTGCTTCCCTGCTTTTCTGGTCCCAGAGTTCAGTACGGGTCTCTTTTCTCCATTCTGTATGCTAATCCCTGTCCCATCATGCAGATGAGGCTAAGGGAGTTGTCTGTGCTCTCCATTCTGTATGCAAATAGAGATGTCTTAATCTTGTCACCCTTGTCAGGAGGAGTCTAGGTGTATCTCCAAACACCTTTCACTACTCTCTGCAAGACTTTTCTCTGATCAGTCTTGGTTCAAGCAGAGACTGGCTGGGTGTGTGTGTGTCCCTCATGAGTCAGACAGGCCAGACACTACGCCCTGGTTCCCCCAAAACACAGAGCTCACTGGTATCATCTGTGTGGCTCAAAAGCTTGTCTCTCTCACCCACAGCAGTGGGTCCAGTAAAATGTATTACGTCACCCATCTTGTCTCTGTAAAAATAACTAACATTTACAAAAGAAGAAAAGTGGGGGACAGTATTGGAGCTTGAGTAAGGAATAAGGAGCTTGAGATCTATCTTTAGTATTTACGTTTTAAAGTCTGTTTTCCTTTATGATAATAGATTATGTCCATGGTTTCCTTAAAAACTGCACGAAAAATTGACACTCTTGTACGTATTTGCCGCCTTGCTCTCTGTACAGGAGAAATCCGCTTTCCATCTCAGCTGGGAGATTTTGGACAGTACTGGCCATCCCCAATTCAATTGAAATAATTTGATAATTTCTTGAGCAGATGGCAGTCTTGGGAATCTTAGCTTCTGTTTCAGCACAGTGTGAAAAACCATGAAGGCTCAGTCAAGCAATAACAACAATAGTGAGAAGCCTCTGCTTTAGAAACGTCTGAGGGGATGTTTCAGTGATTGATAGTCACTTCTGGAGCTATCAGCAAAATCTCCCAGAACAACAAACTAAATGCTAAGGAGTAGATTTTGTCTGGCACTAGCCTGTATGTGAGGGGGGTCATGTAAGGAGCTTTCCTTCCCTCACCCCAAGGCCCTTTCCCAAGGACCAGTCACTGATATCAATGGTGGACGGGACCATGGGTGGCACGTGAATTACCGCTGGGGAAGGCTAGCCCTCAGGTCCGCCCCTTTCACCGAAAGCCCTGCCCCTTCTGCTCCATGCTGGAGCCCAGAGCCCCCCCCAGGGCTGTCAGTCCCTGCCCCAAGCTAGCGCCCCATGCCCTGGAGTGCTAGGAGGGAGGGTGGATGGGTGGTGCATCTGCAGCCCCTCAGCTCCGGAGCACTGGGAGGGATGACAGGAGGCACTACCAGAGACCCCCCCCAGCCCCGGAGTGCCAGGAGGGCAGGCGCATAGCGTGGCCCCTGTCCCTGGAGCCAGGCTGCAGAGTGGAAGCAAGGGACCTGGGGCAAAGCATGGGCAGGGTCACACCTGGCTGTTTGGGGAAGCACAACCTCCCCCAGCCTATGGTACCCACTGCCCATGACAGGGACTAATCCTCTCTTCAGCTCCAAATCACCCCAAACTGGGCAGGGAGGAGATCCTGCTCACCAGTCCATTATGGACTCTGCATTAGCCTATGGAGCTGATTGCAACATACCAAGGGATAGCACAGTGCGCACCATCGTTTTGCCTGCAGGGATCTTGGGAATTATTTGTGTCTTAGGAGGAATAACTGCTCCCTGATTTCCCCAAAGGATGGTATGATTTTACATCATCCACAGTGCAGGCCATTGCGTTACTTACATACTCTGGCTCTAAATGCTGCACATGTGCTGTGTGTGGGTTTTTGGGTTTTATTTATTGGCTTCTTCACTTATATTTATCCCATTTGAAAACAGGAAAAAAATGTTTCTATAGCTTGAATTGTAAGTGATGCACATTACTGCACAGGAAGGGGGTGGACAACGAATTCTCACAAAATCATATGAGAGGAAAAAAGACACGACTGAGTTTGGATATGTGTACTTCTCACACAACAGGAAACCACAGGTATGTATTACATTAGCAATTGAATCCAAACACTGTGTTTGTGGCTAGAGTGTCCTTTATCCAAGGTGCCCTGCCTGATCATCACCCAAGTATTTTTCAACAGGGATTGGAACCCAGAACTGACAGTGACCTACACTCAGACAGAGGTTGATTGGGACCGTTAAGATAGTTAGTCATGTAGCCACACGCAGGAGTGCAGTGCATAGGGAAATGCCAGGCTAAAGCTGTGCGGTCTAGCAGCTAGAGCAGTAGATGGAGACTCCAGAGACCTGGGTTCTATTCCTGACTTGTCTGCTGGCCTGCTGGGTGTCTTTGGGCAAATCACTTTCCCTCTCTGTGGCTCAGTTTTCCCATTTGTAAAGTGGAGATGATAGTGATCTCCTTTGTAATGGATCTACTGGTAAAAGGCACCACATCAGAGTGTGGTGGTGACAATGTTATTAATACTGTGATTGGAGTAATGTCTCAAACTATGAGAAGGTGTCCTGGCTACATAAAGGCTTATACATCCATGCTTCTAGTGCTGGACCTTTCCACAGCATTTGATTTAGTCAGTCATGCATGCATGCCTGTTGACCAGTCTCAAAGCCATGGAAGGTAAGTAGATTGCACTAATTCTTCCCAGGTGGCATCCACAGAATCATGCTGGGCACCTACTCTCCACCTCCAAAACACTCGTCTGTCAAGTCCCTCAGGGATCCATCTTCTCCCTCATAATGTCCAGTATCTCTATGAAGCAACAAGGAGAGACTGTGAAACAGCTTGAAATGCCAGTAATATGCAGATGACACCATGATACGCAGCTTTACATACCCTGCTTCATATCAGACAGAAACAGAACTTGCTGCTAGTTATCCAAAGTGTAAGATCAGCAGCTGGATGAACAGCAATTGACTGAAGCCAAATACTGATGTATGAGTGATGTAGAGCTGAGTGTCATTTGTGTGCTGCCGGAATACATTTTCCTCTGGTGATTTCATATCAATGCTGAACACGCTGTTTAAAATAATTACAAACACATGGAATTTTTATAAGATTTTTTCAGTTTTAAAAAATCTGTAGCTTGACTGTGAACCAATCACTGTGGGTATGTGATGCTCAATATTTGACCTATGTTACTTTATTGTGATTTAATTCCAGTTCTGCAGTTTCTTGTTGAAGTCTGTTTTTGAAGTTTTTTTGGTTGAAGAATGGCCACTTTTAAGTCTGTTATTCAGTGTGCATGGACACTGAAGTGTTCTCCTACTGGTTTTGAATGTTACAATTCTTGATGGCAGATTTGTGTCCATTTATTCTTTTGCATAGAGACTGTCCGGTTTGGCCAATGTAAATTACCACTTCAAAAGTTATTTTTCCTCCCTGGGTATCCTGCTGTTAATTGAGTTGTCTAGTTAGACTGACCTCACACTTGGTAAGGCAGCTCACATCTTTTCATGTATTTATACCTGCTCTTGTATTTTCCACTCCATGCATCTGATGAAGTGGGTCCTAGCCCACGAAAGCTTATTCCCAAATAAATTTGTTAGTCTCTAAGTGCCACAAGGACTAATCGTCATTTTTGTCCCAATGTGAGTGAATGTAAAATTTGACTTTCATAGATACTTGTATATGTTAGTTTGAAATTTGCTTTGCACAAACATTCATGAAAGAAGAACTTGATCCCTCAAATATTTGTGGAAAATTAACCATAATGGAGAGTTGTAGACAGCTGAAGAGAATTCATCTTAAAAGTCAACCAGATATGGGAAAGTGTTTGCTGTATTTGTGCAGTTCTATGTGGCAGTGTGTATAGTTGTGAGAAATGAAAGGTGGGAAGGGTTGATGGAGAAGATCAGATTAAAGAAGAGATGACTGAACGAATATAATACAGTAAAAGAAAGGGAGGTAAAAGCATGGGATTCAAAGAAAGGAAGATAGATGGAAAATGATTCATTATAGAAATATATTTTTCTATCTAATCAATTCTAGGTATTTCTAAGGTTCCTATTTGTAATATTTTTTCCCTGATCCTTAAATGCCAAAGTATTCAAAAAGAATGTTATTTCTCTGTTTTTCTGTGAGTTTGAGTGTTTTAGTTTTTGTGTACTAGGAGCATGTTCCAGGGAGAAAGCTTAGATTTATCTCTTCCGGCAAGGAGTTCCATAGCTGGGGGAATAGTTTGAAGGGGAAATGAAAACAGGGAAGAAAAGATATGCAGTCAATGGAAGGAAACAAGGAGTGAAGGAAGGGAAAAGGGAAAGAGAAGAAAGAACAAAGCAGATGTACATTTACACTACATTACCTAATGGGTAATGTAATACCAAAACGTTATATGCAATAAACTAATAACAATAGTAAAACATGAGATGACCTGTTATAGATGGACGGGGGGAGGAGAGCATATACTGAACTTTGCCTAGGGCAGCAAAATGCCTATGGCCAGCCCTGAATGTGACAACGTGAGGAGGAGGAAGGCTTCTAAACTAAAATTCCCTAGAGGCTCTAGAATGCACGTGCTGTTGAAGTGTGCGGAATGTACTTCAAAAACCATTAGAAACAGTGAGAAAGGTATTTGGCTGACATTGATTCAACATTGACATAGTACACTCACTCACATAACCCACATGGTATTTGACACATTTTTGAGTATTAATGATATAATTGAGTTGTTTTGTTAGTATGAGTAAAGAAAGAATTGTCTTTCAGTAAAGAAAATGCCAAGAAACCACATGTCATAGATGATGCAGGTTGTCCTTACTATTACCATGCCAAACAGAAAAACTTGATGGCTACATTGTTATATACAATTTCTAAAAATAATATGATCCATTTGGTAGTATTAACGTTATATCTCTGGTAGATGTTAGGTCATGCTTTGTAAAATTGCTCACACTTCCTAAAGCAACAGCTGTTAAAAATAGTGGGAAATACTTGAAAAAGGGAAAATAAAAAATATATAGTTTCCTACTGTTTGTTCACATATTGATCATCATCAAGGCAAACCCCAAAGGATGTAGCCTTGTTGCAGATTGAGCATCACCCGGATCAATCTAAAGCTAGCTCCTTAAGGCGGTCTGGCTGGATGTTTAGTCTGTGTCCGTTGTTGGTGAACTTATTGCACCAGTGAGGCTTTTGGCAACCATATGGTAACTGACTGTAACAGTATTCCTTGGTAAATGTGCTTTGGATTCTGTTGGTCTTTCATCCTAATAATATGCGCACACTGAGAAAGCCATTGTAACCGAACCACTGCTGTTGGTCAGTATCGTCATCTTGTGAGGGTATTTCTACCAAAGCCAGCCATCTGCAACAATCTGGCCAGTTGTCCTTGAAGCTGAAGTGGATAAAAGTTGGTCTCTGCCACTTAAGCAAATATGACCAGTGAAGCCTTGCCATCCGCGTAGCCTGTGCGTTGGCAACAAATATAGAACTGGTGCTTGGAATGTCACATATTGATGCCCATTATTAAATGAGATGATTGTGAAAATTTGGTGAGGAGGGTGAGACAGTAACTTGCAAATGATTTGAACATAGGTTTGGTATCACCAACATGGGCTATTCAGCCAATCAAATCATAGTTTTGAATAATTAGGGCCAAATATTCAGAGATCCCTGCACGCACATAGTGCACAGTGCAATCTGTAGCCACATGCTGACTCATCCGTGTGTATTTTCCAAGACCTAGGTGCACACAGGCTGGCTGAAAATTATGCTAGAAAAGAGAACACTCAGCTCTCTGTGGATGCATAGACAGTTTTTGTGTCTGTTGGTATCGCTGGAGTTTTGAAAAGAGATTTGTGTGCCATTCTGTTGCACTGCCCACTCTTGCCTCTCTTCCTTCCTCAATATAAGTCTCATCACTGGGCCACAGATGGAAGAAATCTGGGAATATTAAAGACAGTTTAGTCACGTGTGTGTGTCTGTATGTGTGTGTGTGTGTGTGGTGGGGAGGATGAAGGACAGTGAAGGATGAAATTTGCCATTGTGCCCGCAGTTTATCTTTTTCACCAGCTTTTTTTGGTTTCCTTTGAAAAAGACACTCCTTCCTGGTTTCACACTGGCCATCTCTGGACACAGTAAACATATTAACTATAGTGTTCTCCAGGGGTGAAAGTAAGGTGGTATGGGCCAGTATGGCATACCAGTAAAAAGTGGCCGCCATTACTGGCCCATACAGCTGACTTTAAAGCACTGCCGAGGTGGCCCAATGGGGGGCACAAAAGGGGCAGTGACATTAAAGAGCTGCTGCGGCAAAAGACCCTGCTTAAAGCACTGCCATTGTTGCCCCTTTTGCCCCCCCTGGGCTACCAATGGGGGGAGGGAGGGAAAGGAGCAGCTGCCCCGGGGCCAGTGAATTTAAAAGGGCCTGGGGTTCCAGCCACCGCTACTGTGGCAGTGGCTAGAGCCCCAGGCCCTTTAAATCGCTGCTTGAGCCCTGGGTGGTGCAGAACAGGCAGTGAGGATGGGCTGGCTGGGGGATGCTGACCCTGGCCCCTCCTTTTCCTCCCAAGGCCCCACCCCTTCCCCGGTGGCATGGGTGGTGCAGAGCTGGCCTCCGTACTGGGAAGAGCTCAACTTTACTTTCACCCCTGGTTTCTCCCTCCTTTTAATGGGATTTTGGGAGTTGGGGAAGGTGGGAGAGAATGGGGAATAGGGCAAGGTAAGGCTTTTACACTGCTTCTCTTTCCAGTCAGATAGTGGGAGCCATACACTAAATGGAAACATCCAGACAGAACCCCTTGATCTGAATGCTGAGCCATGCTCATACTGTTGACTTTTGGACTATATGCTCTGTACATGTCCAGATAAGATCACTCTGGAACTTTTGAAAAAGATGTTGCCTGCTGATGTCATGACCGAGGCAGAAAAGTGAAGTGGGGAGTATTTTGACGCTTAGAGTAAGATATGATCAATGATAATTGCTTGCAGAAACTAGATGTTCTGCCCTGCCCCTATTTCCATGACAATCTCCCTGTCACTGAGGTGAAATTCCCATCTCACACCATCTCCTGTGCTAGACATTTTTTTCCAACCAATTATAGAATTTGCTCACAATTTTTGGAACTTCAGAGTTTTGAATTTGGAAAAAAATGGGGGGGGGAGTGGAAATGTCACAGACTTCTGTGAGAGTGACTGCATCGGCTCTTAGGAGTAGCGATGCCTCACCAAGCTACATACTGGTGTCACCATTAGCCTGGTGGAGACACCTGATCTATGTCTCGAGGATGCCAAAAGCTCTTCGCTGATAGAGCTGGTGATTCTTTAGGCCCTGTTGCAGTTCTCTGCAGGGGTCTGGGAATGGACTGGAAGAGACCAGGGGGGCAGGAGAAGCCTCTGTGTCTTGTAAATGAAAGGATTTACTCTGGCACAACACTGAGGGACTGTACAAATATATATGTGTTTAGATGCAAATAGTGCTTTGGCATCATTCACCCAGCAGCAGGCTGGTCTGGATTTTGTTCTCATCTCAGTCTTGGGAGTCATGAGTGCTCTAGGATGAGGAGTTGTACCAGGCCCCTGGTACTGGGGCCATCACAGCAGCGAAATCCTCTTGGAACTCCAGACAGCCAGCATGTCCACAGACAAACAGATTTTTCGATGGTTTGCAGGCCACCTTTTGCAGTGCAGATGCCCTCTGGGAGATGTGGGTTGTGCTGACAGATGGGAACTGTGCCACAGCACAGAACTTCTACACGGTCTGATGGCACAAACTCAGTCTTAACGCTTGTTCATTGTCCTTCTATGCTCTCACAGCTGCTTCTACCTCTTTTGAGGTGTAATAGATGTCCAAGCAGAGACAATCTCCTCCTGTGCCTCCTGGGAACTATCTGTGAGGTAGCCTGTGAGGTCATCCTACAGTTCTGAAAATAGGATGAAGGTGCCTGTGCCAATGACTGTGTTATTTGCCTATATCCATTTTGCATCCTGAGTCTGGCAGGCCCAGCCCTCTCTGCGAAATCCCGTTTTCCCTGACTAGGTGCCTGCATAGGGTTTGTGCACATTTTTATCTTGGGGACAGTGATGGTTTGGGGGACCCCTCCATGTACAGCTGATGAATTCTTTTTGATGTTATGAACTCTCAGTACGTTTATGCCTTAAAGTTGTCTTTACTGTATTTTTGCACCATACTACTTGTGGCAAGGCGAGGGGGACTGGCACCTGGGGTCTCTCTCTGAATGGGATAGTTGTAAAGGACAAACAGCTGAATAAGCCTTGTCATATCAGAACCATGCAGTGGCTGCAATGTAGGTAAAACCAGCTCTCTTCTTGTCTGCAGAAGAGAGGAGAATGGAAAAAACAAACAAAACACCAGGAGAAGATACAAGAACCTTTTAAAAATACAGAGATGGAAGGGCAGAGGAAAGAGGGGACATGCTTTCTGAGCTAGAGGAAACAAAAAGGGAGCTTGAGACAGGAGTGAGAAAAGACTCCAAGGTGGAAGAGTTAGGTCCAAGAGAGGGGACCCTGGAACTGGGACTCTGAAAGAACACTAACCAATCCCAAAGGACACTTGAGTGGTGAGGAAACTGATGTAAGGAATTGCATATAGGGTTTTTTTATTTTGCATGGATCTATGTATCTGTTATGCTGTGTAAAAGTGAAGTGTTTGGTTTAGAAATCCCTCTGCAAGGTCTTGCTTCAACTATCAACCGTCCCTGAAGGGTTAAAGTAGAAAGCAGAGTACCCATGAGAGTGGAGCTCTGGAAAGGGTATGCTTAAGTTCCTGGGCTGTCTTGTGGAGTTCAACCCTGGTCTTGGGGCTAGGGCAGCTGGACTGTGATTGCCCACTTCAGAGAAGGGGTACCAGATACTCTGTGTCTAGGGAGTGAGCCTAGAGGCCAAAGACAGAGACAGTGACTGGAGCCTACCCAGAACCAGGGGAGCTTAAAATCTCACAGATCCATCATGTGAGGCCAAACAAAGCAGCCTGGTAAGCTTGTCCAGGGCTGTGACTGGGACTTATATTTGAGAGCAGGCTTAAGTTTTCTGTGGAAAGAGAAATGATAATCTTATGTCAGCTAACAAATGATGGATGATGGCAGAGTGACAGTGTTTAATCTCAGAGCCAGTGGAAATAAACTGGCATAATGTGAAGTAAATTTGACAGAATTTATTCTAAAGAGGGTGAATGCTGAAGTAGCAAGAGCACTGTCTGTGGTCAGGATGGAAGGAGTCAGACTCTCTCTCTCTTTGAAGGGGTGACTCCAGTCCCAAAGGGAGTCATGTGGGCCTGAGAGGTCAATTAATATATCTGGCAGCACTTGTGAGAGAGAGAGCAAGCCAGGCATCATTGATAATTAAGGCCAGCTGGGGAGTGGCTGGTGGTGCTTATAAAGCCAGGGAGTTTGCAGTACAAAAGGGCTGCAGGGAGAGTCTGCAGTCACTGTTGGGGGAATAGAAGATATAGGAAGTGGTCCAGGGAGGCAGCAAGGAGTCTGAAGGAGTAGCCCTTTGCTGCCACCTACCTGTTCTCTGGGCTGGAGCCCAGAGTGGGCCTGAGTTTCCCTACCAGCTGTTGTGGAAGTGGAATGTAAGGAGCCCAGAGACAGATGGAAGACCTGCTGTGAAGTCACTGGACTGTGGCTGGATTGGACTCTCTCTTACCCCAGAAGTGGATTAAAGTGTATACCTGGCTGGATGGCCAAATCGATGGGAAGAGAGACCAGCACAGTGATGGAGCGACTGATGGAAAGGGGCGCCAGCTGAGGCAAATGCTAATTCCCAGAGTTGACCACGGGGAGGTGCTCCTGTGGTGAGTGAACTTCTTTACACTCTCCCATTCCCAACATCTCTCTTGTTTGGATCAATGGACCGTTATCCTGAAAAGCACAGTCCTGCTCACCAGTTTACACCAAGCCCACAGTAGAGAACTGGAGACCTTACAAATATGACACTGCTGAAACTCTACATTAGGTTTGAGATATTGAGTGGGATTTTCAAAAGCACTGAGTGATTTAACAAGCACAGCTCACGTTGACTTTCAATGGGACTTGTGCTCCTAGTCACTGTTCAAAATCCCACCAATTTCCTTCGACAAATAAACAACAACAATGAAAGTTGCCTCCTCCTTTAGTTCGGAAAAAGTCCATATTTTCAGTATGATCATATATTACTGTATTCAGGATTTCAGTCGATTGAGATGCCACCCGAAGCCCACAAAAGTCACAGAGTCAGGCAAAATAACTTGTAGTTACATTTGGAAGGATTCAGTTTTTACCATTAAATGTCAATAAATGCTGATTTCACCATACACATGCAAACTGACTTAAAAACATTCAGATTGATAATAAAAATGTACAGATCTGCAAAATAAGGAAAAATGCTGTTAGAAACTTATAAGAGTGTGATTTAAGAATATTTATTTGGGTATTTTGACATGTGATGTTCACAATTTGTGTTATAACAGCTATAAAGCTTTAACGTTTTGTATCTGTGTCTACTATCAGTAAATACTTGTGGCCTGAATCCCCATTGTCTGACTATCCCCCCTGTGTTTTCTACAACTAGGAAAAGTTAAATAGATAATTGAAAAAAAATGCTTAAAAATAAACATCAGTATTGGTCATCAAAATCATCAAAAAATAAAAATCAAATTCCTACTTATATTTTGCATAAACTTTTAAAAGACAGACCAATCAGAAATGTTCAGGAAATGGATCGATTAAATATAAATACTTGATAGGAGAAATATCATCATCATTGAACTGGCTGCTTTTCATTTGTTATGAGCTGAAATGAAAGGAATTCTAGAGTCTATATAAATCACACATCTCAGGAAAAAAAAACCAGCACATTTTCCTTGTATTGTTACTGTCCTAGAAGAAGTGCACTTGAGTGACTAAGTTAAACTAACACAAGCAAAGATGATGATTCATGCTGCTTTTCCTAATGGTTTCTGATGTACGAAAGCCAGTATCCCAGCTGCAGCTTTGAATAAGTGAATGGGGAGGGGAATACAATTATAGTAGGTATGTTAGGCATAATGTTCCCAGTTTGCAGCCTGTGTATGTGATTACCTAATATTACTTACCAGCTGTTTCTTAACATTAGTCCATAGTGATCTAAAACAACCACCCTCTCTTGCTTATCTCAATAAACATTGTTCTTTTTGAAGAGGTAAGCTGTTTAGAAACACAAGTGTTTCTCAGCTCTTCTGTGTGCATGTTGTAATCATCTTGAATTGGATACAGATATAGCTATCTTTGTAGATAATATGCATTGCAGAAAACTATATACAACCAGTAACAGCTCTATTTTTTATCATTATATATGTGTATTGCAGTAGTTCCTGAAACGTTCTAGGCACTGTATTATCAGTTCTGTGGAACACAAAAGAAAGATGTCTTAATATGTAACTCATGTCCTTTCTTCCTCAACTAAAGCAGGCGGTTTTATTTAGAGACTTTTTATCTGTTCATCTAGCATTGGAAGCATCTTTTACTATGTTGGCTGTAATTTTAGCTTTAAGCATCTTTACGTTGCCATTGCTTATCAACTTTGTGGTGTACCCCAGTTAATCTCCTAGCATGGGCCTGAGTCTGGCATGCTTACTCATGATGAACAGTACCTTATTCCAGCTGTACTCATTAAAATTAATGGCACCATTGGCAAGGTAAGACACTGCTGAGTGTTGGCAGGATACCAGAACATGGCCCATTTTGACTCTGAACTGGAAACAGGAGAGGAGCTGGTGAAATAAAGGCTAGGCAGTAACAGACCTAGGAACAGCACTCTGCACTCCATTGTATTCCTTCCGGTAGGCCATGTATTCTTTAGAGAAGCTCCTCCTTACCTCTTTCATGCAAGTGCACCTACGTAACAGAGAATAGAATTCTACCCAGCCTGCATAAATCATAATTTGTCTCTGCTGGTCCTACATACTGGTAACCTTCTCCCAGTGCTTCATTTGCAATGAAGGAGGTGCTGGGGATCGAGCAATTAGGTGCCAGCTCAATTAGGTGCCAGCTCAAGCAATTATTTTACATTCATAACTGATGCAGCAAGCCAGAGGTGCCAGGGCTATGAACTGCCAAGCCTGAAGGTGTCGGGACTCAGCCTCTTATATCTGTACTGTGGATTGATCAGAGTTGAGATCCACCATGTGAATATGAGGGCAGAACCAGTGCCGGCTCCTGGCACCAGCGCAGGAAGCAGATGCTTGGGGCAGCCAATGGAAAGGGGCGGCATGTCCAGCGTGTTCGGTGGAAATTTGGCAGTGGGTCCCTCAGTCCCTCTTGGAGGGAAGGACCTCCCGCTGAGAATGAAGCGGTGAGGTAGAGCAGCCACTGAAGTGCTGCTGATCACTGCTTTATCTTTTTCTTTCTTTCTTCTTCTTTCTTTCTTTCTTCTTCACCACTTGGAGTGGCAAAAAAGCTGGAGCCAGCCCTGGGCAGAACATGTTCCTTTAGGAATTCTTCTTTGTCCACTGTCAAGAGGCGAGAAATGAATGGTTCATGAAGCAATGTTAGTTCCTTGCAAACCATTGCAAAAGGGAAGGAGAAGATCAGAGAAACAACTTTGTGGACAGGAAACAGCATTTGGAAAATGCTGTGTGAAAAAAAAGCCAAAGGACCAGTTACTGTTGGACAAATCATCAAACTATGTGCATAGAAATAGGAATTTAATTATGGTTACAAGTCTGTGGGATAGCAAAAGAATAATATAGGCCAAAGAAGAGGAAAAAAGAGAGAGGGTTAGTGAACGAGCAAGAGAGAAATAACTGGTTGGTGTCTGATTGAAGCACAGGAAGGATCTCTAATTAACATCTAAAAAGTACTGAACGTCCCCCTTCCTCAGCATACAGATAGAGCACTGTCAAGATTTGTGTCTAGAGGGAAGGAAAAACATCTGTTTTCTTTGATCTTATCTCTACCTTTAAATGAATCATGTCAAAACTGTGACTGTTTCATTGGTATTCCCCTTGCACGTGGCACAGTAGGCAGACTGATAGGCCAATATGCAAGAGAAGCATTTTAGCTTTAAGCTTAAATTTCTTACATTTTGTAAAATTTGCATTCTTAGTACTTACCATTATATAATTTAACAGCCGAAACTATTGCTTCTTGGGGAAACAATGTTTATGCTGCAGTTCTAGAATTATGGAGTGTGCTGTTTGTATGTGATAAAATTACTTGCATAAATGGAACAATGTGGTCAATACACAATCATCAACCATGAAAATAATGAAGATATCAGAGTAAATTATGTACAATTGCTATTCCACTTCTTTTCCTTCAGTTAAGTTTAACTCTTTGCTGAGCACAGGCCAGAGTTCTATCTTTCAGAATACATTTGTGACGGCACACCCACTAAGGCTTTATGGAATATACTTCTGAATGTATATATGAACATAACTGGAATATGCTTTGTGCTACATATGCCATGTAACATATCTCTGTAAAGGTTATGATCTACTGAATCTATTAATCTTATTTGTATGCATGTATCATTTTTGTATTTGAAGTTATGAATATTGGCTGTGTACTTGCTTGATTTTTAAGTAGCCTTAGTAAAGCATTTGGTCAGCTTCTTGAGAAAGGAATGTGTGAATTAAGTGCCCAGTCAAGAAGCACTAAAGGGAACAATGGATTCTTGGGAGGGTTCCAATCCACATAAGGAGTCTACATGAGGACGTTCAAGGTAGCAGGTAAGCAATGGCTGCTGCCTGTAAAAACTGAGTCATGAATGGACATGTGACTTGTCCATGTGACTCCAAAACTGCATATTGGAGCTGGATTTCACATAGGAGAGAGGAGGGGGTCTCCACCCACAAAAGAAAGTCTATTTAAACCCCTGGGAGACCCCTCCATTTTGTTTCAGCTGGCTCAAGAGAGAGCCTCTCCACCCCCAAGGATACCTGGAGCAAACGACAGTAACTACAGGGGTGTGTGAGTGATTGCTGGACTCAGACTAGAAGGAGACTAGTCTGTAAAAGGAATTCTTAATGGAATTCCTCTAAGGGTGAGGTTTTTATCTGTACTCAGTTTTCTTACTGTATTAGACTCAGACTTGCGTGGTTTTATTTTATTTTACTTGGTAATTCACTTCGTTTGTCTGCTATTACATGGAACCACTTAAATCCTACTTTCTGTATTTAATAAAATCACTTTCTACTCATTAATTAACCCAGAGTATTTATTAATACCTGGGGGGGGGGTGGCAAACAGCTGTGCATATCTCTCTATCAGTGTTATAGAGGGTGAACAATTTATGAGTTTACCCTGTATACACTTTATACAGGGTTAAATGGATTTATTTTGGTTTTGGACCCCATTGGGAGTTGGGCATCTGAGTGTTAAAGACAGGAACACTTCTGTTAGCTGCTTTCAGTTAAAGCCTACAACTGTTAGGGGACGTGGTTCAGACCCTGAGTCTGTGTTGGAGCAGATTGCCATCTCTGGCTCAACACGACAGGGTGTTGGAGTCCCAAGCTGGCAGGGAAAGCAGGGGCAGAAGTAGTCTTGGCACAGCAGTTGGCAGTTCCCAAGGGGGTTTCTGTGATCCAACCCGTCACTACATTACAGACTAAAACACAGGGCATTGCATTTAAATACTGAATTTAGGTCTAATGAATGGCCATGAGTCACTATCAAAGAGAAATATTGAACCTGGGGCCAGATTTTTAAAGGTATTTGGGTCCCATTGAAACCATATCTAGATACTTCTGATTTTCCAGAAATCAGAAAACTCTGATCTGGGAATCCTTTTACCTGCACTCAGTCCTGTGCAAATTAATGACTCCTTCTCCTTAGTTTGTCTGATTTGAAGGAATCTTGCCTTTAGACCAAATGTTAATATTTTTGAGATATCAGCACAGAACATAATCCTTCTATTCTATAGAGCACTGCCCTTCTGCCACAATCCAATTGAATCAAACAAGGGAGTTACAAACTCTCATATCAGTGAGCACCACTTCTTTTCTTTTTCTTATGAACTGAGACATAATCCCAATACGAGCAACTAACTGATAGCTAACTATAACCTCCATATACTCAGTAGTCATTAGGCCCTCATCATAGAGCATCCACTAAGTCAGTAATACTCAGATTTCAGTGGTTCTGGGACCAAATTAGTGTTCAACATTACCCAGAAGAGCCATAGTAGGGTGAATTCCTTATTTCATTTACTATATGTATATACTGTATATACTTGTTCATAAGCCAAATATTTTTGGTAAAAAGTGATGCATCAAAGAGCGGAAGTTGGCTTCTAAATGGGTCTACACCAAAATTTGATGATTTAAAACTCTATGGAATCATTGAATTAAATATCTAATACATTGTCATTTTGTTTACCTGGAGCATCTGCAGCATGGAGCTCCTCAGCTCCCTGTGGCCGCGGGTCACTGTTCCCAGCCAAGGGGAGCTGCAGAAAGTGATGCCATTTCCCACAACTCCCATTGGCTGGGAACGGCAAACCGCGGCCACTGGGAGCTGAGGGGCTCCGTGCCTGTGAACACTCCAAGTAAACAGTGTCCCAACCTGTCAGCAGTTTACCCTGATGGGCCAGGAGCCAAAGTTTTCCATCCCCTGAACTATCGGTTCAGCTTATGAAAGGGTCATACACTTTTTGCTATTTTTACTTATCCATTTTGGGGGGTCGGCTTATAAACAAATGGGCTAATGAACAAGTATATACCACAATTATTCTCATAGAAAAATGACTGACCAAGTATTATTATTTAATCAACTACAATTGGTTAATAACATAGTAAAAGCATCCTGACTGGTTAATAATTAAATCACAGTGTTTTAATATCATGTGCTTCAAAAAGCCACAGGGTACACATTAAAGAGTCACTTGTGGCTTGCAAGCCTCAGTCTGAGTATCACTGCTGTAAGTCCATAAAATACTCCATAGTGAATGTTACATTATTTGTATAGGGCCTTCCCTAATAGATAAATGCTGGCATAACACTCATCTCTAGCCAAAATGTTACAGGTTTGGAGACCTAGCCCTGACAGCAAGCCATGTCCTTCTGGTCTTTTGTTGTTTTTGTCATTCAAATGAGCCTAATGGGAGTTTCCATCAGCTGTGGCTGTCTGTATATAATATCTGCTTCCTTCTCCCTTGAGTTCTGATTGGCTAACTGCTGGGCTGAGAACATGTGAAAACATGTATATCTGCTTGTCTTCACTGGCAGCTCCCACACTGGTGTCAAGCTAGTTCCATAGCTACTAACACCCTTTCTTCTGCAATTCTTATAATGTAATACTAAGAGTTATTGTTTCATCTTCTAAAATATTTGTATTGG
Organism: Gopherus flavomarginatus; assembly: GCF_025201925.1. NCBI lineage: Eukaryota > Metazoa > Chordata > Testudines > Testudinidae > Gopherus > Gopherus flavomarginatus. Next base: position 119,101,524 of record NC_066618.1, on the reverse strand, counting down.
TTTCACAGTGACTCCAACCTGAAATTGAACAGCAAAATATTTTTAAGTGTTCACTTATGCAGTTTCTTCCATTGTAGAAATCACTGAGTGAAATTCTGTGGCCTGTGTTATGCAGGAGGTCAGCCTAGATGATCACAGTGACCTCTTCTGGCCTTCAACCTATGACTCACTTCTGATACAAATAACACCTGGCACACTAGCAAGAGAAACAGCAAAACCAGACACGGATCTTTTTAATTTTGTTTAACAGCGTACAGAGAATTGGTCTGAGAAAAGTAATGGTACTTTACGAATAGAACATTTTAAGAAACAATAAAATTATGAGAACATATTAATCACACAGAATCTCACCATCTGTTGACTCCATATATATATCCCATCCCACTGCTCCATATGTTACAGGAAGATAAATACGTATAATGATGGATAACAAGTAAAAAATAGCACACAAAAGGTCTAACGCACATATAGTAAATAAACATATGGAATAATGACCCATTTAGCTATATCTGGAATGACCTCATGGAATACACATAACAGGAAAAGGAAGTGATCAACAAACAAACAAGCAGATATGGCATTAAAAAAAGCTGATCTAATTCCTTCAGTTACTGAAAGCAAGAAAATATGCAAAGCATTTAGTAAAAGCCTAAATAGAGCGCTCAGCTAAAAAACGTAATAGCCTCAAGAAGAAGACATCGCAAACCTAGAGAGCAAAGCCCAGCTGCTCTGTCACTAGAATGCCAAGATGGATTTTTCTCCCATTATAAGGCTGCACAGAATATTTCTATTTTTGTATAACAAGTCGTTATGTTTTGGATGTGGAGACAATTTTTTGTCAGCTGGAGTTTAGGCGATGGACTTGCACATTGAAGAATCATGAACGAGTCAGAATCACTGAGCAAAATTCTGTCCTCTGGGGAAATGGGATAAGAGGGCATAGATAGGGAGTCTCTGTCCCCTCAGACTCCTTCCTGTGCAGCATTAGGGCAGGCCTGCAGCATACTGCTCAAGAGAGCAGTGGGGAGTAGGGGGGTGGGGGGAGGGCTATAGATATGATAAATGTATTATAGAGACTGAAACTTTGGCTATTGGGACAGATCTACTCATGGATCTATGCCACCTTTCACTAGATTGGAAGGCCTCCCTGAAGCAAAAAATCCACTGCCTGTGGAGGGCAAGCCTTGGCAGTGCAAAATCTGAAACCTCTATTGCATCAGATACTGGGGAAACCCTTGGGGCAAAGGGAGGTTGAGATGCTCAGAAAGTGGGTAGCACTAGCCAGGAGAGCTAGTGAGCACACTGATTCAATGCTTCCCGTCAGCATCTCCTGCCTGCAGAGTTCCTGGTGAGAATGGACCTGCTTCTTCCAGGGGGGACACTAAAAGAGGGCATTGGGGGAAAAAATGCCTGCCCTCCCTCTCTGTGAAGGGTTCTGGGGACTTTGTTGGTGCAGGGGGATGTAATTCATTCTTGTAGGTTGCTAAACCATTTGCAGTAAATTGGGCCCAATGTCTAGCTGTTTCCTTTACCTAGCACAGAATTTAGGGAACTTTTCTATCACATGCATAGTAAGATTTAACATCCTTTCCCATGTAGCAATTGTGGCAGGTTTTATTCCCATTACCGTAGTTGGTTTGAATGTTCCCTGATCGTTTTCAAATGTTCCATTTATGTCCCCTAGTGGCACAATGCTGGTATGCCAAACAATTTGGCTTTATAATAATCTATTTTACTTATAACGGACTGACATGTAAGTTACTTACTGTATATTTCTCAGCCAGGCTTCTGCTGGCTCCCTCTGCTGTATCTGCACCCTCTGAGGGAGGTTTGGAATTAAGCATGGAGCTGGTGTTGCTTGAAGCAATATTAACTCCAGTATACACTTTCACAATCCTCTAGACTGGCATGGGATCAGGCTGTACAGGGCAGATACTCCCCAATTCCAAACCCTAGGTCAGATACATGCCTTCCAAATTGCCAGTCTCTAATGATCAGGTGTTTGCATGAAGAAGCTTCTGGAGATTTCAGGTGATCCAGAAAACATGGTGTGGAACTGTGGCACTTCCTTTTCAGTTGGCTGTCGGGGCTTTCCTCCTTTTCCCCCTCTTTTGATGACCTTCACATCTTGCAGAAGAGAAGAGGACCTGGCCCTTGGTTACTGAAAAAATGCAGTTTCCATGGCAGCCACACAGATTATTTTGGAAGGTGATTTCCGTTAGCTGGAATCTTTGATCGTTATTTCTTAATAATTAGCACCCAATTTGCATACATTATCTATTAATTCACCAATAAATGTACCAGGCGAATTCTGCCTTCATTGCAGTTGATTTCCCCTTCTTCTCTTATGTGATCACAATAAATGCACCCGGGATGGTTACATATAGGCCTTAAGGAAAGTCTTTGCAAAATGCCAACACAGCATTCATGCATTAGGGTTTCAGAGGTGTAACTGTGAGATAGAATTTGGCCAAACATTTTTAGCTCATAATCTATATATAAATAACTCCTGATCATTGCCACAGGTGACCATTGAGTTATGCAAGACAATATGAGTCTTCTGAAAAGAACAACCATCCTGCTCAAATGGTAAAAGCCTATACATATATCTATATAGGAATAAAAGGTCATGTAATTTGCCACAATGCACTAGGCTTTCCTAGGGCAAACTGGGCTGGTTTTGAGAGTGCTGATTTTTAAAAAATATTGATAGAATACAAATAAGCCTCCTTGTCTTTTGATTTTCTGTTAGACCGAAATCCATCCTTTTGTGTGCTCCCAATTTGTATAGGGGACTTAGCTGAGGTGGAGGGATGCTATTCACCCTCCTATCCTGCTTTGGGGTAGCAACCCCCTACATGCCAGTTTTGGGGCACTGAGACCATGTAAATGAGGATTCCCCTCCTCTGGCCCACCCCATGCTGATGCAGGGGTGCAGTTGAGATCCTTCCGTGGCACGTAGGAGATGCAGAGTGGCTGCTCCACGTGCCCTTTCTTGTCAATGCCATTCTGAACTTAAGTAATATGGTCTCCCTTATGTGGGCCCCTAATCAATAGGGAAAGACCTAGGCTACAGTATCCTGTGGTTTTGTGATGAAAGACATGAGGTTCTTGACAGGCTGCCTTTATTTTTCTTGCCAGTATGTTTTGCTTTCCTGCAGTTTTGCAGTCCTGGTGTACTCTGAGCATTGCCAAAGGTTGGTTTATCATTTCTGTTGTCAGAGCTGTGATGTATTTTCAGTCAGGTGAAATTTACAGGCACAACTTTCTCTGTGACAAGAACAGCAAGCTAAAAGGATTTTGTATGCAGTGACTTCATTGGGCAGTGCCTGAGGTTTTTTATTTGTTGGCAAGAGATAATAGGTAAAAGAACTGATCAGAACCTTCATTCTGTTCTCACAGAGGAACCCTTTAGGACATTCCACATTCTATGGCTAACCCTTTCTCCTTCACTTGTTCCCTTTCCAGTCTCATCTGGAAGTTGTGGTGCTGAAATGCCATGAGAAATGCTTTTCTGGATTCTTTCTCACCCAGCTGAAGACCTGAAGTGCTAGAAATCTTTGTGAGAAATCCTGTCATGAAATGTAGAGCTCTGTTTGGAGTTGTTTTCTCAGCTGCATGTTCTTTCTGGGAAGAGAGAGGGAAGGTTACTGCGGAGTATAATGTTGTGTTTGTTTGCTGCTGAGCTGGTTGAGTAACCTAAAAGGGGCAGTGAGCTCAAACATCAACTATTAAGAGAGGAATAACTGCTGAAGGGACTAGGAGCAGGCAGTGAAAAATTATAGGGTGTCCATGTCCCTTTCTCCCTTGAAGACAGGGATTTCTGTTGGCTAAATGAGGTCCTGCTCTGATTTTTTTTTTGTACTCTATCAGGATAAATTATTAGGCTGCATCACTAGGGTTTTCTCTATTTGAAAGCCGAAAGGCAAACTGTGACTTTACCCTCTTGTGCAACTCCAGTCCCAAGTAGGCCACAATTATGCCTCTATTTTTCTTTTAGTATAGAATAGATGGGTGCATTTCTGCCTGAAAAAAAACAGTTCTGTATTCCCGTATACTCTTAGTTACCCATTAGCCCAATTACCAGAGGTGTTGAGCATCCACAATTTTAATTTAAGTCAATGGAACTTATGGGTGCTCTGAAAATCATGCCACATATGTACATGTTTATACAGCAAATCTAGAGTGACTATTATTTATTACATCCTCTCATTAGTTGCTTTTTCTCCTGTACCTTCTCTTCCAGTCCACTTGGCATGTAAATTGCACTGACAGTGTTCCCAACTCTTGTGATTTTATCACTAATCTTGCAGCATTTGATGTTTTTCTTAAAGCTCCTGGATTCATGTGATTGAGTCTCAGCTTTCATATCCCTCACCGGTTTAGCTGTACCTTTTAATTAGATCCATAGTACTCAATAAATTGCCCCAAGTTGGCCCCCTCAGGTAAATTACTCCATTATCAATAGAAACCATATAATGAGGCGCTCTATCCCCTCATCCTATAATGTATCACTTAATAAAGTTTGCCAGCTAATCAGAGCTCAGAATTATGTTTTGATTTATTTGATAGTAAATTAGGTTATGTGGTAGTTAAAACAGCTAAGAAAATGTTAAGAAGTTAGAGGAAAATGTTGAATTATAAATATAACCTGATAGCTCTAAGACCCTTTAAGGGAGCTATTAAAAGAGATACTGCAGAAAAATCTAGAGGTCTTGGAAAAGATTATTAAATTTTGTAATATCAGGTTATTGGGCTAATCAGAGCAATTATATTTTTGCAATAAACTTTATTGTTGGAAAAAAATAGGAACTTTTTCAAAGATTGCTAAAGCATTTTTCAAAGGACTTTTAAATTCTTTTCTCTGAATTCTACTTCAAAATCTGCTACTCTTTGACATGCACTGAAAGTCACTTTTCTACAATAGAGAAGGAAAGCGTTGTGTGTAAAGTATGGAGAAGGAGTGACAACTTGTCATAGCCTTAGAACAAACCTGTATGGTCCAAGATGATGTTAGAGCTCCACAAATCCACAGGAAAAACGACTGAAGCTTAAATCAGAGTTCACATTTGTTGGTACAACTGTTTCCATCCATTTCCCCACTAAGCTCAGACTGTTTGCAGATGGGAAGCTGTTTGTTTTTTCAATTATGATGATATGAAAGCTTTTCTTATGACACAAGTGAATAATGAGAGAGAGGTTGAATGACGAATGTTTTGATGGATCTGAGAACAATCTTATGGCAGACAAACTCTCTTCGACTGTGAGTAGTCATTTCTAATATGTGGTGGTGGTTTATTTTATATCAGTTTGGAAGCATCTAATAGTCAGCTAGTCTTTTTCCCCCCTTTCTTTTTGATTGTTTTCTTGGAATACTTGGATGCTGTTTTCTTGTGTTTCTGGAAGTGGCCCAAAGAGATTTGAGGACATTTTCAAGACAGATTTTAATTTATATTGTACTTTTTTCCTCTTTCGGCTAGACTGAGCCCTGCATTGGTGTGGTGTAGAGCTGCATTACCCAAGGGAATCACAGGAGGCATTCTGCTCTTGAGAGGCAGAGTGCCTCAAAGAGCTTGGCATAAGATGCTGTATCCCTTGATGATGGATTCATATTCCCCTCTTGTGCTGCCAGTCAGCAGAGCTGGCTGGCATGTGTGTAAAGGAAAGGGGATGGGGGTAGAACCATGGCTCTGACTATTCCCTGCCCATAGGCTCCTGGGGGAGCAACTCTATTGTCGCCCTTCACTCCCCTAAGTGGAGGGGCTGCAATTTTGTGAGGCCCTTTCATAGGCCATTTGAGGAGTTGAGGTTCTTCCTCATAAAAGCCAGCCAATATCTGAGACTCATTGCCTAGTGCAGGCTGCCATAGCATGACAAAAGCCCTTCCTCCCCACAAATCTCCCTTGACAGAGATAGAGTGACAAGATGGAGGAGGCAACACTGCTCCTCCTCAAGGAGCAAATATCGGTGGGACCGTGGTGGCTGTTGCCATTGGTCCTTGTCTCAGAGTGGGTACTGCAGTCGGTCATGGCACAGTCGTCAACGCTGTTCCCGCTCGGATTCCTGCTCCAAATCTCTGCCAGGACATCACAGCCCCGAGTGTCGATTGCCGGCATCTCGCTGTCGCGGGTCTGCCCGTTGAGGCCATTTGCAGAACAGCTATTACCGTCGGTACCAGTCCTCCACGTCGAGATCATGGTCCCGTGGCCATCATAGTTCCTGGCACCACCTCTTTTCCTGGTCCAGACACAGCAGCAGATCTTACGCCAGCCCATTTGTAGCAGTCCTTCGATGGGTCAGGCCAGCCAACTCAGACAGCCAGTGGCACAGCAGGTTCAGTGGCACTGAGCGTCATGGCCAGCCCAATGGTACCAGTGGACACCATGGCCTCTGGTGCAGCCCCCAGGGGGAGCTTGCTCAGTGGCCAGAGCTTCAGAAGCACCATCGATCCCCGTCTACAGGCTCCTGAGAAAGGAGTCGGTGGGACAGATGTCCTCGGCACTGTGCCCGGAGTCCAACCAGGTGGTGGACCCTCCGGTGCTGGCCAACACCCAAAGCACCACACTGGCCTCTTACCCTGCCCGAAGGAGGTGATTGTGGCTCTGCCCTCCTCCATCCCACAAGAGGACTTCAGGGCCCACCAAGAACTCTTTAAGAGGGTGGCAGTAAGCCTACACCTCCAGGCAGAGGAGATGGAGGAGCCCTCGAACTCTCTGTTTAACGTATTGTCCCCATCGGCACCGCGTAGGGTGGCCTTGCCTCTCTATGAAGGAGTAGCTAAGACTTCAAATGCCCTGTGGCAAACACCAGCCTCGTTGGTCCCCATCTCTAAAAAGGCAGAACGCAAGTACTTTCTACCCGCTAAGGGGCATGAGTACTTGTATACCCACCTGGCACCCAACTCGCTGGTGGTCGAGTCAGTCAACCACAGGGAACAGCAGGGCCAGCCTGCCCTGACTACAAAGAACAAAGACTCTCAGAGACTGGACTCTTTCAGAAGGAAAATTTATTCATCTCCGAGCTTTCAGTTATGAGTAGTGAACCATCAGGCTCTCCTGGGCTGGTACGAATGCAATCTGTGGGGCTCCTTGCCTAAGTTTGAGGACTCCCTCCAGGAGCGCGATAGGAAGGAGTTCAGGGGGCTTGCGGAGGAAGGGGCAGTGGCCGCCAGGGCATCCCTGCAGGCATCCTTGGATGCTGTGGACATGGCTGCGCAATCGATGGCCTCTGCGGTGGTCATGAGATGGGTGTCATGGCTCCTGCTCTCTGGGATGTCCAGCGAGGCACAGGCTTCAATGCAGGATCTCCTGTTTGACAGGAAAACTCTGTTTGTGGAGGAAACAGATACAAGGCTGCATGGCATGAAAGACTCCCACACAACCCTCCAGACTCTGACCGTCTATGTCCCAGCTCTGGCAAAACCTAAGTTCAAGCCGCAGCAAACTACCAGCCAAGCCGCCCTCCCAAAGTACAAGACCGCCCATAAGAAGCAGTGGGACTATAAGAGACGCCCTCAGAGGGTCCTCCAAGGGTAAGCAGGCAGGGAAAAGGTGTTTTTGATGGGTCGCTCGGGGGCACCTCACCAGTCCTCACCAGGGATCCAGCCCCAATAAAGCTTCCCTTCTCCAACTGGTTGTGTGCTTTCCTCCCGGAGGTCGCAGCTGACCTCAGACCGATGGGTCCTCAACACCATTTCCCAGGGTTACACCCTCCAGTTTACTTCCTCCCCCCCCAACCACCCCCTACCCGTGTTCCTCTGGAGGGATCCCTCGCACAAAGCTCTGCTTGAGCAGGAGGTGGGGTGGCTCCTAGGACTAGGAGCGATAGAGGCAGTGCCAGAGGAGTTCATGCTCTAGAAGGGGACTGGGGAGGGGCGCTATCTCCGATGCCTTTCTTCTGTCCTGTTTAGGCTGGATTCTATATGCCTTTCCCCCATTCCTTCTAATCAGCAGGGACATGCTCAGAGCTGGTTCAGCGTATCCTCAAAAGTAGACGGCCCTCCACTCGCTGCGCTCATTTGGTGAAGTGGTCCTGGTTTTCTTGGTGGGTGGTGGACCAGGGTTTCTCCCCGGTGATCGCACCAATCCAGCTTATCCTTGATTACCTCCTCCACCTGAGGGCCCAGGGTATTTTGACTTGCCGATTCCTTAAGGGTTTGGACCATCTTTTTCCATATTCTAGACCCTCGGTACCACAGTGGGACCTAAAGCTGGTGTTGGCTCATCTCACAGGGCCCCTGTTTGAACCACTGGCCACATGCTCCTGGTCTCGCCTCAGGAAGGTGGCCTTCCTGGTTGCAATCATGTCGGCCAAGTGAGTCTCGGAGCTCAGGGCCCTGACCTCTGAGCCACTGTACACGATCTTTCATAAGAACAAGATCCAGCTCCGCTCACTCCCTGCGTTTCTCCTGAAGGTGGTCTCTGCCTACTACATGGGTCAGGACATTTTTCTACCAATCCTGTGCCCCAAGCCTCACACATCCAGTGAGGAGCGCCATCTCCACATGCTCAATGTGCAGTGGGCTCTGGCTTTCTACCTCGAGCGGATAAGCCATTCAGAAAGTCCTCGCAACTGTTTGTTGCCTCGGCTGAGTGCATGAGGGGCCAGCTGATTGCCACTCAGCGGCTTTGCAATTGGATCACTTCGTGCCGCCATTCCTGTTATGAGCTGGTGAGTGTCCCCCCTCACCCATTGTGAGGGCACGTTTGACTCGGGCATAAGCTTCTTTGGCTGCCTTCGTGGCCCACGTCCCTACCCAGGACATTTGTAGGGCCACCATGTGGTCTTTGGTTCACACGTTCACCTTGCACTATGCGATCATCCCCCAGACCAGAGATGATATCAGGTTCTGCAGAGCTGTCCTCCCAGGGGTGGTTCTAGACATTTCAACACCTCAAGCACGGTGGCACACCACGGGGGGTGCTTTGCCGGTCGCTGGTCCCGCGGCTCTGGTGGATGTCCCGCAGGCGTGCCTGCGGAGGGTCTGCTGGTCCCACAGCTTTGGTGGAGCTGCGGGACCAGCGGACCCTCCACAGGCACGCCTGTGAGAGGTCCACCGGAGCTGCGGGACCAGTGGACCCTGCGCAGGCATGCGGCCAAAGACTGGCTGCCTGCCGCCCTCCCAGCGACCGGCAGAGCACCCCCTGCGGCATGCCACCCCAAGCATGTGCTTGGTATGCTGGGGCCTGGAGCTGCCCATGTGTCCTCCATCCTGGGAACTTGTGAACACCTACCCACCTCCAACAGATATAGCTTGGAATCACCTATTGTGGAATACACATGAGCAATCACTCGGAAGAAGAAAAGACAGTTACCTTTTCCATTACTGGAGTTCTTCGAGTTGTGTTGCTCATGTCTATTCCACATTCTGCCCTCCTTCCCCTCTGCTGGAGTTGTCTGACAAGAAGGAACTGAGAGTGGGGGGAGTGCGCAGCTCCCCTTATACTGGACCAGGCAGGCGCCACTCCAGGGGTCGCAGGGGCGTTCTCCCCTATGAGTATTGCTAGGGGAAAATCTTCCAGCATCGGTGCATGTGGCGAGCATGCACATCTACTGTGGAATAGATATGAGCAACACATCTCGAAGAACACCAGTTACAGAAAGGTAACTGTCTTTTCCAGCATGTGGCTGTTTCCCTTCCACCACATTGAGGAGGATATTTTGAAATGGCTGAGGGTACGTCTACACTACGGGATTATTCTGATTTTACAGAAACCGTTTTTTTAAAACAGATTGTATAAAGTCGAGTGCACGCGGCCACACTAAGTGCATTAATTTGGCTGTGTGCGTCCATGTACTGACGCTAGTGTCGATTTCCGGAGCATTGCACTGTGGGTAGCTATCCCATAGCTATCCCATAGTTCCCACAGTCTCCCCCGCCCCTTGGAATTCTGGGTTGAGATGCCAGTGCCTGATGGGGCAAAAAACATTGTCGCGGGTGGTGCTGGGTACAGCCTCACCCCTCCCTCTGTGAAAGCAGCAGACAACCATTTCGTGCCTTTTTTCCTGGGTGAACTGTGCAAATGCTATAGCACAGCAAGCATGGACCCTGCTCAGCTCAAGACAGCAATCATGGACGTTGTAAAAACCTCGCACGTTATCGTGCAGTCTATGCTGAACCAGGACCTGCAAAACCAGGTGAGGAGGAGGCAGCTACGGCAGCGCAGCTACGAGAGTGATGAGGACATGGACACAGAATTCTCTCAAACCGCAGGCCCCTGCGCTTTGGATTTCCTAATGGTAATGGGGCAGGTTGTAGCCATTGAACGCCAATTTTGGGCCCGGGAAACAAGCACAGACTGGTGAGACCGCATAGTGTTGCAGGTTTGGGACGATTCCCAGTGGCTGCGAAACTTTCGCATGTGTAAGGGCACTTTCATGGAACTTTGTGACTTGCTTTCCCCTGCCCTGAAATGCCAGAATACCAAGATGAGAGCAGCCCTCACAGTTGAGAAGCGAGTGGCAATAGCCCTCTGGAAGCTTGCAACGCCAGACAGCTACCGGTCAGTCGGGAATCAATTTGGAGTGGGAAAATCTACTGTGGGGGCTGCTGTAGTGCAAGTAGCCAAAGCAATCATTAAGCTGCTGCTATGAAAGGTAGTGACTCTGGGAAATGTGCAGGTCATAGTGGATGGCTTTACTGCAATGGGATTCCCTAACTGTGGTGGGGCGATAGATGGAACACATATCCCTATCTTGGCACCGGAGCACCAGGGCACCCAGTACATAAACTGCAAGGGTTACTTTTCAATGGTGCTGCAAGCACTGGTGGATCTTAAGGGATGTTTCACCAACATCCACGTGGGATGGCCGGGAAGGGTTCATGACGCTCGTCTTCAGGACCACTACTCTGTTTAAATGGCTGCAGCAAGGGAATTACTTCCCAAACCAGAAAATAACAGTTGAGGATGTTGAAATGCCTGTAGTTATCCTTGGGGACCCAGCCTACCCCTTGATGCCATGGCTCATGGAGCCATACACAGGCAGCCTGGACAGTAGTCAGGCTGAGCTAGTGCAGAACGGTGGTAGAATGTGCATTTGGCCTTTTAAAGGCGCTCTGACTACTGACTCGCTCAGACCTCATTACTGACTCGCTCAGACCTCAGCCAAACCAATGTCCTCATTGTTATTGCTGCTTGCTGTGTGCTCCACAGTCTCTGTGAGAGTGAAGGGGAGACCTTTATGGCAGGGTGGGAGGCTGAGGCAAATCACCTGGCCACTGATTACGCGCAGTCAGACACCAGGGTGATTAGAAGAGCACACCAGGAAACGGTGCGCATCAGAGAAGCTTTGAAAACCAGTTTCATCATGGGCCAGGGTATGGTGTGACTGCTGTGTTTGTTTCTCCTTGATGAACCCTCCCCCCTTCATGGACTCATTCCCTGTAAGAAACCCACCTTCCTGCTTCGATTCCAGCTTGCTTAAAGAAATAAAGTCACTATCATTTAAAAATCATGTATTCTTTATTAATTCATTATAAAAAGAGGGAGAGAACTGACAAGGTAGCCCGGGTGTGGTTTGGGAGGAGGATAGGAGGGAAGGAAAAGGCCACTAAAAAAATTTCAAAGTAATGACGGCCTTTTGGTTGGGCTCTCCACGGGGGTGGAGTGGAGGGTGCAAGAAGCCTCCCCCCACACGTTCTTACACGTCTAGGTGCGGAGGATATGGAACATGGTGAGGGGTGAGGGTGGTTACACAGGGGCTGCAGCGGCACTCTGTGATCCTGCTGCTGTTCCTTAAGCTCCACAAGACGCCAGAGCATGTCAGTTTGATCACGCAGCAGCCCCAGAGTTGCATCCCGCCACCGCTGATCTTCCTGCCTACATCTCTGATCTTCCTGCCACCACCTCTCATCTCGAGCATCCCTCCTGTCCTCATGTTCGCTGGCATCTTTCCTGTAATTTGATACCACGTCCTTCCACTCATTCAGATGAGCTCTTTCATTGTGGATCACTTCCATGATTTCCGACAACATTTTGTCTCACATCTTTTTTTTCCGCCACCTTGTCTGAGCTAGCCTTCGGGATGGAGTAGGGAGGCTTGAAAAATTTGCAGCTGCAGGAGGGAGGGAAAAAAGGGAGAGAAGTATTTAAAAAGATACATTTTACAGAACAATGCTTATACTCTTTCACGGTGAACAACATTATTCACCTTATATAGCACATGTGATTTCACTACAAGGTCGCATTTTGCATCTTAATATTAAGTGCCTGCGGGTCTGGCGTTAGAGATCTCACAGACGCAGGTCCGGGCAGCAGAATTCAGCTTGCATGCGTCCATGGTAAGCCTTTGTCTTTCAGCTTCTGCAGCCTTCGTATACACAGTGCTCTACTTTCCCAAATACCAAGCAAAGCCTGTTCAGTGCTGGTTCTTTCCTGTTAACATGCAGCAGCAGAAACCACCCCCCCAATCCAATTCTCTGGGATGATCGCTTTACCCCTCCCCACACCGCGTGGCTGGTATCATGGAAGATCACTACTAGCAAAACGCGAAAAAGCTCAGTGCCAGTCACCCCCCTCCCCCTGCTTGGCTATCTGCAAGGAAGGATTTCTTTTCTTTAAGCAATAGGCAAACAGACCAGTAGGAATGGCCATCTCTGTCCCCTTAATTAAATTCATGAATTTCAACTAGGTTACCATGAACGATATCACTCTCCTGAGGATAACACAGTGAGATAAAGAACAGATGTTGCTTTAATGCCAGCAAACACCGGGACCATATGCAGCTAGGCTTTGTCATGCAATGATACCAGATTACTTGCTAAATGCATGGCATGGTCAAGTGTCCTACCATGGAGGATGGAATAAGGCTGCCCTGCCCAGAAACCGTCTGCAAAGGCTTTTGGAGTACCTCCAGGAGAGCTTCATGGAGATGTCCCTGGAGGATTTCCACTCCATCCCCAGACATGTTAACAGACTCTTCCAATAACTGTACTGGCCGAGAATGCATTCCAAGTCCTCAGGGCAAATTAATCATTAAAAAACGCTTGCTTTTAAACCATATTTTATAGTTACAAAGGTACACTCACCAGAGGTCCTTCCATGGCTTCATTGTGTGGGGTAGTGGCTTGGGAGGGCTGGGAGGGTAATTCCATCAGGGTGAGAAAAAGCTGCTGGCTGTTGGGGAGAATGGAGTGCTGTGTGCTCTCTGCAAGCTCGTCCTCCTCTTCGTCCTCCTCATCTTCCCCGTCCGCAGAATCCTCAGCCATGGCTGAGATTACCACCCCCACCTTAGAATCCAAGGACAGGGGTGGGGTAGTGGTTGCGGACCCCCCTAGAATTGCATGCAGCTCAGCATAGAAGCGGCATGTTTTCGGCCCTGCCCTGGACCTTCCATTTGCTTCTTTGGTTTTCTGGTAGGCTTGTCTGAGCTCCTTAACTTTCAGACGGCACTGTACTGAGTCCCTGGTGTGGCCTCTCTGCATCATGGCCTTGGAAATTTTTTCAAATGTTTTTTCATTTCGTGTTTTGGAATGGAGTTCTGTTAGCATGGAATCCTCTCCCCATGTAGCGATCAGATCCAGTACCTCCTGTTCGGTCCATGCTGGAGCTCTTTTTCGATTCTCAGGAGACTGCATAGTTACCTGTGCTGATGAGCTCTGCGTGGTCACCTGTACTGGTGATCTCTCCACGCTGGGCAAACAGGAAATGAAATTCAAAAGTTTGCAGGGCTTTTCCTGTCTACCTGGCCAGTGCATCCGAGTTCAGATGGCTTTCCAGAGCGGTCACAATGGTACACTGTGGGATACCGCCCGGAGGCCAATACCGTCGATTTGCGGCCACACTAATCCTAATCCGACATGGCAATACCGATTTCAGCGCTACTCCTCTCGTTGGGGAGGAGTACAGAAACCGGTTTAAAGAGCCTTTTATATCGATATGCAGAGCCTTTGTTGTGTGGACGGGTGCAGGGTTAAATCGGTTTAACGCTGCTAAATTCGGTTTAAACGCGTAGTGTAGACCAGGCCTAAGTCAATCTAAGATACGTCGATTTCAGCTACGCTATTCTTGTAGCTGAAGTTGCATGTCTTAGATCGATCGCCCCCCGGTCCCTGTGTAGACCAGGCCAATGCCTCCTAGTGCTACATCTGGGTTGGTACAGCTTACTAAGTGCCCCTTGTTCAGGCCAATACCCAAAGGTACAGTATAGCTCTTTGCCTGTACATTTGCATCCCCTAAAAGGCTCAATTCTGAATCTTTACTTGCATTAGCTAATACAACGCCTCTTGAGCAGTCATAGGAATATGATACCAAAGTGAATAAGGACAGCAGAATAAAGTCCAAAGTAAAGTGCAAGAATAAATCAGAGCACTGTGCCTTTAATAACCCAGTTGTCCATCACATCAGGGTAGGTAGAAGCACTAATACCCTGATTTGTGCCCACAGTTGAACTGTGGGCACAAAAGGGCTGATGCAAATTTTGTAATTGGAAATTAGGTCTGTCAGAGGGAAACCACCCTTTTGAAAATATGGAGGCTTTCCCCCTTGTTTGTATGTTGACAAAGCCCTGGCTGGGATGATTTAGTTGGGGATTGGTCCTGCTTTGAGCAGGGGATTGGACTAGATGACCTCCTGAGGTCCCTTCCAACCCTGATATTCTATGATTCTATGATTCTATGACAGACAAATTCATATTTGATCTAGAGTAGAATAAACTTAAGAGAGAATGATAAGAAAATATGAACCTGGTCTTTGTAAAGGCAAATAGGGAGCTGGGTTCAGACTCACCTCTAATAGCCAGGAAAATTAGCATACAGACTGCATGGTTATTAGACTAGAATGGTGGAAACTGGGGGCTTGGTGTGAGGGATGCTTATTTGGACATAAGACTTGGAGGGGGCCTGGGAGACAACTATTGTGTGGCTACACCTTCAAAATAACACTTTAATTTGTAAAGGTGGCACAGGAAAAACAGGAACCAAGACTATGAATAGAATCCTGGGTTTGGAAACATGCAATGACTGTCATGTCATCCTCCTCAGAGAGTACACTGTGGAAATTCCCTTGAGGTCACATGGGAGGAGATAAACGTTTAACTGTATGACACGGGGGAGATGGAGGAGGAAGGATGACAAAAAACAAAACCAAAAAAACTCCCCACCAGATGTCTGAGGCTGGGTCTCTGACACATTGGCCCTACAGTGTTAGAAAGGAAGGGATAAGCTGAGATAGAGAGGGCATTCTCTAGAAGTGGGAGGTTTGGCTTCTGGCACTGTAATCCAAAGGGCACCAATAGATTAACTTTTGAACAGTAGGGAATAGACATTAGGCTTATGGGGCAGCCAGCCAGGACCAGGCTGTGCCGTATAAAAAGAGCTGCTGGGCAGAACTGCTTCAGTCCCTCCTTGGAGCTCAAGGAGGAAGGACATGATCTAATCAGTGAATTAGTGTTCTTATCTCTGGAGTTCTGTGACGGTGTGGACCCACCACTGTGGTGCCTCCTGCTGGCTGTCCAGGGAAGTAGTTTAGTTTGCCAGTGCACCTTCCTCTGGTGACATCTCACCACCATCACTTCTGCTCCATGACCTGTGTCGCTCCCAGGACTGCGGCATCCTCTTCCAGACACAGCCCTCCAGCTGTGCCCCATTCGGTTCTCCCCGCTTCGGGGGACCAGCAATCCGCTGTCCAGCCACTTCCTCCTCAGTGATGAATGGTAGCAAAAGGTGGGGGGACCCGGGCCCAACCCCTACTTGGGGTCCCGGCAGCCACATGCTGCATCCCCTCCAGTCCCGCTGTCTATTTCCCTGGCCACTTTCCCTCATCCCTAGCACCCTTATGTCAGGGCCTCAGTCTGTCAGCAGGCAGCTGGGAGCTTGCGCCTGCTCCCCTGATCCTACCCAATGCTGCTCTGTCCCAGCTGTTGTCTTCCTTCTGTAAGACAACTGGTCCTCCCTCCTTGAGCTCCAGGGAGGGACTGAAGCTGCTCTGCCCAGCCGCCCTTTTTATACGGCACAGCCCGGTCCTCATTGTCTGTCCCTGTAAGCCCTCTCCTGATAAGCTGCCTCCTGCATTCCTATCAGGGGCGGCTCCAGACCCCAGCACGCCAAGCGCGTGCTTGGGGCGGCAAGCCATGGGGGGTGCTCTGCCGGCGCTGCGAGGGCAGCAGGCAGGCTGCCTTCGGCGGCTTGCCTGTGGAGGGTCCGCTGGTCAGCCTGCCTGCCGTGCTTGGGGTGGCAAAATCCCTAAAGGCGCCCCGATTCCTATAAGCTCTCTCTTTATTGGCTGCCTCCTGGCAGCGTCCAAAGGGTTGCTTTAACCCCTTATGTGCCATTGTGCAGCAGATGCCCCATCACAAGCTCTCAGAAATTTAATTGCCATGCTAAAGACTCTTGGGGTGACATATCTATTTGAAGAGAAGTTAATTCCAGGGGAACCATAGGTATTGGTTGTAATTTGAGTGTATAAGAATATTACTGAAGACAGATTTGCTCAGATCTGTTTTCCCACATGCATAATGTGGCTTTAAGACTTTTTGGACTGATTATGCAGAATGGCTGGTTGTTATTATGATAACCTAGTCCCAGATTTGGACCTTAGCGTCCAAATCTGGGGGTTAGCATGAAAACCTCCAAGCTTAGTTACCAGCTTGGACCTGGTAAAGCTGCCACCACCCAAAAAATTAGAGTGTTTTGGGGCACTCTGGTCCCCACAAAAACCTTCCCTGGGGACCCCAAGACCCAAATCCCTTGAGTCTCACAACAAAGGGAAATAAACCTTTTCCCTTCCCCCCTCCAGGTGTTCCTGGAGAGATACACAGATGCAACAACCTCCGTGAATCTAAGCAGAGGGATTCCACCCTCCCCCGTTTCCAGCCGGGAAACACAAGCACTTCCCTCTTCACCAGAGGGAATGCAAAGTCAGGCTAGTAAATCTAACACACACTGATTTCCCTCTGACTTCTTCCTCTCACCAATTCCCTGGTGAGCTGCAGACTCAATTCCCTAGAGTTCCTCACTAAAGAAAACTCCAACAGGTCTTAAAAGAAAGCTTTATATAAAAAAAGAAAGAAAAATACATAAAAATGGTCTCTCTGTATTAAGGTGACAAATACAGGGTCATTGCTTAAAAGAATATTGAATAAACAGCCTTATTCAAAAAGAATACAATCAAAGCACTCCAGCAACTATAGACATGTAAATACAAAAAAAAACATATAAATCACTAGCTGATCCTTTGTACTTACAACTGGGAAACAAGAAGATAGAAAG